>NC_139231.1:73200563-73800563 GCF_977018435.1 Lepisma saccharinum
CGTATGGTTTTGCTAAGTACCAATATTATCTTCTATTAAACTGACTTAATTTCTCTATTCTCTATGATTTGAATTCAAACGGCAAAATAGAGAATTTGGAAAATTATTACAATTCACAAGCTAAGGAAGGAGTATGGAATTTTGTCATACGCAGTAAGTTTAAAATAAAATACTTGATTATTTTTAAAGTTACGACTAAATGAGATAAGAGTGAAGAGTGATTGATTAAGAAATACAATTTGTAATTTATCAGTCTCCTTATACATTCTCGGTATTATATGTTGATATTTCCACTGAGGTTTGGAACCCTCTGCTTGCAAAAACTATGAGTGCGGACTAATTTTTCAATGCATAAAACTACTACTCTCTTCTCTGTAAAGCAAACAACTTAACTCTTGCATATAAGTGAAACAACTGAATCGAACGAAAGAAAGTGTCATATTTCCTTACATTATCGATGGGATTTTTGCTTCAGTACAGTGTATCCAAGTGAAGTGCTGTGAAACTGACAACATGCAGTTATACCATTAATGCTGACGAAAAGGGTATGTAAGTATTAGAAATTTAACGCAAGGAATTTATAGAATTGCATTGTATAGGTACCTGATTTAGCTAACCAACACATTAAAAACAGGAATACTCTAATAATAAAAGCTTCTGAAGGTTCATATACGAGGGGCATCCTGAAAAAGCTCCAATGTTGCCTATACGCAGCACTAGTGGTCGGAGAGCGACACACACACATACAGGCAGGAAGAAGTGGCATGTAGCTGTAATCTGGTACAGTTGCAATGTAGCCGGTTTAGGACAGTTCTAGGTTAAAGATTGCAGCTCTCATAAAGTCTCCCACTGACTGCGATGTAGCCTACATTGCACGCTCAGAATTTGGCACAGAGCCACCAGCAATCCTGTGAGTTGTGCAGACCAGACGTCGTGAGTGATAGTATGGTCAGACGATGGTGCAGACAATTCACGGAAGGCCAATCGAATGTGCACAACCCCATAGAGCTGAGTACACACGGGCCCTTTGCATCACTTCAGGTGAGAGATCTTAGACCACTCCCTGTACAGCCCTGGCCTTGAATGTACCTACTTTCATCTCTTTGTTTAACTGAAGAGGTTTCTGGCAAGGCAAGGATTTGACAGCTACATTGCGGTAGAGATAGTTCCAGTCTTTGCTGTCAGACACATATGCCATGTGCATACAAAATTTAGTGCTATGCTGCGACACATGCCAGAACAACGGTGGTGATTATGCCGAAAAATTTTCCGAAAATTCACATTTTCATTTTAGCGCATTTTCTGGCAAATATATGAAATTATACCTTCATGGTGTTTTTAAACTACTGTTTCAAATTGTAAGTCACATGGCTTATGCCTCTTCGCGAGAGTTTGATATCTTGAAAGTTATTTTCCATACCCCTTTATTAATTTTAAGGTAAGGATTTTAGATAATGGAATTTTGGTGTGGAGTTAGGGCCCCACACTTTCTTGATCACGGCTGAAGGTGGGGGTGATGTGATCAGCACCCCACTCCTGGCTACCTTTATCCCTCAAAGTTTCCTCAAGGTACCAGCTTCATATGATGCTGGGTGGGCACTGGAGCAGTTTAAATAGGTGGAAAACATCCCGGTTCTCCCCCGCAGGGGATCGACCCCGGGTCTCTCGCAAAGTAGTCAGATGCCCTAACGATTGAGCTCCATTATTACAAATGCCGATAGTGCACACTTAGCTTGGTAATTCAAAACATATCTCGTGCGACAAATACGAAGATGTGGCTCCCGTGTGACGGTAGATACGCACTCGATCTCATGTTAGAACCCTGCCACTTTGCTCTGTGATGCAAATGGTTTTGATAGAAGTTGAAAAAATCGTGGGAAATAAATGATTTAATGTGGCTGTCGGAATTATTCCACGTACGTATAACTCTATAGTATACGTTTGAGTAAAATGTTGGAAAACTTGCATGTTCTATGTACACAAACATGGCCTAGAAAAGACAAGGATGTTGGATTTCATGGAATTTTTCATTGTTTTAGGACATTTCTTAAAAAAAATCCCTAAAAATGCCTACAATTCGCATTTTTTGCCAAATTCGCATTATTTCGATATTTCGAATGGGTGAAAAATGTGTCCAGACATCACTGCACATTCATAAACATAGTTTCACAGCAATTACCATTTTTCACGGTATTGGCGTTTGCAAAAAATCAATGTACCTACTAATTGGAAATTACTTTCTGGCCACCTCTCGTATAAATCAGTAGATGGAAAGTGAAAATTTTGCAGGGCTGGCAGAGAAAAGTCAATTCTTGAAGGAAGTGATTTGCTTTTATGATTGAATGATTCGAGTAAATATGGTATTAAAATATTTACGTATTTATTATTAGTATTTTATTTCATAATATTGGACATTAACTTCACTCAGTGAGAGATTTAAGACCATCTCTCACGAGATTAAACAGACAGGACAGAGAGTGGCGTTAATTTCATTGCAATACTAGTGTTGCAGTAAATTGGAAGTTGAGAGCATGCACTTGCCAATTTTTAAAACGTTCACCAATGTAGATTTATGTTTCGCTTTTTCGTGATAGTATTCAATATATATCCAGTTTGGTTGGATTCTTCTTGATATCTAAGAATATTGCAATGTCATTGTAAACGTATGTTAACTTGTGCGAAACCAGTAATACGTCAGGATGATAAAAGAAAGCTTTCGTAAGCACTGCTACATTCAATAAGGTGAAGTGAGCCAGAAGAGTAACAAAATTCCAGCAGCATATTTGAAGTCTAAATCTCTTCTTGTTTATGCATGCGATTTTTGTTGGATGTTTCAGTCCATGCAATTTCTGTCGCATGTTGTAGTGAGATACTTTGTCGGGTGGTAATTTTCGACAAAAATCGTATGTATCAATGGAACATATTTGTTTCCATGTTCCTTCAGTTTGCCCAACAAAATTACTTACTACGACGTCCGACAACTATCGGACGGCACCACCCGCTCTTATCCCCGCCATCTGTCTACAGGTCCCCTTACTACTCCCATACGGACAAGAAAAAATGATAATTCAATGCATTTTCCACATAATATTTAGAGGCTTAACCTTTACTCCTCCGATGATACCAACCATATGGTATCATCAGAGTAAGGTCGTACTGGCCCGATGATACCATATGGTATCATGGCGCTGATTACGAAATGAATGTGCTTTTTGGACCTTCATACTCTTATGTTTGGGTGGAAACTCTGACACAGGTCTGGAGCAAGCCTGGGAAATCCATATTGATGACCAACCTCCCCCCCCCCCCTCCGCAACATATCCATGCCACATTTCCGAACCGAGTTTTATTTCACATTTTGGCTCATTATTCAACTTGTCTGGCACCAAAGAACATGAAACAAGTTTCATTCTCTTGAGAAATGTCCATTCTTTGAAAAGAATACTAAAGTTCGCACCTTCTTCCCAAATAGCGGGAGAAGAGAGGGTAAACTCCAGATTTTTATGTTTTTTTTTTCCATTGAAATTAGGTAGTCGCTCCCCCCAAACCCCCTTTCCCCGGTTCGGCGTTCTGAATTGTACACCGTTTCATGCTCTGATGTTTTAGCTGCAAAATAAAACTTATCCGAAGTAGATTGCTCCCATAGTGCCCAAGTTATAACAATTTTCCTCCAAAAATGCAAATTACCTATTTTTCGTAAAAAAATGTTTCACATTTTGGCTTATTATTCAACTTGTATGGCACCCAAGAACATGAAACATGTTTCATTCTCTTGAGAAATGTCCATTCTTTGAAAAGAATGTGGCAAACTCCACAGTTTTGTTTTTTTCCATTGAAATTCGGGGGTCGCACCACCCCAAACCCTACTTCCTCGGTTCGGCGTTCTGAATTGTACACGGTTGCATGCTATGATGTTTTATCTGCAAACCAAAACTTATCCGAAGTAGATTGCTCCCATAGTACCCGAGTTATAACAATTGTCCTCCAAAAATGCAAATTACTTATTTTTCGTAAAAAAATGTTTCACATTTTGGCTTATTATTCAACTTGTATGGCACCCAAGAACATAAAACATGTTTCATTCTCTTGAGAAATGTCCATTCTTTGAAAATAATACTAAAGTTTGCGCCTTCTCCCCAAATTAGCGGGAGAAGAGGGGGCAAACTCCAGATTTTTGTTTTTTTCCATTGAAATTCGGGGGACGTGCCCCCAAGCCCCCTTCCTCGGTCCGGTGTTGTAAATTGTACACCGTTGCATGCGCTGATGTCTTAGCTGCAAAACAAAAGTTATCCGAAGTAGATTGCTCCCATAGTGCCAGAGTTATAACAGTTTTCGTCAAAAGAGTGTTCGAAGTCAATGAAGACGAAATTCCCTGACTTTTTTTGACACCTCAAATTCCCTGACTTTTCCCGGTTTTCCAGGTCTGTCGCCACCCTGAACTTGTAAAACCTTTAACTAAATGTTGGGGCATCAATTTTAGAGTAAATGTAAAGTAATAAGGTCCGCGAACAATCGCTCCAATAGTTAATTACTGGTTCTGCATGGTACAAAGTTTTGACAATCGTGAAATAAGAAAGAGGGCATAAGTGCTTGCCATCATCCAACTATAACTACATTTTATTCCTTTGAATTTGCGTAGACTGTAATTAATCTGCATGCTTTATACCACAGATGCTAGTGCCAATATTGAAGGGATTTTTATGAAGGGATTTTTATAGCGAAGAAAAAGGATAACAGGATTCCTACTAATTTTGACAAAACAAATTTCCCGACTTTTCCCAGTTTTTGTGCTTTTCATACTTTAACCTGTTTTACAGAATATTTGTAGAGCTCAAATATTATATCCCTGGCTTCAGTTGCAAATTTTCCAATTTGATAAAGTATTTAGATTTACAAACGAACACCTGTTGCAGAAAATTGGTATTATGTTCTTGTTTTTTTAAATATTTTTGAAAAGACATTTCCAAAAATTTTAGTGGTACATCGAATTTTGCGGAATTTCCAGGTCAGATTGAACCCTAGTGAAGCTCTTACTTGTTTACTGTAAGGGTTTATCCAGAATTTCTCATCTGGGAAGTATGAGTACGTATTTAGGGGCGGGCATAAGAGTAAATTTACAGGCAAAATGACTAAAATTAAGTCTTGTGAAAAATTTTATTGAGGGTATTGGGGCGGTGTTGAGGGTGTGTGCCTAAATCACTGGTTTAGTGAGATATACTGATGACATTTGAGTTTTCGTATGCTGTACTTGATGACATGAATGGCGAAAGATACACAAATTTGTTTTAAAGTGTGATAGGACATTTTTAGGTCACTGTTGCAGAATTTGGGGGATGGGGAAGGGAATAGTATGGAATGTTGGAAGATGTGGAAAAAACGCTACATGTAAGTACAATCGGTCCATACCAGCGCACATAAAATCAGACAAGTGGACAGAAGTAGTGCCTCCCGTTGGCGTAGTGGTTGAGTTGTAATCAAGGGGTTCCGGCTTTGATACCCGGTGGAGTCACAATGTGGTTCGGATTCTAAATAACTCGTTACTTACAACACACAGAAAGTTGTCATCTCTAGAAGAGCCTTTCCGATCGATGATATAGTGGGAGCATTCCCTGAGAAATTGCCCCTGAACCTCAATTTTTAAAATTAAATGCAACGCTCTAACTGTATCCTATCTTGTGAGTAAACAATCTAAAATTATCTTTTGGATAAAAATTCAAGTATTATACATGATTAAGTTAGAAAGTTGAAGGTATTTTGCATATTTTTTTTTTTTACTTAAGTTTTTGATTTACCTGTGTTTTGTATTAAGCCCCACCCGTGACACCACAAAACAATTAATTTCTCCTCTAACTGTTACATTTTCCCCTCAACTGCACTAGAATATTCAAAGGTCAATTACCTTCTCTCTTTGTCTTATTTTTATATATAATTCATTGAAATTAAAATAAATTTGATATTAAGTGTAGAG
This sequence comes from Lepisma saccharinum, assembly GCF_977018435.1. Taxonomy (NCBI): domain Eukaryota; kingdom Metazoa; phylum Arthropoda; class Insecta; order Zygentoma; family Lepismatidae; genus Lepisma; species Lepisma saccharinum. Next base: position 73,206,532 of record NC_139231.1, read on the forward strand.
GCAGTCTTTTGTCTGTTCCAACCGTGACACAAAATTGTTCACTTCTAGCTACACATCTGGGAAAGTATTTTAAGGGTAGATATGATTAATAAACAGTTTTGAGTGACTTATTTCATTGCACAGAAACTGTGAGGAAAATGTTGCTCAACTATCAGTAGAATCGTTACTATAATATAAAAATGTAGTCCGCGTGTCCCACCCGTGACAATTGAGTCCCATTGGTAACGTTGTGTGTCAACTTATGATCAAAGTGTCCCGGGTTCGATACGCGGTGGAGGTACGTTGCACATTAGTTCCAATCTAACTTTAAACTGCATGTCCAGTCCCGACTAGCCTTATCTGAAAATAAAGTAGACCGACTGCAGAACGAGAACATGCATGGTCACAAACCCGCGAACAACTCCGGTTGGAGCTGCTGCTACGATGTGGCAACACCGCAAGATCTATTGGCCGCCTGATTTCCCAGCCGGCCACACGTGCATGTGCGAAATACGCTTGACTCGAACATCTTGAATCAGTAATTTGTAATAGTCTTACTTCCTACTAATACACCAGTACAGTACGGTGCTTTAGAGTGCCTGCAACCGGGAAGAAAGCTCACTCCAAGACAAACTTACTGTCTCCTACACGTTAGAACCTTCCAGTATGACAGGTTTTTGCCACGTCCTTCCTCAACGACAAATACAGTGAAGTACACCGGACGGTGCTTTCTTCTGGCTCTATTTGCATAACCGCATACGAAAAACACTGGTCAAGCAAGTCGACGCTACCAGGCAAGTTCTGCCACTGGGAAAAAAAAAATCTACCTGTGTCATATGGGTCACGTGCAGCCACGCTCAGAAGTGTCTGGAGTCCAGTACTTTCGGCAGAGGCCGAGATGACACTGTTGAGGAAGTCTGTCTTGTATTTCGTCTCGAAATAGGCTAAATACAATCATTTAAAAATAAATACTTATTGAAACAAATTAAACACATTAAACAACATATACACGTAACGTAGAGCCCATTTTGTTCTCGTGAAGAGATTCGTGGACTTTCAGTAGAGAAATGTCGTTTCAGGGTACTACAATCGTGATATGGAAATTCTTTTGTGCCTAAAATTACCCATTTCAATGAGTGCCTACAATGCTTTAAAACAGGGACAAAATAGATTTAAGTCTGAAAAGTATATCTTTGGAGTACTCCTGTTGAGGTTTACCTGCAGACGAATTGAGGCGATAACGGACTGTAATCTATGACTGCAGATTATCTTCGAGCAGTTTTTTTTTTTTTTTTTTGTTAATTTTGAAACAAAAATTTCTATGTAGCACATCTGTGGATGCTAAATTATAATAAGGTAATATACAGTTCCAGTATTAAATTTCTAAAATTACCAATAAACCGACAATCGGCACAATAAGGATTACCCGTCCCTTAATACCTGAAACAAAAGCATTCACCTATACATATCAGAGAAGTTAAAAAATAATCGTCAGCGCCCGCTCCTGGCGTCTCGAATCAAGCGACCACCCTTGGAGACGTCTTAAACTAACAAACTTTCAATGAAGACAGTAAACAAAAGGTTAAATTGCCCCCAACGATCGGCCGGGAGGATCTAGTTCATAATGAAATCTGTAGTTTTACCTGTCATGGCTTCTTGCACCTTTTATCATTACAATCGTTCCAAAATACTATTATTTTCTAAAATAAACGGTTGGGGAACTCCCACCTGATATTCCTGTCAAGTGTCAATCTCTTCCGCGTAGTGCACCCTGCAAGTTGGATTGTTGCAGGCTAAAATCGGATCCGAACCACTATGTACTTCCACCGGGTATCGAACATGGGATCCCTTGATCACAAGGCGTCAGCGTTACCATTACGCCATCGGGGAGGCCCCGCCAGGTTCTTTTTTTTATTATTTGTACTGAGCGTCCTTATATAACTAGTATTTGTTAATAATAATAATAACAACAACCCGCGGCCTACCTATTGACTGAAATACGTAATGTTGGGTTGACATTCATGCCCCCTGTTTCCGTTCCAGACGTCCATGATGTTAGCACATTCCATCTGGCGTGGAGGGAGGGAAGGGCACGAAATCTGAACGGAATGAATGAGGAAGTATATCTCGATATTGGCTTGACTTGAAAATACCGGTCTCGAAATAATCAGTAAAAAAAAAGTTAAACTTATCAAAACAAAACTAAAACACGAGTCTTAGCACATTAAACAATAGATAGTCTATCTATAAATAACCAACAAGCGACACTATTCAGTAAAAAGAAAAAAGTCACGGAGAGAAGCAATTTTGATATAATAGAAACTGCCATCCGATTTGTATTTAAGTTAGAAGGAAGTAGACAGCAGTCTCGTTCTCAGTCTTGCCTCGACAAGTCTCGAAGGGTGTAGTCTCATTTCCGTACCACATTGTTTTCAACTACCAGTAAGCACTATGTAACAAGAGGAAAAGATTTGTAGTTCGTGGGAGAGATATTACGGATGACTTCTAATCTAGACTCAATTACCTTAGGTACGAATTCGAGGAAGTATTACGCAGTCATTCCTTTAGGTGTCAACACTCCAATTGCCTCGAAACGACATGGGCTACGGTTGAAAAGGATGGTGGAAACGTGAAAGTGGAGGGGGAACGTGCTCTCAGTAATCCTAACACGTATCCCCCCACCCAACAAAGGCTAATTTAAAAGGCATTATCGTAGGCTTTAATACTTGCTCAAACTGCGTTGTAGGTATAAACGTTTAGTGTCTTAATCATTGGGAAGAGGCTCTATCAGAAACTCGATCTTGTTCCTCGACACAATCGGAACAAAATGTTCTAAAATCAATTTAATCTAAAATATTGCGGAAGATTGGAGATGCCACCGAGAAGAGACCTGGCAGCCTCCGTGATGGAGGAGCGGTAAGGGTGACGGCTGTGAAGCCAAGGATTCCAGGTTCGAACCATGATTGGATCACTGAATTTGTTCATATTTTATTTCACCAGTCCAACTTCCATCCTCGTCGTCGCGATAAACACTAGAGGTACAAATACAAGATAAAATAGCCCAAACAGAAAGAATAATCGCGTCTCGTGAATAAGGAAGACTTTCTCCTTCCCGTCACAGCCTCGCCTTGATTCTCAAAAGTATACATTTGGGATGGTATAGAGACAAAACTTGGCAGAGTCTCGGTCTCGTATAAAGTTGTAAATGTTTGTCTTGTTCTCCGTCTCTTCAGATGCACCTGACAGAGTGAAAATACAATGTATACACGATACAAAATAATGTCATTCAAATAACGTTTGGAGGAAATCTGACAAGAATTCCACAAATGAACTTTTGACGAAAAAAATATTCCTAACAGTAAGCAAAATTTTAATCGACATATCCTCTTATTGTTCCTGTGAAGGGATTTAGCGGAAGAAAGAACAGTGCCAGGCGGTGCACAGGCACGTGAAAAAGTAACTAAAACAATGCGACAATCTGTTGGCAACGGCAGTAAACATGAGATAACGGATAAGACACGTAGAACCGGAATATGCAGCTACTTGCTGCACTAGGATCAATATACGACCGCCTAGAACGAAAATAGAGCACGGAACATTTGCACAAATCAAACAAAATGGCGACTAGAGAGAGTCAACCAGCCTGCAGGATGCACGATGTTGTTTATGTTGGAAATAAAGGTCACTGGGTTCGTCAAGACGTTTCTATCGCTTCGTCTTTGCACAGTTGAAGATACCTTCGGCACAACAAGCAGGAGCAGAGGTCGTTGTATTCCAGAGGCTACTTACGCAAAATAAACTCTCTCCTAGTGCGTCTTATTATGCGGCATAACGGATGTGCCAAAACGGTGACTTGGCGAATTTTTAATTTATCACACAAACATGATTAGCTTTAAACGCCCCCACTCTTAACATTCTTTCGCATTACAGGCTGGCTACTCTATGACCATGATAAAATTCAAATTTAATTCCCGGTTTTCAAGGCGAATTTTCCAAAAATTCAAGGATACAAGCAGGTGTTTTCTAGGTTTCAAATGCCATTTCACATACTCAAGACTCGAAATACATCTACAAATACAAGTCACAAATGCTACGGGATATATTCTAATCTGCGAAAAATTGTTAATTGTGTAAGAATTTCAAACTCAAATATACCTAATCATCTTCAAGATATCTTGCAATAATCTTCCATCTGTCACTTCATTGATTGATTTGTTGTTTTAAGTCCACTTTATCCACAGTAAGGCTAATCGGGACTGGACCTACAGTTTAAAGTGGAATCCGAACCACTTGTGCCTCCACCGGGACCCCTTGATTACAAGGAGAAGACGCTACCACTGCGCCATCGGGGAGGCCCTCTTCCATCTGCCACATTGCTCTACAAAGGACACTAACAAAGTAAACGGATCGAGAGAATTCAGTTTTATTTTTCACACATTATTTTCTCCTCGAAAAAATAAACTGTGAAAAACTCGCCTCGGGGCATTTATAAATAGTATGTATAAATTGAATAGGATTTGGATTAATAAAAGCTGTAATTTTTCACATCTACGGATAAAAATTCAAGTAGAATTCCCGGAGCCAACAATTCACGCAGAATTCCCGGTGAGTAGCCACCGTACATTACAATACGTCCATTATCAAAGTTGGTAACGATTTGTGGGGGAGTGATCTTTATGAATTTAGTTGCTCGTGACTTATTTAATATACAGGGTGGACTAAAAGTGAACATACTGTGAAAAATTTGGAGAAACGATGGCGTAAATGACTTTTTAATATACAGGGTGGGCCAAAAGTCATTACACTGTGAAAGATTTGGAGAAACTACAGTCTAAGACCAAATACCAACTGTAAAATTGATATGAGGGTTTTTCTTTTTCTGTTTCATTTGGAATTCTTGACCATCCCTATTTTGAAATTGTAAAATGAAACAACACAATGTTCATATAACAACTTCCTTTAGTCACTGAATAAGCCAATAAAATACATTGACCTGATGCACTTGCCATGATTTGACATGCTTGACTCAAATTTCCCTTGTATCAACTTATGAAATATAAACTTCATGTGACTGTAGGGACTTTAAATATGGATCATTCTGCACCCAATCAAGGCAATTTTTACACAAATTCTTCTTCACCATTTTGAATAATTGGTTAAATTTGGTGAATTGTACAATAAAATATCCCCAAATGTTACGTTAATATGTTGCAGACAATTGAAGGAGCCAGAGTTTACAAAAAATGAGCAAACAACATTTAAAGCCCAAGTAAATTCAGCTTGAGATTTGCTAAAGGTCTCAATTTGAAGCTCCTTCTATGGGTTCTCATATGAGATGCATATGCAAATGCATATTTTCAGTGTCTTCAGGATATATTGTATATTTTACCGATTTTTTCTTACAAATGCATATTCTGTCTGAAAATTTGTAGTTTATTTTCCTTTGGAGCAATTCAGAAAAATGATTCGGTATGTGTTTGCGAAGAATTCTGGCTACAAACTCCTAAAGGACATTTGTTCTATTCATGAAGTGAAACAAAATGTGGACGGTATTCCAAGTGAACTGTACATTTCCAATTTGTTGAAATTACAACATGCGCCTATTGTTTCTTGTGATGTGGAGAGAGTGTTTTCAGAGTATAAAAGTATTCTCATGGATAACAAGCATAAGTTTACTTTTGAGCATCTGAAACAATGCGTAGTTATTAAGTGCAATAGTAACCTTTCATGCTGAGTAGAATGAGAGAGAGCTGGTAAAATTCCACCTTCTGCTAATCGTGACGTTCAGTGAAGTCAGAAACAGTTAGTGGACTTATGACAAAAATACATAGCCCTATACAAAAACCATATGTAAAATATGTTCAATTGTCAATAAGGTAAGCCAAACCATATATTTTTACTTATGTAAACAGTGGAATTAATAAGTAGTTACAAGCTATGGCTAAATTTTCGGAGTTCGATGTAAATTTTTAAAATTTCAAATGCATATTTTGATCATTTAAAGAGCATATTTCGAGCATTTTAAGAGCATATTTAAAGTTTTTTAGTACATAACTATCCGAAGCCTTGATTTTGGCTTTTTCAAGAAGCTAAACATTTCATAAAATATTCTCAGAAACATAACTCAAGCTGTTAACTGATCACCACAGATTTAATTTGGCCAACAATGGCACCATTTGTTATAGAAACTAGAAGTACTGAGTGTTGAGATGACATTTGTATGAGTAATAGTGATGGCACCACCACAAAGAAATGCCCACCTCCATTGTGGAGTGGTTTGTACAACATGCTACGATGTCAAAGGTCCCAGGTTAAAATCCTGACTTGGACACGAGTGTCTTTTGTGAGTATCTCGTAATCAGTTTCATCATACTATCCCCCTTCCCCGTCTTCACGATTAGCCAAAAGTGGCACAAAAATGTGTATGAAAATATACCAAATCAATCAATCAAATCAACCAGAAAACTATGAGTGGGGAGTAGGGGGTACAAGCACCATTTAATATGCTTCTAAAATCCACACAAAAATGAAAATATTTAGGATAAAAGAGCCTTTATTTATACGTTTTTCTCTTGTTGGCCCAAGAAGAGGATGAACTGCTCACCCATTGGGCACATGCCCCACCCTTCAGGCAGGAACAATCATTTCTCAGAAGTCAAGATATTATGAAACATCAGATGGTTTGTGCTAATTTCATCTCAATTGTTATTAATTTAATAAAGTACATTTTTGGGTCATCATGTATTTCAACTTCACTACTTAAAGCACAACAAAGGCGATGAATAACAACTTCATGATATGCATTGAAAATTATACAAACAATGGCATACTCTCAGTACCAATTAGTTTGCGTTCATTGCATTGTCAATCATTAGTCCTCTGTATTGGCAACTATTTTTTTCAACAAGAACATTTCATCCTCTAGAAAAACACTTAACAATGTGGGAATATTTTCTTTTTATAAATTCTGCCTTTCTTGCAAGACAGAATTTCTGGTGATATTATTTTTTACTTTTTATACATTTCCTTACGCAAGCACATCTGAAACAATTTGCCATGAACAGCAATTTTCTTCCATATGACAAACTATCTTTCCACTCATTCGTACACTATGTAATGTCAGTGTGATTTGCTTCACATGCAGTTCAATAGTAGTGATTTCTGTTAAGATGAAGTGGCAATTGATGAAATGATACAAAAATGTTCATATTTACAGTCCTGTTATATGAAAACAGTTTCAGGATACATTCTAACCCCTTAACAACTCCACAATTATACGTTAGCGCACTATACAACCTTCTGATATCAACTTCAGAACAACTAATCTATGTGATGTAAAAAACTTCCAGAAACCCGAGGGTGTATGTGTAAAAATTTAAACTAACAACAAGAATGCCAACAGAGCAGATGACCTTCAACAATACAAATCAGTCACTTAAAATGTGGATGGAAAAAACATTTGGCAAATAGGCTACATGTAACTTTGTGGGTGACAGTATTAAAAAGCATCAACAGAATATGAACAAGTGCAGTAATTGTAAACACACACACACAAAAAGTGGCCCAAGTTCCTTTTGTTTTATTGCAATTTTATCATGCTACGAATGCAATTTTTACGTAGTTCGATTTTAGTCTGTTAACACATACTGTTGAGTTTTAACTATTACTTAAGATTTTGTTCAATATATGTTTTTGTGGTTAGGTTAGGCAGGTGAGGTTTGGTTCTCTTAGTATTAAAATAAAGCCCCTAAATGCATTCGATACCAGTCTGTTATAGGGAAAACACATTTCACTCGTCCATTTAGTCATTTTTTACATTCGTACTTACCTATTATGCATTGCAAAACATTATTTAAGGTGGGATTTTGCTTTTTTCACTGAAATAATTGTAATTTTTCACATTACGAGTATTTATTGTTCGTTGCCTTTTCGCTTCCGTTACACGCAATATGGCGGGCAAATCTTGACTAGTGTTGTCTATCATCTGTGGGTATGCAGTGTTTCCAACCTTGTTAACCGAAAAAAATCTTACTTTCGTGTTACAGATTTTGTATTTTTTCCAGATTCCAAAACCCCACGAACCATGCACGCATAGCCCCACACAACATTTATAAATAGCCCCACGAACCATGCACGGATAGCCCCAGAAACCATTCATAAATAGCCCCACGAACCATGCACAGCAAGGTTAGGTTCCGTTAGGTTAGGCAAACATAGTTAAAATTGTCAAGTTCTGGGGGAAAAAATGGCGTCGGAAACACTGACTGGGGATTACGTCATCGAACGCACGGTACATTTGGTTCACATAGTCGAAGGTAATGGAGGCAAGAGCTTTTGTGCATCGGAGACACATTAATGTTGAAAAATACATGATTTACCGGCCGAATAAATTGAACGGAGGGAGAAAACACTTCCACGACTTTTCAAAAGTCTACATAAACTCAGTTCTGTAAGAACTTTATCCTGTAAAATTGAAGAAAAGTGTTTTCCCTATAACAGACTGTTACCATGCATTCTACTAAGGTTCCGATTTACTTCTACATTCATTCCCACTAGTCTACGATATTTAATGCCGCTTGTCAACGGAGAATATCTTGTCAATGAGAAGCACGCATGCTTGCGTAAGGTAATTTTTAAGTTTTTTTTCAACATAAATAACTTCTTTTTTTGGTAAATATGCAATATCGCCCGGACGGATTTCTTCACATTTACAGGAGAAAGAACTTACTGAAATGAGTTTCTTTAGCATTCTGGACGTTCTTGGAGGTATTTTCTTTCACGGAAAGTAAAAACTTCGTAGTTTAATGCTGCCGAACAAGAATTAATCACTTTTTACGTAAGAAATTGGCATTGCCTGCCACATTATGCCGTTGTTTCCATTGTGTGCGTGCAGCTGGCAAGAGCATTAAAAGTCACGTGATCTCTGCAGTGTTTCCAAACGTGCCTTCTTTTTACGAAAATTTCTATTTTTATCTATGTTTGCCACGCTTTCTTTTTTCGATGAATTTAGGGGTGAAATGAGTGCTAATGGAACCTAACCTAACAGGCCTAACCTAACCTTGTGTGAATGGTTTGTGGGGCTATCCGTGGATGGTTTTTGGGGCTAACGTCAATGGTTTGTGGGGCTAACGTGCATGGTTTGTGGAGGTAAACATGAAAAAAAAATCGAAATAGTACGTAATTTTCCGTCATGAAGGTTTGAAACACTGCTTGCACACTGAAAATCGACAAAACACAAGCTGGCGCGTCATGACGCACGATGATCCATTACGAGTGCATGCCATATTGTCTATTACAGAAGCGGAACAAGTAAGACAAATATTCAATCGTAATATGAAAAGTTGACAGTATTTTATGGAAAAAGGCATAACTTCACCTTAAAGAATGTTCCGCAAGGCAAAATAGGTAAGTACCAGTGGTAAATTAAGGAAATAAATGAGTGAAAGGTGTCCGGGCGTTATCGCATATTTACCCTTTTTTTTTTTTTTTTTTTTGGAATCCAAGCAGTGCTCGTTACTTCAAGGAAGATTCAAATTTTGTGTGACAATGAATTCCAAAATTCTACGATAATTAGTCTTTCTGCTAGGAGAATTTGAAAAAAAATAATCGTAAAACAATCGGAAGTTACTGAAAAGGCTCTCTCTTTGAAATAGTTGATTTCCATACCCTGGTCTAGAAAATTATCAAACATTAAATAAAGCCGTAATAAAATAAACAATACATATTCACGTAAGCAACTGTCATTCCAGAACATTCTATATTTTAAGAGCACTTCAAATGCAAACTATATGTAGTTATCCACATTGGTAAGTCTGTAAAAAATATTGTTTAACTAGACTAGCAATGTTTTCAAATGCATACAAATACACTACAAAATATTCTTACCTTTGTCCTTCCATTGATTGTATAGTCCCCCATCTTCCCATTATTTTGCATTTTGTTAGCTGTCATTATAATGGCATCCACTCTGCTAATAAGCATGCCAATATTTTTACAGGAACTTTCTTTGCCATCTATCCACGTAATTTGATCGCCTCGTATTGTCTTTAAGTCATTTTTAACTTTATTACTAACCAACTGTCCATCTTTGAAAACACCTGAATGATACATGGCTATGACTTCTTCTAGAACAGCTATTCCTTGTTCTGGACCTAAAAAATTGTCTACAACACACACACCATAATCGTTCATATCTTTGATGACATTTCTACACATTTCTTCAATTATCCACTGTTGATCGCACTTTTTCCTGTGAAGAAATGGCGGCAGGGAATTGTCATTAAAAAAGGTACTTGTGTTGTCACCTACATCTTTCGTTCCATTTGTACTATTTGGAGGCATTATTAAACCACGAAGTGACGTGTCTTGAGTTGGCATATTTCTTGTGGTTTCCAAAGAATACGAATCCAACTGTTCTGTATTGGGAGAAGCACTACCACTTCCACTACCGTCCCGAAAATCCAGGGTCGGACTTAAAATTTCTGTTCTAGCGCTAAGAATTTCGGTTTCAGAGCTTCCTTCTGACGTAATAGGACTAGTGTTCCAACTGGCAATTTTTGAAGTTTTTTCTGAAAATTTCACATTTGATTTATCATTTGCAGAAATCTCATTTGACCTTGTTTCTTGAATCGCACAACTAGCTCCAAGTTTTGCATTCACAGACTGATCAGAAGTTTTTAGCGAGTTGTCACGTTGCTCCTTTCCACAAAACACCTTGTGCTCTTTCCAGTGCTGTTTCTGGTGTTCCTTGGAGCAGTAATATGCACTTCTACACCTAGAACAACGGAGTAGATTTTCAAAGGCACCGCACAGTTCGCAACAAAAGGACGAATTCATTATGCGAGAAACGCGACAACCACCGACACCATCTTTGTCCTCCTCTACAACGAAAGTCAACGTGGAAAGGAAAAGTCAACATATGATAATTATGTTTCTATTCATTTTTCCTTTATGGGTTTCCTTCCGATAATTTCACATGAATTCTAAAGGTTAAAAAATCGTATGAAATCTAGAATATGGTGCCATATTGTAAAATATCGTAATTCCATTCAAGGCTTCATATGATTTAATAGTACATTGCAGTTTTGCCAGCTACATTTTGTATTATTTCATCATAGGGAAACCATAAAATCGAACTGGGGATTCTACAACACAAGTCAAGTCAAACACCAAAGGGACGAACATTTTAACTCCTCAGAAAACAAGAAAAACTAAATAAATCCATTCTTTTTTGCGAAAATATTAATTTTATATCATAGATACATACTTAATGACTAAGTAAATGTAAACTATCCTCTTTCGTTTCTTTCCGAATCCATTAGTGGTGTGCGCCACTGGCGTATGAAGGATTTTCTTTCGGGAGGGACAGGACTGGGATTGTAACGGTTGGGTTGCATGTATACACAATACGATATTTCGTATTTTTAGAATTTTCCTCTCTTAAAATGGCAACGTAGGGTATTTTAAGGAGGCTTTGCATTTGCCACTTTGGTTCTTTCTCGAGTTTTTCACTGCTTTTATTTGAAAATTTTGATTTTCTCAAAATTTCGGAATAGAATGTAGCCCCTTCAGCACCCTTCTGCGTACGCCAGTTGTGTGTGGGATCCTGAAAAGTCGTTACCGGAATCAGAAAAAAAATCCCTCCCCTCTCCAGACTTTGGAGGGAGAGAGAGAGAGAGCATGCATGAAGATATTAAACTTAATAAAGGATTGTGGGAATAAGCATAGAATGGAATAAGTATTATAAACAGTATGTGATATTCAGATCCTCAATATAAAGTTACACATGGCGCATTATGTTGTGTAAATATGTAATTAAAATACGGCCAACCTCCGTGGCGGAGAGGTTAAGTAAGCACACTACAACGCCAGGGGTCCAGGGCGGATTAAAGGGGGGCGGAGAAGGCGATCGCCATTCCGAGGCCCTTGAGGGGGCGTTGTGGGCAACTTCCAGCGACGACCTATTTTCTTTTTTCATATATTGATAAATAATTTATACAGTTGGAATTAAATGTAACACACATAGAGTCAATTAAGTAACATACTAGAGCAAAATAAATGGGGACGCAGAGGGCGCCCCACTACTCGAGGGGCGATTAGAAACAGGGTGCGAACAAAGATAAGAATGGTGAAGGATGGGGGCGACGAGAGACAGGGCGCCGAACAATGATATGTAAGAATATGAAAAATAGGGGCGACGAATGATAAGGCGACGACGAAAGACACGGGGCGAACAAAGATAAGAATGACGAAAGATAGAAGGCAACGAATGATAAGGGGCGAACAGAGATAATAACGACAGAAGATAGGAGGCGACGAATGATAAGGAGGGGCACGAGAGACAGGGTGCGAACGAAAATAAGAATAACTAAAGATAGGGCCAACGAGAGACAGAGGGCGAACATACATAAGAATGACGACGGATGAGGGCGACTGGAGATAGGGGACGAACAAAGATAAGACGAAAGATAGGGGTGACGAAAGACAGGACGCCACGAATGATAAAGGGGCAACGAGAGACGGGGAGTGAAAAAGATAAGAATGATGATGGATTGGGGGGGGGGCGAGAAAGATAGGAGGCGACGAATGATAGGGGGCGACGAATGATAGGGGGCGACGAAAGACAGGGACGAGCAAAGGTAAGAATGACGAAACAAGGGGAGGGGGCGAAAGATAAGCACGAAATAAACTTTAGGTTAAGGACTAACATAATATTACTAGGGTGGATCAAAGGAGTCGTGAGGTGACCGCCCCTTCACAGAGGATTTAGAAAATTTTCCCGTCACCTCTGCCTCCTCACTCATTTTTTTCGTGGCCGAGTCTGCTGCCACGCACGTGTCAGCAGTAAGAATAAGCTTCAAATTTGCTCCTGCCACGTAATTCGTCTGCTAAGAGGATGTTACAAAACTTAAGAACAGATTGAGACGAGAGAAATGCAAGTTTATGATTAGTGGGAATGAATGTACAGGTAATTTACAACCTTTTTCTTTAGAAAGCATTTAGCGATATTATTTTAATGCTAACATAACCTAACCTAACTACGAGAGCATTTAGGTTTATTATTGGCAGTGTCTGCTGCCACGTTCTTTTTCTGCTGGAACCTCAAAAAAGATGCGCGTGGCAGTAGACTCGGTCTTTGTTTTATCGTGATTTCATCATGCTATATATGCAATTACGTCTGTAACACATACTGTGAAGTTGTAGCGATTACTTTCACAAAAATGTTTTAAGATTAGGTCCCTTAGCATTCTTCAAATAATAAACCTAACTGCTCTCGTAGTTAGGTTAGGTACCGTTAGCATTAAGATAATATCGCTAAATGCTTTGTAAAGAAAAGGGTTCTAAATTACCTGTACATTAATTCCCACTAATCATAAACTTGCATTTCTCTCGTCTTAATCTGTTCTTAAGATTTGTAACATCCTCTTAGCAGACGAATTACGTGGCAGGAGCAAATTTGACGCTTATTCTCACTGCTGACACGTGCGTGGCAGCAGACTCGGCCTTTATTATTAGAAGAATGCTAAGGGACATAATCTGAAAACATTTTTGTGAAAGCAATCGCTACAACTTCACAGTATGTGTTACATACGTAATTGCATACATAGCATGATGAAATCACGATAAGACAAAGACCGAGTCTGCTGCCACGCGCATGGGCGTCCGGAAGGGGGGCAAGGTGGGGCCGTGCCCCCCCTGGAAAATGAAAGTCAACCAAAAAATATGTAATTCACAAATATAATTTCATTTTAGCCACAATAATGTGTGTTAATTATTGCATGAACACCATAAATTCAAATTTAAGCAATGTTTTTTTTTAGGGAAAAACACTATTTTTGGGGAAAATTTTCCTTCGTTTGCCCCCCCTGGAAAAAATACCTTCCTTGCCCCTCCTTGGAAAAAATCCTGCGGACGTCCATGGCCACGCGCATCTTTTTTGAGGTTCCAGCAGAAAAAGAACGTGGCAGCAGACACTACCTTTTTTGTGCGCAGTCACTGCAGAATGGCAGTCACCCAGCAAGCCCGTAACCAGGGGAGGGGCTATGCCCCCCCTTGAGCCATGAAATTTTTAAATGTGAAACTATAAAAAGCTACGAAAATATCGACAATTTTTCAAACTTGTAAAAATTTCAATTTTGTCCTTGCATGAATGAATGTCTTTGTTGTGTAGAGAGGCATTCTCCAAAAGTTTGCAGTCTGCGATATTGGGTACTTTTAGTTTTATAACCATTGATGCAAGGCTACCAGCAGTGGCTTCGATTGGAGGGTGCCCCCCCCCCCTTATTATTTCCACTTTTGCTCCTGCACTTGTCTACCCAGACCCGGTAGAGGCACTTATAGAGGTTCGAATCCCATTTTAAACTGAGGTCCAGTCCCAATTAGTCTATCCTATCTGTGCATAAAAGTGAACATAACACAAACACTCAAACTTGTCTACTAAGAGAAAGTAAATTGTCCTTGCCCCCCCCCCCCCCCCTAGTTTTGGCACCCAATCTTTGCTACTGGCTACCAGGTGAAAATCTCTCTATCTTTTTTTTGGGTTAACCATAGCATGGGTTAACTCACAATTGGAATCCTTTATTGTAATAATAATTGGTAATGTGTATAATTAAATTTATAAATATATTATTTTCTAAACACAGAATTATCGTGGCTGTTCAATGGTTCTAGTATAAGAAAATCAAGGAAATTTGTAAACATTCTTAATTTTCGAAATTAAGAACTATGCGAATACTTCTGACCAGTATCCGCAATTGGGTGTCAAAACTGGGGAAGGGGAGGGAGACAAGGAGAGTTCTTTTCTCTTATTTATTTATTGAAATTTTCAGTACAGCAAAAGCCATTTTAAACCAGAAGGAAACAACAGTAAAACAATAGACTAAGATTAAAAACACAAAAAAAGGATAACATAAAATAATCAAGCCAAAACAGTACCAAGGTAAACAGATCAGATTCACAAAAGCATTACTTATGTACTTATGTACCGTACTTACTTATGTATCATAAAAAATTAATATGAAGTGAAAAATCTATTTGGTTTGAGATGATATTGAACTGATTCGGTAGCCTATGGAATAGTGATTATTGTATGAGTGAGAGCCTGGGAGTTGTAGTGTGGAAAGTTTCCTTGCTCTGTGTTTTATGTCTAGGCACTCTGAGTGAGAGTTCGTGGAGTGGAATACTGCATCTTAAGTTTCCATTTATGATCTTGTATAGTAACTTCATATCTGCAACGTATCTACGAGTTTCTGGAGTGCAGATTTACAAGCAGGTGTCTCAGGGCAGGCACTCTATATCAAACGATGGAGAGGAAAAACTGAGAACACTGTCGATCTTGGAGGTATGAGAATGGGCAGCCATGTTCCAGATTGGTGAACAATATTCTAGAATGGGGGACACAAATGTTTTGAAGAAAATGGAAAGTGCTTTCGGGTTATTGATTTCGGTGAATCTGTAAAGTAGGCCTAGCATACGCATTGCCTTTTTTGTGATGGTTGATATGTGATTATCGAAATTTAGTTTTGAATCTATGAGGATACCTGCTAGACAAACATTAAAAGGCATAGTACTGGGTGCAAAAGTGGCAAAAAAAAAGTTGGGGGCAACTGCCTCAAGGTCCCCCAAATAACCATCACTGTATATACATATATATAAACATGGATCAGTCCCCTTACTCAAAAAAATCCTGGGTACGGGCCTGGTACCCAGGGCAGGGAGAGAGAGCAGTTGACATGTACCCCAATGCCTCTAGGGTGATGATGAAAAAAATTAGGCGAACTACAACTATCAATCTTGTAGCTTGCTGCAAGGACGAATTGAAGGCTTGAAGGGGAAGATCATTGGTGTGCTCAGCAAACACTGTTGTATTTTATGCAGTTCTATGAAAGTCTGAGGTGCAAGCTGTGCTTCAAGCTTTGGGACCACGTACCCCCATCCAGCTTCTTTTAAAATTTAAAATCAGTATTCCTTTCTTATTTGTTATACAGTTAAATAAAGATGAAATTGGAGAAAACAATAATATATCAACAATAATATATCACTTAAGTAACACAGGTTTGTACTAAAGGTAACATGCAGCAGGACGCCGCAAGATAGAATAGACTTTGCGGGCTTTGAACAACAAAATCGATTCTTTGTCCTGCGGTGTTCCTCGATTTATAAAAAAACGAACTTCAAAAGTGTACCAGCGATATTATTTCTTATCTCGTACACCGAATACATTCATACACTACACAATGGAAGATATCCCAAACAGTGGCATGCCCAGGATTTTTGAAAGGGGGTGTACGTTCTTTTTAGAAATACCAGAACAAAGGGGGGTTATGACTCCCATCACCCCCCACCCCCCTGGCATGCCTCCGAACACAAGACTGGAGACCATTCAAGACATCACAACTTTCATCCTGGAACACGACTATTACACTACTTTTCCAAGTTTATTCACTGCTTATTTGATTTTCCTCAGTTTGTAACTGTGGCCAGTGGCATGCCCAAAGGGGGGTTGATGGGGGTTATAACCCCCTCTTTCTCCCAGTATTCCTAAAAAAGAACGTCAAAGATAGGAAAATATGCCAAAATGAGGGCTGACTACCAAGAAAAAGTATACAAAACCCCTCCCTTTCAGAAATCCTGGGCACGCCACTGACTGTGGCCTCTGTAGAACGTGCACTTTTGAAACTTCAGCCAATAAAAGAGTATCTGCGAAATAGTGCTCCTCACAAAGATAAATAAACATGTCCATTTTGAACAATGAGCGCAGGCAAATGGAATGGCTAAAAGTTGAACATGCAGTGAAACACTTTGCTCATTGCACGCACACACGAGAATATTTTAGCTTTTCAAATAATTATTTTACGCTGAATTTAATATCGTTATTTATATCTTGTATCTTGAAATTCTATGCCTGAAGGAGGGGAGGGGGGACCAAAAACATGACACACGGCTAAGCCTCTAACGTTTTAGTTACAACAGTGATTTTCTGACACATATGGTAGGACCGTAGTTTGTGAGGGAAGTGTGCTGAGTGCCGGAAGTTCAGGGGAAGCAGGCACCATAATGGGTATCCACCCCCTCCAAGAGAACGTCTTTAATCCGCCACTGCAGGGGTCCCATATTCATGAGTGTTCTTTGTGAGTGTCCCTTCACCAATTTCATCATATCATCACTCATCCTCATCGCGATTAGCAAAAAGTTGCAGAAAAGCGACCTAAACTAACAAAATGAATCATTCAAAATATAGGTTGATGTAACCTGATATATATGTGCATGTGGGTGTTTTCAGCTAGTTAATTGTAATTGCAATTATTCAAAGTTTAACTCAAAGTGTGTGTATTCTTGGGTTCTTTGTATTGGAAAAACCTTGCCCTCTCCCACCCTCATTCAAACGGAAAGAAGTCAGTGTATGCTTTCCTTAGGTTTGCCCCCTTCAATATCAAACGCAATCGGCATCTATGCCTAACTATATGATTGAATCACTGTTTATGTAATGCGAGATTCAAGAATACCTAAAAAAAACGCTAACAAAACAGAGGGCAATCATTACCAAAGATGGCCATTTGACTTCGGCCTTGCGAGGCCCAGCTTCCGAGTTGAAGGTCGGCTTCCAGCTTCACACGGCCTTAGCCTCAGACCTCCAACTTGGCCTTCGACCTCACAGGCCCTCAGCCTCCAAGCTCAAGGTCGGCCTCTGGCCTCACACGACCTCAGCCTCCAAACTTCATCTCGACCTCTGGCCTCAGACAGCCTCAGCCTCCGACTGCCAACTCAGCCTCTGCCCTCAAAGGGCCTCAGCCTCCGAACTCCAACTCAGCCTCAGCCTCCAAGTTCAAGTTCGGCCTCTGAGCTCCATCTCGGCCTCACAGGGCCTCAGCCTCGCAAGGCTTCTGGAGGCCGAGGCTGAGGCCGGCCCTCTGGAGGCTGGACATCTCTGGACTCTGAACTGACAAGAAGTTGGCCAATTCCTTCTACAGTTCATGGGAAATCCTGTGTGTCTTAAAGAGAAGGGGCTAATGATTACACAATATTAATATTCATGTTAGATAACATAGAATTTTACGAGGTATGAAACATGTCTATATTTTCACTTTTTTCAGAACATAAGCACCTCAGGTATAGTCTGCTGTCCTTGCGTTTCCTAACAGAGGTGGTGAACAGGAGCATACTTTCCTTTCCAGGAGGCACGCGACGACTGTACAATTTCTGGATGTGGTTTCTAGATAGTCCAGAAGTTACGGACTTTCTTTCCAGAATACACTCAAAATAACATCTGACAAAAGAAAAACAGACAAAAAGGAACAGACTGCACCCTACGCCACAGAGAGTGAAGCAAGATGTCAAATAAAGGAATGCAATATACCCTCCAGGCCAAAAATCACCTCTGGCATGGCTGATATGATATCAACAACTGGTAGAAGGTGGGCTTCCTTTCTGAAGGACGAAGACAGTTTCACAAAGTCCGAACTTCAAAAATTCCTGTAGTACAATCCATTGGAAGTGACATGCAGATCAGATTCTGATATCGTGTAGGGAGAGCTGTTCATTTAACTTGCTTGCGAGGCCCAACCTCTGGCCTCACACGGCTTCAGCCTCCGAACTTCATCTCGGCCTTAGCCTGCAAGCTCAAGGTCGGCCTCCAGCCTCACAGGGCCTCAGCCTCCAAGCTCAAGGTCGGCCTCCAGCCTCACACAGCCTCAACCTATGACCTCCAACTCAGCCTCCAAGATCAAGGCTGGCCTCCGGCCTCACCCCCCGACCTCCAACTCGGCCTCGGCCTCACCCTCCAAGCTCAAGATCAGCCTCCGGCCTCAACCTCCAACTTCCAACTTGGCCTCCTGCCTCACACGGCCTCAGCCTCCAAGCTCAAGGTCAGCCTCTGGCCTCACACAGCCTCAACCTACGACCTCCAACTCAGCCTCCAAGGTCAAGGTCAGCCTCACACAGCCTCAACCTCAGATTTCCAACTCGGCCTCGGCCTCAAAGCTGAAGATCGGCCTCACACAGTCTCAACCTCCAAACTCCAAATCGGCCTCAGCCTCGCAAGGCTCCTGGAGGCCGAGGCTGAGGTGGGCCTCATGAGGACTGGCCTCCGGAGGCTGAACATCTCTGGTCATTACTGCAAAGACAGTGAAATCCAATTTCTTAAAATCACATAAAGAGTGAAAAACAATGAAAATAGCGATGCCTACTATTTTCTTTGGCGTAGGATGTATATTTGCATGTTGGCAGTGTCACAGTTTTTATACAAAATTTTGTCCAATGTCAGTTGCACCTTGGATAAAAGTGCTGCATCAAGAAGAGAAATACAGTGGTGCAAAGTGATGGAATGCGAGTGTACATGTGGTTGTGTCGAATGGAAAATTAATTGGTTATTTTTGGCCCCATGAACATACACTAGATTCTCTAGCTTGGATCTTCCCAATGGCATTGTGCTAAAGGGTCCCAGGTTAGATTCCTGGTGGAGGCACATCACACATCTCGGATTTCGGTTTAAACTGTAGGTCTAAGCTCGATTGACCTGTCTAACAATAAAGTGAACTTGTAAGAAACTTTGGTACATCACATCACATAGCAGCTCTATCAAGAGCCATGTTCGTCAATAACAGCCAAAAACCATAAGCCATATCATGCTCATTTTTTGTAATTGGCAACCTCTCAATTTATATTATTCTCTAAAGGAAAGTCTCAGGGTGTGACACCTAGGATGCAGGATGGTTGCCAGAGAGCCTCCAGTTTTCAATTTTTTTATAAGGAACTTTATAAAAATTTGAGGAACTTAGAATGTTGTGTATAATAGAATAGTCATTGTTATCCTTCAATGTAATAGTTGCCACATGAATGTTTTGGAAGAAAGCTGCAATCATCTTTTTCCTGACACTTTAGGTTTGGTTCACTTTCATGAGCGGAAAGTCATACAGAAAGATCCACAGTGACAATGGCATTCAGTTCTAGATCAAATTGATAAATCCAGGTTTGTTCTTTCATGAAATACAGCGTGTTCCACTTATTAACTGATATAATTTGAAGTGTAAAAAATGGTTTATTATCACACCTTTTTACATACCTCGATGTAGAAACTCTGAGAGTTTAGGAAAATGGTCAATGAAACTCGATGTGTGCACCTTGAGTTGCCCTGCAGACATCGAAACAGTGTTCAAGCTCCCACCAAGTGTTCTGTAGCATCTGTGGAGGAACTAGTACAGCTGCATTTGTAATGTGTTGTGTATTCACTATTGGAGTATAAACTCAAGAATTTCTGCATCTTGTAAAGTGAAAATAATAACAATATCTTACTCTGTTTTTAAACGGTGAGCATTTATTTCTTGATTCCTGTAAGTGGAACATGCTGTATAGGATGATACACAATTATCAAATCTAAAAACCAATTTTAAGTGTTCTTACTTTTGCATATTCATTAAGCTGTGAATCACCTATCTCAAGGAAATTTTCCTTACTCTTAAGAGTGCATTTAATTGAATCAACACACATGACAATCAAACCTGTAGGGCTGCTTCCAAGTTTCCACTTGTATTTTGAAGTTTTACTTTCATTGTTTTCTCAGCAATGACTAGATCTTCTTTCATAAAGTCAGTTAATGGTCTGTTTCTTCTCATTTCATTTTCTAATTTTAAACTCTGCAAACCAACAAAACACTCTTGTTTGGAATGAACCAACATCACCAAAAGCATCAGAGATTATTTCAAGTGATTTACTCCCGTTTGTTCAATTTCTAAAATCTAAAACGGTTATTGTAGGAAAAATACTGCCTTTCAGTCTCCATACTGTCTGGAACAATAACATGATCCAAGAAGTTTTATTTCATTGTTAATCAACACCGCTGGGAACCTGAATGAAATGTATGCACGTTTCTTTGGCTCTATATGAATGCAGCCTGAAATTTTTGTAGTGGTCTTTTATTGTGAATGTGGTACAATGACACCCCCTTCCTCCAACCCAAGAAAAAAGTTTCCCAAAACATAAATTGATCTAGAAACCTCTGATAATGCAATGGGATGATCCAGAAGGTATTCAGCTATGTTAACTATCATGAGAACCAATCACACTATCTTGACAGAAAATGGCAGAGGAAATCTTACTATGAATGTACAAACAGTTGGTCTCCCATGGGTCTATTCATTCTGCAGTGATATTTCAATGATTGAGTTTGTGTATTTGTTCCACAGAAAACAGGAGAAGTGTCATGGATTTCACGATCCTGAAACAAACATTTCTCATCTATCCAACAGATGTTGCCAAACTCTTTGTCTGAAGAGGAACGGCTGAGCAATATCAAGGCAATGTCACCTGCTTGGTTAATGGGTCACATGTATTAAAAAAATGAGCAGGTGTTCATGAACATTTATTCTGATATTGTAAACGGTACGTGCTCAAGGAATTTTGCATGTACTCTTATTTTGTATGAATACAAGTTGAAGATTTAAACAGAACACATACTAAAGGGCACAGCAAAGCACGTACTGCAGAACATGACTGATGATGCTCTTCTATCACTTAGTTATGAACTTGGCATCTTATTTTTAACTATTTTTTTTTACACTAAGGTTTGGAGGCACACGCAACTACAATCATGGAAACATTGTTCTTCTGCCCAATCCCAAGTTCCTATCTGAATTGGAAAACACATCATTGTGAAACTGTAACCACCAATGTTTTGTGACGACTGACCAGTAGATGGTGCAGGCATTCGAGGTCAGTCCATTTCCAACTGTTGTTGTTACTGTGCATGGTTTACTAAGGTCTCGGAAGGTGAAGAGCATTATTCCAATGTGGAAGAGAATCAAGTGCTGATACCACACACAGGATGCTCCTCCAACTGTCAGTATCAATGTTACTTGTTTGGTTATCAGCATAGCACTTTTTTTTCAAAACAGTGTTACCCCAGAAAAAGTTATTAAAATTAAGATTTTAGCATTTCTGAGGAACTTATGTTACTCCAACTTGGAATTATCAGTTATATGATTCATTCAAAGTGCTACCATTGAAATGGAATTACATGTATGAAATATGGGTATGGCACTTCTCTGGCAACCCCTCCTCCTTTGGATACTTGTGGATTTGAAGTGTTACATTGCTGCACATACATTAATTTCCTTTTCTCATTATCCATTGTGACTGTGTGTGTGTGTGTGTCGGCACGTTATGAACAGGTGTCAGTTACTTGCCTAAATCTAAGATTTTTGAAAATTGTGTACATACAAATGTATATGAAATAAACTAAATTTGCTGGCCAAGGCAGTATATTAAAAAATTAAAAACACTTTACACATAACGTTTCTACCCTATATCAGGGTCTTCCTCAGATAAAGAACTAAACTAAGTTTAGTCAGCAAATTTAGTTTATTTAATATGAAAACTAGGCTTAAGTGTGTTACCAAATGTATATGATGACATGGCCAGAGGTTTGATGACATATCTCCTTTGCAATGTCATACTAAATAGAAAAATACTCATCGATATATGAAAATATTGTTATGCTTGCAAAAGTATTGGACTGATTCAATAATAATAATAATAATAATAATAATAATAATAATCCTTACAATATTTGTGGACAACTAAAGCTTCTTTAATAAATTAAATTTCACTACAAAAAAGTAGGGTTCAAACACCAAAACTCCTGGCATGTTTGATTAATTCACGTTTAGAAGAAACCAAAATCAACATTTCATTACCAAATACTTATTCAAAGCTTTACTAAAATAGAAAACTGAGACAATACTAACAGAACCTTTCCTTGACAACAGTCATAATTTTCTAAAGCTTGGAATTCCTGAAACTTAAGCAAAACAGGTCCCAATTTGGAACCACAGTCCACCCACAACCCTTCCACTTTCACTTCTGGCCATCCTCTTTCTAGTGTTGCCCCAAACCAAACATTCCCTTACGATTACCCCAAAATTCTCTTTTTGACCTTTAAATTCCCTGCACAATGGTGATAGTAGTATATACCGAGGCAGATTTAACCTATATTCGGTTTCATAAGACAATTGTTAGTATAGTGAATAGGGACTGTATATAATGCTGGTAAGTTTAGGATCAATTATGAGTGAAATTATTTTGTATATTACAATCTGTTTAAATAATGTTTATTTCCTCTGGTGTGTTTATTTTTATACACTTAATACAGTCATAACATATTTCTAAAAATTCCTTCAATCTTTAGTTTGTGCACGTTTGTTGCTTGTTGAGTAGTATAGCGTTGGTGTGATAGAAATATATATAATTTACATTAAGAAAGTAGATCTACTTCAAACATTAACAAAAAAATGTGTATATCAAAATAACAACGTGTTCATAAAATATTAAATCAGGTACTGGTGAATAAAAGTTGATTGTGCACGTGCAAACAAATCTAGCTTCAATACATTTGCAGCTGCAAGAGAAGAGCTTTCAGAAGGCGAGCCTCAAACGTCACAGTGTTCTTTCCTTGGTGTAGATGAGATTCTTCCAGTGGCTGTTCTATCACTGTCTTCACATTTCTTCCATACACTGAAAAAAATCAGTAATTAGTACCTATTGCTATTCTGAATTATATGTGTGGCTTAAGTACAATATATATACAGAGTAAGTCACAAATATGTTTTCAGTTTCAATATTTAAAAAAAATATATGTTTTAATCAGCAGAGTTGAGCACAGCACTTATGAAAAGTGAATAAGTTTTTTTTTATAGCAAAATTACAAAGTTACAATATTTGTAGAAAAGTTACAAAATGAAAAATACCAGAAATGTTGAGTGTGAACTTCATGCACAACACAGCACTAGCAGAGAATCAACTTCCTCCCAAAATAGCATGTCAGAGTCAGT
Source organism: Lepisma saccharinum (assembly GCF_977018435.1). Taxonomy (NCBI): domain Eukaryota; kingdom Metazoa; phylum Arthropoda; class Insecta; order Zygentoma; family Lepismatidae; genus Lepisma; species Lepisma saccharinum. The sequence goes on from NC_139231.1 coordinate 73,230,333, forward strand.
TTATGTGATGTGCATAAGCAGAAAAAATACTATCTTTGCATACTTCCAACTCAAACCCTAGTAATTAGAATTAGAATTAGAATTTCTTTATTCATGGGCGAAGTTCAGCCTGTGGCTGCTCTACCACTTAACCCGCAAAATCTACTACAATAAAACAGACAAAATACAATTACTACTATAACATACGAATTCCATTACATTTTCACTTCTAAATATTTCAGTAATTAACACACTAAAAAGATAAAAAACAATTTTTCTCATTCACACACATCAAAATGTTCATCTTGGGTTCGAATCTGCTCATTTTTTGTTTTGATTTGATTTCAACGTAAGCATGCTGAATCTAGTCATGTGTACTGATGATTTGTCCTTGCTCATGTAGAAGTACTTTTGTTACTGCCCTTTTAAAGCTGTTATATGTCGCACACGAGGTAACATCTGGTGGCAGCGTATTCCAACAATATGCAGAAGCAGCTTTGAAGGATGACAGGAATATGGATTTTGAGAATCTGTCCAGATTAAGTTTCTTAGAGTGTCGAGTCGTGTAGTTGTGTATGTCGTGTCTAAATTGGAGTCTGTCGTATAAGTATGTGGGTGTTTTTGTTTGCAGAATTTTGAATATTGTGCAGGCCAGATGTAGTTTTCTGCGTCGTGTCATATTCAGCCAATTAACGTCATTTAAGTAAGGCAGTATGTGATCCCTTCGTTTCAAGCTAAATGCAAAACGTATACAAGAATTCTGTACTTTTTGTGCAATTTTAGCATTCTTTTTTGTTAAATTAACACCGTAAACAACGTCACAGTAATCGAAAATTGGAAGAACTAGAGCTTGCATAAGGCGCAATTTAACATCAGTCGAAAGTAAGTGCGATGATTTATAGAGTGATCTAAGTAACATAGTTAAGCATGCAAAGCCACCAAGGCAGTTAGCTCTTCAACTGATACCATATTTATGTCAGGGATCGAACTTATTGATTGAGTATGAATGGCAAGGGTGCACAGAAACTTAAGGCTTACAACAGTAGAATTGTACATTTAACTTGGATTGTTTCAAGATTCATATGGTTACGCAGACAAATGTAAAGAATTTCAACATACAGATGTGGACACACAGTATGAGTACACAAATAAAATCATAAGAGACCAACCTTCACAATGCTCCAAGAACTGAACACACTCTTGTATTACAGTGTCTCTCGCGCTAATCATGTGTTTTGCCAAGTTTTCTATGAGAGACAGAAAGCATCTCTTTGCATAAAACCTGGAAGAAAAGTTGTGCTTTTTAGTGTAAGATTTTACAAATTACCATAACTGACATTCATGACTTCTTTAGGAAACTGTATGCCATACAATGAAAAAAAGGTTTTGAATTTTTAGTTTCCTTGTGAAAAATCATTTCAAATGGAGATTTTTCCAATGATTAACTAACTGTTATAAATTTTTAATAATAATTTGATTCTGTTCATGCATATGATCAAAAAAATTGATTGGACCTATCAGTTTGCTGTTCTAAGGCTTACTTTAATTCCAATATCATCCCCAAAACAAACGTAGTCATGAAAAAGACATGAATTATCAGAGGCATTACAATACAGAGTGTTTTTTGAAAGCCACTTGTACTTTTTATCTTGAAAGATCTATGCCTATAGTTCAACCCAAGTTAGGAGTACACTACAGGGCTTATTGCAACAGTGTTGTAAATTGCTGTACCAGGGAATTTCTGATGTACCACACTTTCAAAAGAGAAAAGCCACACTCAAGGCAACTGACATCCACAGCAATGTATTCCCAAACTTTTACCTGAGCATTCATAGTTTTCCTCCTTCCAAACATGTGATGATAGACATACTGGCTGTTATTTCAAACTCACCAAATCATGGAAAATATACAAACAAATCCAGCATTACAAAATGACATATATTACTGTATACATATACAATTACTACAATGGGATTACAAATAAGTACCTCATCTTCATTTATTTCATTCTGACAATAAGAGTCTTCCTTGGGGGTAAAAGGTAAAAAAGATAAAGTCTGTTAGATCTCAAAATGAATTCTTAATTGTGAATGAACCCTGGCGTTATTTAATATCTTTCTAAATAATGCTTGATATTACACTGTTACTGGTAAAACTTACTGATCGAAGAATGTGATAAGGACAGGGGAGTGCAAAAACTGGAACAACTGGGCCATACAGATCATATCATGAGATAAATTGCTTAAAATGTCTCACAACAAACTGAAAAACATCCAGAACTGTACAGCTGTAAGAGGTTACTTCCATACTTTTGGTAATCCGAAATGTGTATTAAATCTAACTGTCTGTAAATTGGGGCTGAGGCAGTATTGGAAAGTACTGGCTAGAATTTAATAATTAATACTGGCCAATACTTTTCCAGAGTCTTGTGAAGTCTGCAGAATACAACACAACAATTTCACAGTCTAAATAAGCTGAAAATTATGCATTTCATTCTTTCCACACCAAGGCAGTGGGAAAAAATGGATTTTAGTGTTAAATTATTATTATTATCTCATATGCAATTATGAATATTTTAAAGCAAAACTCTGGTAGTTTACTATGAACTTCAAATGGAGAACTTATAAATATTCCGAACTTCTTTGAATCTTTACAATTTTCAAGAATCAGCTCAGCCCTTTCTGATACTATAAACATATAATAATTTGCATGATTTTATCAATCTGTGATCAATAACACAGTAACTTCAGCACACATTGATTACACTGCAACGCACACACTTAATAACTAACTCATGTTTCACATCAGTTAAAATGGTGTAATTTTCATGTTAACATTACTATGTTAACACTGGTAGCAAACACAGATTTCAATATCAGAAGACAGCTATTTTAATCCTTCAACTGAGAATGGTAGGAGGGATGATCGGAAAAAAAGGTTACAAAGCATATAACTTTTGTTTTATTCACTGTAACGTAACAAAAATTTATGTGCAAATTAATAACATGTTTGTCATGTTGCGAGTTTGAGGACTTCGGATTCTGACCATGTATACCCGAGAAGCGGACATTTAAAATGGTGACTCGTCTAAAAAATTGGTCAAGAGTAGAAGTGATGGCAGTGGTGCGGTTCCTGTGGGCCAAAAACACTACACCTGCTGACATTCATAGGCAGATTGTGGAGGTGTATGGGGAGGGGACAATTTCAAGGCAACATGTAGCGAAGTGGTGTCGTGCCTTCAAAGAAGGACGGACCAGTATTGTTAATGACAACCCTGGACACAGCGGTAGGCCCAGTACCTCAACCACTCACGTGAACTGTGCTCTTGTGGATGAGTGTCTTCGTGAGGACAGAAGAAGAACATTACGCTCAATATCAGCTGAGCTGGGACTACCATTTGGTTGGCTGGCCACCATTATCTGACATGTGATGATGTCAAAAGAGCTGCCTCACGGTGGCTACGAGAACTTGACGCGGATTTCTGTGCAACCGGTATGGAAAACCTCATCTACCGTTGTGACAAGTGCTTGAACAAAAAAGGTGATTACATCGAGGACTAGTGTTGAGTGCCCTCCATCATCAGGTGTGTTGATCTTCCAGCTATGTCTAACACATACACCATAATAGGATTTGTAACCTTTTTTTTTTTTTTTTTTTTTTTTTCGATCATCCCTCGTATTTTCCCTCCAGTCTGTTGCAGTGGGCATGATGTAATATTATTCTTGCACTGTTTAACAGCTAACAGTCCTTGGATATGATGAGTTTCGGCTAATGTCACAACTGCTCCGTAATATTTGTTGTCTTCTTCACCAGATGCCACGATGGGCCCAGAATCTCTTCGTAGCAATTGATGATTTGTTCATCAGAGTGCACGATGGTGTAGCATGATTTATTGCAGGAGCCTGCTCACAACAGTAGTGCAGGACCAAGCTGTAAGCTTGCATGCTTGCACTACCATTAACAAGTACTGTATTTACGCATGTATAATGCACGTGCGTCTACAATGCGTACCCTGGCTTTTGATGGGGAAAAGCGACTAACAATTATATCTTGAATATAACATGCAGTACAATTCAAGTTCAAGAAATAGCTTTCTTAGTTGTAGGTCTTAATGCTGTTGCTATGCTGATCAAGATTGAATGACATGATACCTATTCAATGGGCACCTATTGCTATGTGGATGAAGAGGAGAATATCCTCTTGTGTATAAAATGAGTCACCAACCCATGCCACCTCCCCACTGCGTTTAGCATTCCAAAGCTATTACTTCTGTAACCACCTTGCTTATTCTGTAGTAGAAGAAGGTAAGATCAAAATTATGTTATGGATTTGCAGCATTCAGAAAGTTATTTTCTATTCCCAACAAATAGTGCTGATACACATCCTGTGTGATCGAAAGTGCATGCTTGAATTCTGCCAGAATGGTGCCATTTCACTTTTACAGTGTTTTTATTATTATTATTATTATTATTACTATGAAGAAATCCAACCTGGTAATTTGTATTTATGCCTGTTGATTTATGCATGTTATATCCAGTGACATAATGAAAACAGGTATGGTTTCATGTTGGCTGTTCAAATTATTCCGTGCATAATAAGCACCAGTTTTTGGGGGCAAAAATTTTGGGAAAAAAATGTGCATTATACATGAGTAAATTCGGTATATTTGTAAGAACTGATATAATCAATAAATAAATGTACCATGCTTTAAATATTTTGAATACTTAATGTAATAATATAGGAATATTGGGTACACCCAATTAATTATATGTATCTCTCCATATTTTACTGTATTTTTGCTTTTCCACAGTTTATTACTCAATATGCACATAATTTCACAATATAAATGCACATAATACTCACCATGTGTCAGTTCCAAGTTTTTTGTTATAAGGCTCCAAGCTTTTAATCACACGAGATATTCCAAATTCATAGTTTCCTTTTGCACAATACAAGGTGCTATGAAAGAAAAAATATACTATTTCATCAATTATTTTGAATGGTGAGTCTCTGTATTAAAAATTACTAATATCATCATATTTTGATTCAGTGATAAGTGCAGACATCCCATTAATACCATAAGCAATAAACTTAGTTTTAATCAGATACTGATACCAACATATCGTAATTTGTACTGTAAAGTGACAATTTGAATCTAATCACCAGTGGCTGTCAACACTTTTCTCAAATTGAGTATCTTGCAGGATATGCAAAATTATGCATTATACCAGGTGGTTATAATTAAAGTGACGGTGTTCAGAGTGGTACAGTATGGGCTGTAATGAGAGTAGCAATCTGAAACTTCGTAGATATGCTAACGAAGCAATTCGCTCGCGAATTATAAAAAAAAATAGTTCAAATTCTCGCCACCAGGGTAAAAAATGGCACTGTAAGCAGTTAAAAGTTGGTATAGTTACAGGAAAAAGGCACTATAAATCACAGAAAATAATACTCTTTGTAATAAAATATCGCTGTAATTTCACTATTCGAATTACATGAATATTACTAAAGGAAAAAGCAACAAGCTTCACCAACAAAACCAGGGAGCTCACACAATGGTTAGGCAATGTCACCGACTTTGATGTCAGAGTTACAGCAAATTCCACGTTTTGACTGCTTACAGTGCCATTTTTCACCTGGTGGCGAGAATTGGAACTATTTTTTTTTTCATCATTTGCGAGCGCATTGCTTCATTAGCATATCTACAAAGTTTCAGACTGCTACTCTCATTACAGCCCGTGCTGTACCACTCTGAACACCGTCACTTTAATTATAACCAACTGGTACTTTCACACAGGACAAATATCAGAGAAACTTTGCAAACATGCACAATTTTCAATAATTTGGCAACAACTCTGTGGCACAAGAGGGAATTTAATGAATAAATGTTAGCTATTAATGTTTTTATCAGAGGTCATTGGGAGATGCGGTAATGACAAAGCAAAATAATAAAAAAAAATGCTTTCTAATTATTTTAGAGACGACGTAAAAAAAAAAGTCAGAATACTCGCATATCTGAACGAAATTAGTCAGGTGACACCATGAAACAGCTAGAAATATGCAAGAGATTCGCTAAGTTTAGCACATCCAAAGGAGAGCCCAGTTCTACCCCCCGCTATGTTTCCTGTTGAGTGCAATGGTGTCAGGTGGGTCAAGTCATCGCAGCAGGCCTGCGAATTCAAGGTCCTTTGACTGCTTTTCCCCCCACTCTTGAAGGTTTGGTCATAAGACCTTTTTTCAGCCTCCTTGTTTACAAACATGGCAGGATTTCTGTGATGTCATCAAGATTAAATGTCCAGCACTGTAAAGGATGCAACATTCTTGTTTCAAAGAGAAAAACACATATTGAAGATCATCACAACACAACTTACACAGAATACATGAAAGTAATGGTGCATAGAAAAAAATATAAGTAAGCAAAAACATAAATTTCATCACAGTTAGTGCTAAAAAGAACTGGAAAAAAAGTAGTTTTGGATCCTTTGTATTTCCTTCATAGGATTTCTCCTTTTAATTATTTTGGATCCTGCAGTTCAAATATAGATTTTGGTAAAAAAAAAATGTTCTTGCTTTACAAAACACGAAGTACTTCATGTTGTTTTGTGTTTACTATGCTTACCAATGACAAGACTGATCAAGATTTTTGTTCTCGAGGTGACAGACATACTTACTGACATAGCATTTTTCCTAACATATCTTACTTTCACACCAGGGATGGCAAAAATATCTGGATTCCAGAAAATTTAAAATCTCGGAGGCAATCCGAATTTCGGGGAGAGAGGTTTAACAATTTTTCGGGTAGAATTTAGTAAGAAAGTTTTGTCTTCCTTATTTTACGATCATACTCCGTATGTACAAACACTGTTATCAATGGCCAGATGACGTCAAATTGAATAACATCTATTTCTTCCATCTTTCTCAATTCCATCTTCCCCGTAGTGATTAACCACAAGATAGAAAAGTGACGTTAAATAACTCAGGATGAATAATGTTTTCCATTGCATAGCTTCAGAAACACTTTACAATCAAATCATGAACAGGGAGGAGGACAGCATAAAATTTTTAAAATAATTACCTTTCATGTTTCTCGTGGCTCATCTCATTAGGCTAATTCTCTTCACCTGAACCTGAAGCACTTTCATCATTGGTGTAATTTTGCTAAGGTCCACTTCCAAACTTAACTTCCATAATTTTGTACTTTATGGGAAGTAGTTTTATGTACATGTTTAAGCTCCCAGTGTTAGACAACGAAAACTGGCAGTAATTTACAATTATCCAGTCAGTCATAGCACAGGAACACATACAAGCGAAACAAATCAAGCCTGAATTCATCCAACACTAAAACTGAAGTCCACATGTCGGAAGTTTCGAGCCGACTCGGAAGTACCACAACACCAGACTTTGTTTACCACTGGCCAAGATGCCAACAATCGAAAGGTGTATGACATTCGAACCCCCCCCTTTTTTTTGTGCAGTTGAAATTAAAAGACTAAAGACACACTGCCATTAGCTTGTCTGCTTGACTAACTTGGTATTAATATTTTAACAGCATGCCTCCCCCCTTTCCAAACCTATTTTAAAGGCATAAGAGGTGGTGTTTCATTTCAACCCCATCACCACGATCACTCACAGACAGGTAGAAAACTGTACATTATAACTATAACTAAAAATCAATGACAAGTCACCTCCCCACCCCCAAATTCCCATGACGAACTTAGCTCTCAGTGATTATCAGACTTTTTTGAGCCATTTAAAGAGTATCTGAGAGGGAAGAAATTAAAGATAGATAGATGAAGCACTGACAAAACACTGACAAAAGATGTCCCGCAGTAGCTACAACTGTAGCTCATTTCTTTCTATGCCGAAAGAATCAGGGAACTTCCACAATGATGGCAGTGGTGCCTCGACGCAAACAGGGAATACTTTGAAAAACTGACCGAGTTTGGTGTTTGTAGGACTTTCCATTTTTTCCCTAGAAATAAAAGACCTAGTAAACTTTGAATGACCCTTGTATATTTTAAGGCAACATTCCTGAATATTACTAACAATGGAGAAAAGCCCTTAATACTGGACCCTGGGTCTTGCAAATGACTTTTTTTTTTTAAACAAAGGTTTCAAAGAACACATTCACATAACAAAATTTTAAAAGAAACTTCAGACATGTTTGATTCCTCCTTGTGTGGAATGCATTCATTGATGCTTACAGCATCACAAAACTATTACAAATATTTCAATGAGAACAAATGACAAATTGATTGTCAAAGTTTTCAAAAAATATAGCAGCAGAATGCAACTCACCCTATGACTAGATTGACAATGCACAAATGGAAAATCTTTTTGTCAGGGTCTTCATATGCAAGCTGTTCCTCCTCCTTCTCAATTTTCCTCATCAGTTCTTCAGCTTCTTCGTTTTGAGATGTCATTATGTAGGACACACAGAGATTTGCCAGAACAATTGCACTCACGTTCAAGATCTAGATCGTATAACAAAAAGAAAAACACTTTGATTAGGTGAATTTGTATTTATTATTTAAGTGATGCAGCTAATTTCTGATGTGTAAATATTGTCCAGAAATTTTCATGTCTGATCTAGTATCGGAATCAGTAAAAAAAAAATCCTGTATTTAAACTGATTCCGATAATTAATTTATCATTTTTGAAAGCTAAAAAGGACACACCAATCATATTTATTACCGTATAATGTTGTACTGAAACCACTCACATTTTACTTCTGTGTCATAGAGATTATATCAATACCATTATAAAATCTCTGAGGAAATAATACACACACACAATTTTATATAGCATTATTAGTCAGTGTTGGAAATGTTACATTCTATTAAAGATGGGACAGATTAATCGGTACTCTATTGGTATTGGCCAATATAGGCATATCGGTGTATCAGTTTATTGGTGGATCTGATATATCTATAAATATGTTATAATTTAGTGCAAAATTCAGCCACTTTGTCATAATTTTTATGGACAATATCCATGCCCTACTCTTAAAAAAGTAAATGTCTAAATATGAAACTTGTTTTGCACTGCAGTCACCTGGAAACAAACATTTATTAAGGAGGTCGATGAACTATTCAGGTTCTTCAAACAGTACTTGGAATTTTATATCGGAACAGTAGAATATTGTTTATCGGTATTAGTAAATTTTATATCGGTATTTTATGACTATTGGCCAAAATTTCATATTGGCCCATCCCTACTTATTTAAAAAAGTAATAAACAGGATGGGGCAAAAACAAAAATGTACTCAAAACATGGAAATGAGAAGTAGTTGGTGATTTATGTTATTTGCTTATGTTAGTATGTTCTTCATCGTCAGGTTTCATGCAGACTTACAGCCAATTTATGATCTGGATTTCTCTCAGCAAGATGGAGCCACCCCACACATAGCCCTGGGGAACAGAGGGCACGGTTAGAGGAAATATTTCCAGATCGCCTTGCGTCCGGAGGGACTACCTTCCCTTTTCCTCTGAGAAGTCCGGACCTGACAATGTGTGATGCATTTCTGTGGGGAATGTTGAAGGAACAATGTTTCTCACCAATACCAGGAACTCTGAAACAACTATGTGAGAACATTGACTCAGTGCTGAAAGATGTATCCCCTGAACAGTGCTCCCAGATGGTGTCTAAACTCATCAAACACACGGTACTTATTATTTACGATGACGGCAAGCATGTTGAACATGTCATTGTGCAATAAATACACAGTTCTCAAGGACACGGCTTCGATTACCTTTTCTTTGCCAAACCCTGCCTGTACTATATCAGAATCATCAGCTACAACATAGCCAAATGATGCAAGTGGTCCTTGGTTCAATTAGTAGTAGGTGCTCCAAAATTTCCATGTTCATACAGCATAGTGAGCACAACTGGTAGAGAAATAGCAAAGGACACTTGTCCAGAATGCCTTAAAGAGGCACTGACCCCATGTTGCAAAATGTAGAGATGCGTGGCAGATTGACCCTTCAAGGACTGGAATTTAGTTTAGTACAATATATGAGAGTTGGTTAAATATCAGCATCTAGAATGGTTCAAAAACTTATTGGCTTGTTTATCAGCATTAGCATCAGTTTGAATTGATACCAATGTTCAGAGTGTTACTAATTCCCACAGATACTGAAATTGGTACAATCAAAAATTGTTCAAAACACTAGCTAATATTAACATGTAAGTATTCCAGAGTAATTATATACATCAATTTAGCAGAGTTTCACTTTAAAATATTCAAGATTAAATCCGAATATTACAATAGCTGTCATTTAATAAAAATATATTTTTTACACAATACTGGTATAAATTAAAGGAGAATGTTTTATTTTGCATAATTTCCACCTTGTGTCAACACAATTTCATTGTATACATAATACAGTGTGTCCACAAAAACATTCGGTGATTATAAACACATATAGCATTGCTCTCGGTACTCATATTTATATAAAATTGGTGCCATTAGAAGCAGAAACTCAAAAATTTTAATACCTAACTACCTACCTCAGTGTTATAACACCATTAAGCCTTGTTTCCATGATATGAAAAACTCAATATGCTGACCAAGGCAGAAATTTATTTTATTATAAAACATAAACTACACGTAACGTTTCAACCTTCTAGCAAGGTCTTCTTCAGACTCTGCAACAAGTACAATCGTAACAAGGTACAAAACAGGACGATATATATACACAAACATTACTCCCCTCCAGACTATTAGAAAGTTGTTCTGGAACATTCTAGCAGGTGGCTTTCCCTTGTCAACTGTACTTTCACCTAAAAGGCTAAACATATTTTCTTCCATCTAGAATGTGGTTGGACTCTTTATCTCACGCTCTTTTTCCTTCATTCTTCTTCCTTCTTCTCTCCTCTTTCTCTCTTGTCCTTTCCACTCTTTCTAAAACCTTTTTTCATTCTTCTTTACGAGGGTCACTATTTATATTTTGAGCCTTGGCAACACTGATTGAAGTTAGGCGCGATTTGACGTTTGCACAGAATCGTCTGGCATTATTGACCATAACGTACTTCAAATGTTTTGTCAATAGCTTCATTTGTGTTGTTTATGTTGCCTTGGAGATTGTGCGACAACAATAAAATGGAATTAACTCGTGAAGATTTTCATGCGATGATTTTTTACGATTTTCGACGTGGATTATCAAGACAAGAGTGCATCGATCAACTTACTTCCACATTTGGCGATGAAGCCCCATCCTTTGCCACTGTGAAACGCTGGTATAACGAATTTAATCGTGGCCACCATTTGCTCACCGACGAGATTCGCGAAGGTCGTCCAAAATCAGTTGTTGTTCAAGAAAACATTGATGCTGTGCAAAACCTAATACTGCAAGATCGTCATGTGACATACTGTGAGATTCAGGCAACCATAGGCATTAGTTCCACCAGCATATATAAAATATTACATGATCATTTAGCTGTGAGAAAGGTATGTTCTCGTTGGATCCCACACAATTTGACAAAAACTCAAAAAGACGCTTGCGTCAATTGGTGCAAACAAATGCTCAATAAATACAATCGTGGTGCTTCAAAAGACGTATATAAGATTGTAACAGGTGACGAATCATGGATATATGCATATGAGCCAGAACGTAAACAGCAGTCGACTGTATGTGTGTTTCAAGATGAACCCAATCCAACAAAAGTTGTTCGCGCTCGAAGCACATCGAAACAAATGGTAGCCTGTTTTTTTCGGGAAAACTGGTCATGTGGCAACTGTGCCTTTAGAGGAACATAGAACGGTCAACTCTGAATGGTACACAACAATTTGTTTGCCAGAGGTCTTCGGTCAAATACGGAAAACAAACAAACGCCGTCGGATCATTCTTCATCAAGACAATGCCAGCTGTCACACATCTCGTCTAACAACCGACTTTATGAACAGTCAAAAAATCGAATTGATAGGTCATCCACCGTACAGTCCTGATTTGGCACCCAATGACTTCTTCTTGTTCCCGAATGTCAAGAATAAATTGCGTGGACAACGATTTTCGTCGGCGGAAGATGCCGTTGATGCATTCAAAAACCATATTATGGAAGTGTCTCAAGAAGATGGAAAAACTGCTTTGACAAATGGTTCAAACGAATGGAAATGTGTATTGACCATAAAGGAGAATACTTCGAAAAACAATAAAGCAGTTTTCAATGCCAAATTCCTGTTTTTTTCATTGTTAGGCTCAAAATATAAATAGTGACCCTCGTATCATCAGTCCCCCATTCCAGTTCATTGTGTCTTCTTCACCTTTCTTCTCTATTTCCTTGCCCTCCTTCCATTTTCTCACTAGTATTCTCTTCTCCCTTCCTATCTGCTTAGCCTCATCACATTCTATGTCATGTCCTGTTTCTCTCGTGTGTTTAAATATAGCATTTCTCTCTCTTAAGTCATACATCATCCCTATGTTGTTTCAACCTGTCTTTCAGCCTCTTTTTCGTTTCTCCTATGTACACACTCTGACATTCTTTACATTTCACTTTGTAGATAATCCCTTCCTCTTCCTCTTCTCTGCTAGACCTGAACCTGCTAGAATGTTCCAGAACAACTTTCTAATAGTCTGGAGGGGAGTAATGTTTGTGTATATATATCGTCCTGTTTTGTACCTTATTACATTTGTACTTGGTGCAGAGTCTAAAGAAGACCTTGCTAGAAGGTTGAAATGTTACTTTTAGTTTATGTTTTATAATAAAATAAATTTCTGCCTTGGTCAGCATATTGAGTTTTTCCTACCTCAGTGGCACTCAATGTGTGCTCCTCGTGTCATGCTGCAAATATCAAGGTGATATTCCCACACATGCCACACGCGTTCCAACGTATCTACAGTGACGGTCCTGATGGCGGCAATGATACAACGTTTCAGATCTTCCAGATCTTGAGGCAGTGGAGGTACGTATACAAGATCTTCTATGTGACCCCATAAGAAGAAGTCATAGACAGTCAAGTCAGGGGAACTCAGTGGCCACTTGCAGAACACAGCATCTTTGTTTCCGGAGCGCCCAATCCAACTTCCTTCAAGTTTCTCATTTAGAAAATTCCGAACATCGAGATGGGTTTTGGACACGGTGGATTTAGGGATGTTTAACTGCAGGCTAGCTCTACACAATTTGCATCTAACAACAATGCCATTTACAATAACACATTAATAATCGAAAGATTTTTCCTTTTTTTTCATTCCTTTATTGTTATACCATGCCATCTATTGTTGTAGTTAATGCCAACAATTACACATCCGCTAAAATTCTTTGAGCTGTTCTTTCGAATGGTATCGGTACAAATTTTGTAATATACATAATTAAAATTTTGTGGTTGTTTATAATCACGGAATGTTTTTGTGGACATGCTATATGAACAAAGATTTTCAGTATTCAATTCAGTCCATTGTCCTTATCTGAAAACTGTATATATTTCATATACTTACATTATCGTAGTGTTTTTTGACAATTGGCTCATAAAATCCTGTTGCTTCCTTGAATTTGTTTTCCTGCATGAACAAGACATGAGCCACATTCAGTTTCCAAGTGTCATTTTCGTTGCAGAATTCTACAGACTTGCGAAATATCTTCTCCACCTGGGCATAATTCTCAAGGTCCCAATATATTTTTGCTTGAGCCATCAGAACAGGAATATACCTTAAATGACAAGTAATAGAGTTAAAAACTGAATAAACCAAATTACCAGGGTTGATATGTATTAAGTTTTGAAACCTAAGATGTAATTAATCTGCTCTGATATTGTCAGGAGTTATTCTTCATTTCTTTAGAATCCTCATTTCTTTTTATGCAAACATTAAACTATATTTGATTCTTTGAAAAGTGCAAAGATCTAAGGGGAAAATATCACAAAAAATAAATATAGTACTACATAAAAACTAAACTAAACCCACAGCGCTACAGCCCTTTGTAGGGCCTTGGCTTACCTACCGACTGCTGGTCTCCCTCCCACACTGTTCCTCCGTCACCTGTTTATAGCGCGGAGGTCTTAGACCAGTATTGGAGTGACGGGTGATCAGCCCGACGAACCCCCAGCCGTTATTGTAGGTCTTCTTGACCCGGTTACGCTCACTCACTCGGAGCTTCCCAATTTCCTCACGATGGTGGGTTGCCACCGGCCCTATACGTAGGCCGAATAAATTCCGACCAGAGTCGGATTCGAACCTACGCCGTCCCGCAGCGAACGATCTCAAGACGAGTGAACGCCTTAACCCGCTCGACTACGGAGGAGGACATATAGTACAAGGGGTGATCAACTGAAACCCGTTCGTTCCATGTATTATTGGTATAGGGTGTAGGAGGATATTGTTTGTCCAATAGTGTGTAATGGCTAATGTCTCTGTGTGTTGGGTGTAGGAATGTTGTTTATACGTGTTTCCGTTTTGCAGGTATAACGAGTGAAAGATGGCTTTCAACATCCCCAATCCATCCAAACAGGAGCAGCGTGCTGTCATCCAGTTTCTGAGTGCCGAAGGTTGTCAACCAGCTGAAGTGTACCGGCGTATGAAAGACGTGTATGGTGATGCATGCGTGTCCAAAACAACAGTGGTGGACTGGGCAAGAATGTTTCGGAAGGGGCGTGAACAAACCACTGATTATCCCCGTCCTGGTCAAGCCCATGTTGTTGCCACAGAAGACATGTGTGAAAAGGTGAATGCGGCAATATCTGCAGATAGACGCATGAGTATTCGATCCATAGCGAACGAGTTAAACATGGGTTATGGTACTGCTCACAAAATTGTGAAAGCTCTGGGTTATCATAAAGTGTGCGCGCAGTGGATACCCAGGGTATTGACGGAGGACCAAAAGTTGGAGCGTATGGGATGCTCCATTGAACATTTGTCACGTTACCATTTGGAAGGTAACGACTTCTTGCTGCACATTGTTGCTGAGGATGAAACTTTCATTTTGAACCGAGTTCAAAGTCTTCCACTATGCAGTGGAAACACCCCTCATCTCCACGTCCCAAAAAAGTTCAAGACGCAACCGTCTGCGGGGAAAGTTATGGCGTCTGTGTTCTTTGATTGCCATGGACCATTATTGCTCAACTTCAAGGAACCAGGAGGACAGTCCATCAACGCCGCACGCTACTGTGAGACCTTGACACAGTTACGGAGAGCCATCAAAAACAAAAGGCCTGGTTTATTGACCGCTGGAGTCATTGTGTTGCATGACAACGCGCGTCCACACGTTGCAAACCAAGTGCAGGATTTGTTTCAACGATTCAAGTGGGAAATGTTGCGACACCCACCCTACAGCCCTGACCTTTCACCTTGTGACTTTCACATCTTTGGGCCTCTAAAGAAGGCTTTGAAAGGTCAGAGATTTCAGTCTGACGCTGAAGTTCAGGACGCTGTGCGTGATTGGTTTGAGATTCAGCCTTCGCAATTTTACATGGACGGCATTTGTAAGTTAGTGACACAGTGGGACAAGTGTCTCAACGCTCATGGTGACTTCTTCTGAACAATATTTTTACTGAGCGCTAACCATAGACGCCTCTAGACAGTGTACCAGTTTCAGCTCGAAATAAAATTTATTTCACGAATTATGACCACTGAACTGGTTTCAGTTGATCCCCCCTTATACTACATAGATTACATAAAATCAGTGATTTTATGTAATCTAAATACGTATTACTATCTCACAATTATATAGTACTACAAAATACTTCTTATTGAGTTATAGTTTTATCTTCACACTTATCTTCAGAAACCAACAAATATGTATTTCTATACATTATGCACCAGAAGATATATAAATGATTTTGAGGGTCCTGGAGCAGATGTAAGCTTTGCCACATCTTTTTTCCTTTCTTTTCTGTAAGCAGCCAGCCTTTCTCTGAGTCTGGTCACTGCATCACCCAGCAGCATGTATATGAGGGAGGGATGAAGACACAAAGGTTAAAAAAGAAAGGGACTGGGCTGAATCCTCCCACAGTGACATTCATCCCTTTCCCAAGAACTCCGGAATGAGCCTAGCATTATAATAATGCTGGAACATCACGTTCTTAACCCACGATTTTGCAAGCAAGAATTGGCGATGGATGGTTTCTATTATTTCCTCTTAGCGTTGACCACCAGGCAGTTCCATGCCTTGGGTCACATTTGGGTGCAGCACTTTCACTTTAGGCCTGCCTTTGACCTTGTCATCTGCTTCCCAGGAGGGTGCATCATTTTCGGAAATGTACATAGAATTCTTGTGCAGGACCCCAACCTGTCACAAGGGTGAACGAAGGACAAATCTTGACAAATAAGTTTTCTCTTGGCCACTCTAGCCACTCAAAATCTTTGGTAACATCGCTGTACTCCTTAGGGGAGTAGTTAGCACATTGCGCTACGATGCCAGAGGTCCTGGGTTTGAATCCTAGCCTAGGCATGGAAGATTGTGAGTGACCATTCATCAATTTAATCATATTATCATTCATTCCCATCTTCGCAAATTAGCCAAAAGTGGCACAAAAAGTGAAGTAAAATAATTAAAATAAATCAATCGATCTTTGGTATCGGCGAAAAAAATTGAACCGATACTTACCGATACCGATATCAGCCCTAATTATAACTGCACCAGTTATTAGGAATTAATGGTATGGAATGCCAAAGAACACAATTTCATTCCTAATTGAGCTTCAAATTTTCACTAACTTTTTTAGGAAGTTAATATTTTTCAATAGTTGATAGTTTTTATGATGGTCAACAGTTGCTGATCTAATGATCATCGTGACAAGAAAATAGTTTGACAAGGTTTGATTTAAATATAAGTGGGGACTGGGCCTACATTTTTATTTGGGATCCAAAATATGAAATTTTGTCCTTGCTAGGTATCAAATTTTGGAAACTTTAAATGCAAAATGGCCATTGTACAGCTCAACATAAAATAGTTGATGAATTCGTATGCCCAATATGCAGTGACTCTGCAGGAGTAACATGACTGCAACAGCCAATCTGTCTCTCTTGTATTGCAATTCCTTCTAGCAAAGGTAT
The DNA here is from genome assembly GCF_977018435.1 of Lepisma saccharinum. Taxonomy (NCBI): domain Eukaryota; kingdom Metazoa; phylum Arthropoda; class Insecta; order Zygentoma; family Lepismatidae; genus Lepisma; species Lepisma saccharinum. Next base: position 73,247,297 of record NC_139231.1, read on the forward strand.
GGCCATCAGGAATTCTGGCAACATCATTGGCATATCTGCAACAGTGTTTCTCTCTCTGCCTGTGTGGCCATTGGTCATTGTGTGTTGTGTGTGGCAAGCTGTACAGCTGTTAATCACTAAGAAATAAGGCATAGAATTTTTACCTTTCCAAAGCATCTTCATAATCATTCACAGCTCTCTTGACAGATTCATCATCGTGATTCTGCCTTGCCTCCTGCACTTGCTTTGTCAACTTCCGTAAAGTTTCTGTGTGTTTTGATGCTATCTCATCAAACTTACGGTATGCTTCTTCAGGAGAAGTTTGTTGAGTAATGAGGGCATCAAGGAAGTCATACAGGTACTGGAAGATAACAGAAATACATGAAAATACAATTTCATTCCTTTCACTAAAATGTAAATAAACAATTGCTTTCATACAAAACACTTTAATATACAGTGAAACCCTGATTTTACGTTCCCGCATTATACGTTCATCCAGTCAAGCCCCAGCAAAAGGCCGTGTTAAATGACAGGTCGTTCACCTCGATCTTAAGTTCGCTCTACCGTTTCTCACTTTATACATTTTCCGAGCCGTGACGATGTCTCATAATTTGGCAGAAAGAGCAGAAACCTGTTCTGTTGACTACGCGACTTCCCCCTCCCTTTTCTTGCTTTTGCAGCCATTTCATTCACCACCACATTCAACTTTCAGATGATAGGCTTTCATGCAAGAGGAGGGAGCAAAGAGACATGGTCAGTGGAAGGCAGAGGGAGGGGGAGGCAGGGTACAACTTGCACTTGTCACATCTTCCTTGATGGACAGGAAGGGAAAACGGCACTTTTTGCATTCCCAGTAAAAACAGAATGGGCCGATTCTTCTGCATCAGGCTCAGACAAGAAGCACACTGTTGCCAAACTGATTCTCACTAAATGGTGCCTTCCTTAGAATTTGGACAAAACAGAAGTTCCCCCCCCCCCCCCCCCCGATTGGAAAATTGACAACAGGATTCGATTACCTTTCGCTTCTTTTCTCACACAGATTTATGGAATCCTTTCTGGTTGATGGGAATGAAAAAGAAAAGTGAGGAGGGGGCTTGTTTGTTAAAACTTTTTCTTTCTTTTTGTCTGCAGCATTAATAACAAGGGTTTGCCAACCTCCGCCATCCAATACTGAATAAGAACTGCACTTCTTCTATAATGGGAAGTCGTTTAGATTCCTAAGGAAATACGATTGGATTTAGTCTATATTTCACTGTAAATTATTTTTATCTGAAGTCTTTTCCGGGAATGCTATGTCATTTGGTCATCAGAATGAAGCTCAAAATGCATAAGCTAAAGTGATTATTTTTTTCTAAGGGCATATGAGCGATATTTTATGCACTGAAAAATATTATTGTCAAATCAATTGTTTGGGAGAGGGGGGGAGGTGAAGTTCGGACACATGTATTATTCTGAGTGGGGCAGAGAACGGTTTCTTTTATACACATTATGTGACTCCCGTGTTGTACAGTGACGGAGTCAGAAGAAATGAGTGGGTCAACGAGGAGTGTGGCAATATTCTCTGGGAGCAGTCAAATTTAGTGCACATCTAAATACCATTAAAATGCTTATTTGGGTCAAAAGAGCATATATTTATTTACTTTATCTCATTCGCTGGGGAGCCGTGGTCACGTAGTTAGTAGGGCATCTGACTGCAGCACTGGAAACCTGAGTTTGATTCCCGGGGTGGGTGATCTAAGCTGCCTCATAAAGTGGCTCTGGAGCTCACCTGCCTCAATTAAATGGGTACCTTGGGGCAACCCTGGGGAGTAAAGGCTGCCCAAGCATTGGTGCTGATCACATCACCTCCAAATTGGCAGAGATTGAAGAATGGGGGGGGGGGTAAAGGTGGCCAGAGCATGGTGCTGATCACATCTCCCACACACTCCTATACATGCGTCCCGGCATGGTGTAAAGTGCACGGGGAACTTTACCTTCACATTTTCTTGTTTCCTTGGGGCAGGGGGCATTTGCCCTTTCTGCCTCGACTTTCTTGCTCATGTGGAACAGACAATCAATTAGCATAAAGGTGAAACACTATTGTCCCGTCTCTATTCATCTGCGGTTTACAATTAAGCATTCATTCCTGGATAGGTACATTCTACGAACATACCATACTACAAGTAAGGAGAAAAGTCACCCATCTCCCCCCCACGAGCTCCACTGATATGCATGATTCGATTCAGCCAGTTTCTCCCTTTTTTTTAATGTCTCTATCTGCGTCGAAAATGTTGCTCACATGTCAGTAGCATTGAGATTCAACATGGGACAGCTTAAAGCAGTGATCCACCCCCATCCCCTTTCTTTCCTTCTATTGGCCGCCGCTCCACCACCTTTTCCTCTTCCCTTCCTTCCCGTTATCGCCCCTCGGAGTGGTGTCTGCGGGCAGTGAGCAGCTGGCAATCGGCGCCAGTTTTTTTATCTTTTGCCTCCTGGCTCCAGAGCAATGACTCATTCATTGTAAGGGGAAGAAAAACTGCATTGATTTGAATCTCGCCTCAGAAGGTTGTTCTGCTTTTGACGATTACGAAACACCAGCACCAGACACAAAGCAATGAGTTAAAAGAGAAGCTAATTTTTTTCTTGTTTTGCCTTCTGATAAACATCTTGAACACACAGAACAGTGCAGGAAGGAAATGCACATGATGCAAATAGTAATATACTCGATACTTTTCTTGAGATCCATTCACGTGTTGAAAATAAATCGCGAAATATTAAAGGTGGATGGGGAGAAAAAAACAAACGGAAACACGTTATTTACACGAAAACTATTATGGAAGGGGCGTTTGCTCTCCGCAACACTGCTAAATCCAACAATAAATCATCAATTAATCTGGACGTAAATAACAATCAGTGGCATGCTCAGAGGAGGGGCTGATGGGGGTCATCAAAAGCAGGAAAAGATGCAAAATGAGGGCTGACTATTAAAAAATATATATGTAACCGCCTTCGCCACACCCTTTCCAAAATCATGTGCACGTCACTGATAACAATTTCCCATATTGTAACGGCAAAATATGCGTAACTTTGACAAAGCTCGTTTTCAGTTCACTTTCTGCAGTTGGGCTGATCGGGACTGAACACCCATGCAGCTACTAAAGTGGGATCTGAATCATTCTACATGTCTCCACTGTGAACTGAATCCAGGACACTTTGATTACCGTATATAAAGATGATTGACGTCCAACTATAAATGATCATTCCCTCCACCCGCTCAAATTGCCCAATACTTATAAAACTAGCAACTAATTACCTGTTTACAGAGTAAATGAAGATCCCACACAATCAGAAGCATAAATTGAATCAAATAGGCGGCAGATAGAAGCAGTCATACACCGTTCCTACCCTCAAAAGTGGGTCACGTTAATCAGTTACCGATTAAGTCTTGCTTTTTTTCCTTAGAAATTCATAATCATACTTCTTTACCTTTGTTGAATTATTTTTGACACAATATATCCCCGAAAAGTCGATTGTGAAATAGTTTCTTACTGACACTTGAGTTTCACCCCTTCCCTATGCTTTCCCGCTTTTTACGTTTCCTGCATTTTACGTTTTTTATTTACAAGCCCCTAAAAAACCAAGCTGAAAAAACTTAAAATGCAGGAAAAAGTAAAATCGAGGAAATTTCATTTAACATTTTTCCATGTTGAGACCATCAAGATTGGGTATATAATGTGGGAAAATGTAAATTCCCGCAACATAAAATCGATGTTTCACTGTATTTATTAGGGGTGATACAAATAAGGGTTTCCAGCCCCTGTCTTTTCCAGGTAATTTTAAAATCAGTTTTTAGACCATTTTTGGTGGTGCTTTAACATGATGATAACCAATGTTTAAGTGTTAAACTACACTTGCTGTTCAAGAGAATAAGGTTTATTCAACTCTGTTCAAAAACAAAGACACAAAAATTAAGTGTAAAACATTTAAATATATAATATCTCCATCAAGAGGCTGGTTCAAGAAAAAAAAAAAATACTGATATTCCAATCTGATATAACATGGAAAACATTCCATGAATATCTTGAATGAATTACTTCCCTCTTTAATTAATGTACGTAACAAGATGATAGCAATGTTTTTTCTCCATACAACAAGAAACTGCATATACATGAATTTACAAAACCAAAATATGAGAATTAAACATTTTTATTTTCCTTTTTTTATTCACAAAGTCTTCATCTTTTCACATCCATTGTTGCACTTGGACAGAAAATTGGGAATGCTTTTTTTTGTTACTTGGTTATAACTGGTGCAATAGCTGTAATGTATACAGTTTCATACAAAATCTTGTACACACTATTTTTCACACTTTGGAATTCATGGCATGCTCAATGAACTGATTTTTTCAAGCTCCTTATGAATGCCTCGGTTAACATTTTCTTCACTCACTCTAGGACACCTGCACCTTTTCTGAGGACACATTTTGCAAAACCAATTCCCTGACTTTTCCAGGTTTTACAAGTGATCTGGAATACTTTCCACACCACCATGACTTAACATGTATTTGCATGTGCGGAAAAATGAAATAAAAGAACATTTTTATACAAAATATCCACCCCCAAAGAAACCTATTGGGAAGAAAAGTGGAATATGCACTTAGTATCCAATCCAGGCAAGCAAAGGAAACATTTAATTACCCTGACTTTTTTAGGTTTTTTAACCTTTTCACAAAATTCACTGACCAATCAATGACCTTTTATCTAAGTTGATTTCACCTGACTTTTCCAAGATTTCCAGGTCAGACTACTTAATTTGTACCATAAATAAGGAAAGCAAAATAATGAAATTTGAGCAACATAAAACAAAACTTACTGGGGTGAGATACTTGTAAGTCAGGTGGGCATTTTCAGCCAGAACATCAGCAGCCAGATCATAATATTCATATTTACAATAGAGCAACAAGAGGTTCCCAAAGGTCTCAGGAGGGAATGGGTTCTGCTGGAGGAGGAACTGGAGCTTCTCGAAGCCCTCGGTTGGCTTGGAATCCATGTTCATCAAAGCCTGGTTGTGCAGGGTGACAGCATCCAGTTCTTCTTCTGATCTTGGAGGCATGTCTGTCAATGCTTCCCTGGCTGCCTCATCTGAAAAGACAGAACACGTGCATTAGTATTAAAATCTTCTTAAAGAGTTTAGATTCATATCTAAGTTTTGAGCCCTCAAATTTTTGACAGTTCCTATTCTTTCTTTGACACGAGAAAAAGAAAAAGTGAAACTTTTGCATTATTCGTAGAGTCGGTAGTTATGATATGAGAATACTACTAGTTCCCTTATTATACAGGGTGGCTCAAAAAGCCACTTAACACCCTCGGTACAAGGCCACTGCAGCGCGCAACATGGAAATGGTGATGACCAATCGTTGCCAGGCCAAGGGGGGAACCACATTGACGCCACCAGCATGGTCGGCGGCCATTTTGATGTCCGCCATCTTGAATTCAACTTCAGAATTTTAAATGGGAAGGGGGTGATATGATATATCAAATCAGGCTAGAATTTCACGAGAAATGCAATGGTTAAGGGTTTTTTGATGTATCTTTAACCACTAAAATGTTATGACTGAATTCTTGTACCAATTTGCTCCTTTTCGAAGTGTTACAAAAATTCCTTAAAATTTGTTTAGCGCATTGGTAACGCATGGGATCAAAGTGACGTCTAGGGAGAGGAGTTTGCATGCCATTGCACAAGATTTTAATCGGATACATCCATGAAGAGCTGTACATTATGAATGGTTGTCGCGAACAATTACAGTGTGAGGCTTCCATTAAATGAAAAGTCCTTCACAGTGACAAGGCTAATGTGTATGTTCATAAGGAAGTTCATAAACAGAATATTCGATGCTTTTTATCTGATAACCCATTTTCGACAGATCAAAGCTGAATGGTTAGTGCTGGTAAGTTAATGGTGTGGCGTGCTGTGTGGAACACAATTGTTTAGTCAATTTTCCATCAACGGAACCTTACTACTTGGATTTGTTAAATAAACAGGTTTTTTCATCCTTGCTTATGGAAGAAGGTACTTTCTACAGGGTTTTTTCAATAGGGAGGAACACCAGAACACTATGGGAAAGTTGTGAAGCAGTTTCTGTCCAAAGTTAGTTATCAGATGACAAGGGTCTCATATTCTGTTTATGAACTTCCTTATGAACATAAACATTAGCCTTGTCACTGTGAAGGACTTTTCATTTAATGGAAGCATCACACTGTAAATTGTTCGCAACAACCATTCATAATGCACAGCTCTTCATGGATGTATCCGATTAAAATCGTGTGCAATGGCATGCGAACCTCTCTCCCTAGCAGTGGCGTGCGGTGACATTTAAACTAGGGCACGCAACATGGGCCAACCGAAATGAATTATGGGGGACAGAACACCCCCCCCCCCTCCCTTTCTACAATTTTATAATGGGAAATTTCTCATCCGTGTATCAATATCCAAATGTAACGAGGTAAAATATATGTATGATATTTTATATTCGCAAATATATTCTTATAGTAGCTACGTAGAGTCCAACAATTCAACTTTGATTATTTCCTTCATGCAGTGCGATGAACATTGAACGGGAAGGAAATGGCACAATCATTTTCCGTCCTTTCAAATTTCATGTAATAAATTTGATAAATCTCAATATCCTCTACTATTTCACACCTTTCGCAGAGGAAACCAACGAATAAGGCCAACAATAAAGTTTCACTGTTTTTCTACTCAGTCAATCACTCTGTAGAGATATTTTTTCTTCTTCTCAAAAATCAAAATGCCTAATATACTACTTACCATCCTTCACAACTCCTGCCTGAAACAATTCTTCCAACTCAGGAACAGACCTTCCATTTCGGATTGTTTACACTTTTTTCGTAAATTCCGAAAATCCCTTCTCCAGTATGTCATCAATAACTCCCGGTCCCCCTATTTTATCACTTCACAGCACCGACAAACAATAGAGCTCCTGTAATGTAAATAATATGAACGAAACACTCGCTGCAAATTTCACACGACAGAAGAAAGCAAAAGTCAACCTCCCACGGTACATTGTGTCCGGTCCGCTATGCCCGAAAACCACGCATTCTTGTGGACGAATGAATCGGAGTTGCCAGTCGACAAAGTATTTTGTAGAAGGGAGATAATTAAAGACAAGTAGAAAATACGTCAGCATACATCCCAGAACACTTCAAAAGCTAAACTACTGTACATCACTTTGCAATGTCTGGCGGGATGGAGGGGGGCTCATTCGAATCCCATTGTACGAATTGTGTTTTATTATGTTTTTCTTTTATCATTCATTCATATCGTCGGGTCAACAATCAACACCCATGCTATGGAACTCAAAGGAAATGTTGATCCCGAAAGGAGATAATCAGATCCTCTCATACTGTGAGAATTGTGCGAAACTTGCAAATTGTTCACATATTTTCCCCTCGACACAGTGACATTCCATTCTGGTCCTCACCTCCCTATACGAAAAAAAAAAAACTTGCTAGTGTAACTTTAACCTCACATAAATATTTTATATGTGATAGTTTACGCGTATATTAAATATGATCTTCCACCACTACATATTCTTGCCCTCCTCTCTGATTCCTGTATCACTTTTTATAATGTATTTTATTGCAACCCAACAGTGATCTATCTACGCGTGGCTGCTAAATGCTAGTAAGCTAAGCATTCCAGAAAAAAATATGTTGACTACTGTCAACACTGCATACGCTGTCAAAATCTTGGGTACCCTCGATGCTTAGAACCGGGAAAGAAGTGGGAGAGAGGGTAAGCGCGGGCAGACCCAAACACGTGGTCGGGGCTGATATGAGCCAATGGGGTTACCTTCCAAATTTCTAGGGTACCAAGCAGAAGAAACAGCGTCTTTCTGCGGAAATCGGCAGGAACGCGGATCGGGTGGGTGGCAAAGTCACAATCGGGATCATTCGGGACTGCCTTCAGGAAGGCAGCAGCGTGTTCTTGAGGAAATCGGAATTTCTTGCAGTGGAACTGCTTTTGGAGCGATAATTGTTGAATTTTCATGTTGGGGGAAGACAAAAAAATGTTTATTTTTTCTTACTGTGTTGTGGGTACGCAGTGCGTACCTTGCGTATCCTGAATGCACGCTGCTGCTCCCTAGACATCACTTTGATCTCGATGCATTAACGATGCGCTAAACAAATTTGCTCGAAAAGGAGCAAATTTGTACAAGAATTCAGTCATAACTTTTTACTGGTTAAAGATACATCAAAAAACCTTCACCATTGCATTTCTCGTGAAATTTTAGCCTGATTTGATATATCATATCACCTCCTTCCTCCTGAAGTTGAATTCAAGATGGCGGACATCAAGATGGCCACCGAACGTTAGGTGGTTCCCCCTTGGCTTGATAACGATTGGTCATAACCATTTCCACGTTGCACGCTGCAGTGGCGTTGTACCGTGGGTGTTAAGTGACTTTTTGAGCCACCCTGTAGAAATTCTAACATGCAAGGTTGAACCAATAAGAAGATCTTGTATTTGTTTTTCTATGTTGGCAGCACTGGTTTTTTTAACATGCATTATTCTGCCACAATGGAGAGCCTATTAACACGTTCTCTGTCACGTTGGTCATAATGACCAAAAATGGTGCACACTAATCATGCCATCAGTAACAAGTATAACAATGATGCGCACATGGCATGACTGGCAAGGAGTCTAGTGCACATAAAAGTCCTTTTTCTGTTTTTACTTCACCCTTAACTTCATAACCAAATTTGTGAAATAAAGTCCAATAAGCACTTTGGTGCAGGAGGAAGGAATTGGCGAATCCAGCCTGGAAGGGATAGAGCATGGTGATAATCACATCATCTTCACAAAATGACAGAGACTGAATATGTTTGGCCCTACCTCCACATCCTCCCTTTATATGCCTTTATAGCATATTTCATATGTGTAGGAGAAAAGCTTTACCTTTCTTTTATAATTTTTATAATTTCTATCTACTCTTCATGTAATACTTACAATTCTTCAGTTGGTATTCAATTGCTGCCTTCAGGTTGAAAGCTTCAATGAGCGCAGTTTCATGTAGAGTGAGGGTGTTGCCAACACTTCGGACTTCAATGCCTTCAGTTGTCATTCCTACACTGAGCTCAGGATGTTCACGGATTCCTCGCTCAATTATGTCAGCTGGAATAAAAGCACATACAGAATAGGAAATGGTTTTGTAACAATATTATGTAGAACCTTCCCTCCCCACCAACATAGAACTGCTTAGGAGTTGCCAATTTTCTTTTCCTTTGAGGACAAGTTCAGGAGGGGGCAACTTCTTTTTGTGCCATTAAATGGAGGGAGGGGGTGAAAGGTTTAGTCTACTTCCCAGCGTTTTTGATTGATTGACTGAATTAGGTTATTTTACATCACTTTTCTGCCAATTTTGGCTAATTGCGATGATGAGGATCAGTGATGATATGATGAAATTAATAAAGGGACACTCACAAAGAACACCCTTGCCCAGTAGAGTATTCGAACCTAGGATCCCTGACATCATAACACACTGCGCTAACTACTCTGCCACGGAGGCTGGCCACTACCCATGGAAAATGAAGATTGTTTTTTTTAACCAAGACAGTGTAGAAGAGGGGCACAATGTGGTAACATTCACTTTCAAATCATAGTGTGAGAACCACATGGACACATCAAATTTACAGGAGAGAGGAAATAATGTATTCTTAGGAATATATTTGTCAGTAAATTGGAGACATGTGCCTACTTTGCTGCTAAGGATTGGAGGTGGAGATACGTCGATCTGACTCCAAACAGAGCTCTTCAGAGGAGATACAAGAAACTCAATTCAATCCAAAGACAAGCTAAAATGTCTATGTATTACATCTGCACAGATGAAATTATGAAGTAACAACTCCTTGCTGGAAGATTCTAGGCATCATCAGCATCATCATCATATCACTGACAGAGACAATTCCACACAGATAAAACAGAGTTGTAAACTTAATGATATAATGTTTGTGAATGTTGCACTGCAATTATTTAAAATGAAGTTTTGGAATAATTATTTTTGTCACGTTCATGAAAAATTCAATAGTTCATGCAGAATTTCCAGTGCACTGTTTGATTGATTTAATTATTTATTTTACTTCGCTTCTCTGGCACTTTTGGCTAATTGCAAAGATGAGGATGCAGGATGGAGGTGGTAAGATGAAAGGACAATCACAAACCCACAAGGATGGCACACAACACAGGTCACCATAGAGGATTATACTGGCCATGAGTCCAGACACCAGAGCCTCATTAGTCTGCAATGTCACTTTTATAAACGGAGTATACTCACATTACATAAGTAAACGATTTTTATTTTTAAAAAATACTTATTAGTCTGCAAAATGTTTGGGTGTCTTGAGAGAGGGTCACCCCAACACTGAATTTAAGGAATTCCCTGTTAGTTAATGTACTGGATACTAGAATTTTCACAGTATTTTATTGAAAAGAAAAACAATGACCTGGTTATGTGAAAAAGATGGGGAAAAAACAATATTTGATTAAAAAAAAAAACACAATTATTGCAAATCTTGCAAATAATAATAATAATGTTCAGAATTCATACCAATGTGTTTTAGAGCTGGTGCATACTCCTTTAGTCTGTAGTAACACAGGGCAACGTTGTAAGACAGATGAGGACAATAACCCACCACTTGCAGAGCAGTTGTAAATTTTTGCAAGGCATCTTCATACCGGCCTTCCTAAAAGAAAACAAGTTTTGAAGGTAAATACAATGTGACTGTGGTTGTCATAATAAAAGCAAACAGCACACATAGTACACTACAATAAATAATTTGAAGGAGTCTACGCTGAACAGCTCACAATGCAAACATCCTCTATACAGTAGAGTAACTAACATGTTCTGCACCCCTCTCAACTTTTAGATGTGCACCCCTACTCGTTTAAAAAAGAAGATTCCTATCCTAAAATATTGATTCACATCTACATTTACATTATATACAAACATGAAAATACGAGGGGTATCGAAGCAGAATTTAGAAAAAAACAAACACAAAGTAGCACGTGGTCTAAAAATATTTGGTTTATTTTTCAATGTATTCACCTCATCTATCAATACACTCTTCCCATTTGAATGGCAAGTTCACAATTTCAGTGTTGTACATGGATTCATGCAGATCTCAAAAAAGGAATTTGCAGCACACACGATCTTCTTGTGGCCATCAAATCGCTGCCCCTTTAATTTGAACTTCAAAAGTCGAAACAGATAAAAAAGGATGTGGCTGATTATTCTGAACTTCTGTTCATCTGCAGCAGCCCTGGCAGTGCGAGACGTGCAGTGGTGGATTGTCGTGCAACACATTCACCCTGTACCTATCGTTAGTCATCCTTTTCTGGTGAATTGCTTGACGCAGTTCGGTCAAAGCATCTACATACGATGCACCATTCAACACTGTATTTTTTGGGATGGAACTTGGAAAGCAGTGGGCCTTTGCAGTCCCAAAAAACAGCCAACAACAGCTTGTGTGCTGATTTTTTAACTTTTGCCTTCCACATGCGTATATCACCACCACCAGTACAACCACTGTTGATACGTATTTTCAGTTGCATCACTACTGCTGCCAGATTTTAAAAAGGAATGTATCTTAGGATATTTCTATCCCTTTTATTCCTCTTCCAATTTCCTTTTTTCGGAATTAAGCACCACTTGGATGTTTGTTTTTAAACATTTCTCTCTTCATTAACAATAACAACTACAAAAGAAACTTGAAAACATACAGGAGCAACACAGTTTCACCAAACCTTGCTGAAAAGCAGGCAGTAAGTAGGGAAGGGGTGAAGTTCAGCCTTGTCAGCACATTTTCTTGCCTGTTGTCTACACATTGGTGATGCAATCAATGACGAACTATTCAGCTAATGAAAATATTCTACTAATATGATAATTCACTTTTTACTTTTCTGGCGATTAACATTTTTTTGTTTGCAGTTGTAGGGGTATAAAAAAAGAATATATTTGGTTGAAAATATATTTTAATGCCGAAAGGAAAACTTTTGTGAACTATCGGTCTTTCTTACTGCACCCCCGAAGCTCGTGCGGAACACCGCACCGGGGTTATTTACGCCACTGCCTATATATCAGCACTGAAAAGGAAATGCTGAAATAACATGAGTGGCACGTTACAAACAGGCCCACTTTTGGCCCACTCTGCTGATCAATAATGTCTTCATTAACACTTAGCACATGCCAACATCATAATATTGTAATAGGTACCTTGGCTCATCGTAAAATTATCTATATGTATTTTGACAAGTTCACTTGGCTTATTCAGGGATAGATTATGAAATAGGAGGCACTTACGTCTTGAACAATCCAGAGTTTAGTATATAAAACTGGTTAAAACTTCCTATGGATAGCTACATTTATACTGTATTTTGTAAAATTGGTTTCATTAGTTTCATTATTTCTCATGTTACAAATGACCTATATGAATTGTTACTGATCCATCCTAAAGTAATCTTTAACATTGCCACTGATAATGATAGTTGGAAATTGTAACAATTCAAAATTGTTCACAATATTTATTCCATAGCAATATATCAGAATCTGCTTTGAAAAAATAACTTCAAATGAGATGATCATTTAATCACTTCATCCCACAAATTTGCAATGAAGAAACATTTTGCAGACTCTATAAGTAACCCCCACTCCAGAAAAGTATCGGCTAATATCAGTGATTAATTCCAACAGACACTTCCGACAAAAATACTGCTGGTATCACTTGACACTGATAGATATTGGATCAGCCTTAATTTTTACTAAGGATGGGACCGATTAATCGGTACTCTATCAGTATCGGCCGATATAGACATATCGGTGTATCGGTTTATCGGTAAAATTACCGATTATTTTACCGATCCGATATATCGATAAATATCTGATAATTTAGTGCAAAATTCTGCCAGTTTGTTGTATTTTTTATGGATATTCTCCATGCCCTACTTTCAAAAAGGTAAATGTCTAAATATGTAACTTCTTTTACACTGCAGTCATCTGGAAACACACATTTATTAAGGAGATCAATGAACATTTCAGGTTCCTCAAGGACCATTTCTAATTTTATATCGGATCGGTAGAATATCGGTTATCGGTATCGGTAAATTTTATATCGGTACTTTATCGGTATCGGTCAAAATTTCATATCGACCCATCCCTAATTTTTACCCATGCTTTATGCAAACATCACAAAGAGGATTAAGTATATAATGGAGAAAATTTTAAATTCAAACTGGGTTGAACTTGATCAGGTAGTTATTGTAGTGTGATAAAATTAGATCATGAGTTGTTAATGGTAAAGGTAGATCATGAATATTTCATTCTTTCTTTATTTGTAACTAGCTGATTACCTGGCATTGCATGGGTATTTATTTATCCCAATCATGTATTAGACAGGAAAATAATGAATTCAAACTATAGTGTAAAATGTAACAAACTTTAAATGTGATCGTGAATGTCACCAATTAGCTTAGCGACTCCAAAAACTATGGATTCAACACTAATCTAGGTCATTTGTGGCATTTTATTTTCACCTCCTCTCCCCCCCCCATTCCGATAGGTGATGAACTTGATGGTGGGAAGGGGGTGACCGGGTGGAGGGGAATGTCCTCCACCCACTTGAAAATCATTTTCTACACATCCCGTGAGAAAGGATGGGTCTTTTCTCCCTTTCCGAGCACAGGAAAGGAAGGAGAGGAAGTGGGGCTGATGGTGACTGGAGGCAAGGACCAAAGAGAGAGAGAAGAGAGTCTCTCTCTCTCTACTTCTCGCAGGGTGGGAAGAGCGTGACCTTTCTTGCCCCTCCCTGGAAGGGGCACCCCCCTGGGGGCTGGACCTAGGTTGCCACCCCCCTCCCCTGGATCTTTCTTTCCCTCGTCCCGAACTCTGGCCTCCCACAGTTCAGATTTGGCTCAACCTTCTTCCCAAGGGGTGCCCATCAATAACGAAAAGAGAGGAAAAACTTAAAAGGGGGGAGAGATAACAGACAGAGAAAGAGAGACAGACAGGGGGGGGCAAGGGGTGTCTCTTCCAACTCTCTCTCCTGACAGCCTCCCACACACAACCCCCCTCCCCTCTTCTCTCTCTCTGTTGGGAAGGGGGTCAGTTTTCTCCTCTTTTTCTTTTTTCTCTCTGCCAAAGTTGAACTGCATTGGGAGTGTCACAAAACGGTATGACTTAAGATGATTGGACCCCTCTCCGATTCTCTTCATATTTCACATACTTAATAATTGAGTCCTGCTAATGACGAATCTGAAGTTAAAATTTGTCGTAAATATCTAGAAATTGCAAAATAATTGAGAACCATTGAAGCTAGCCTCACGAAACATTGGCGCTAGCCACGAACCATTGACATGTGGTTAGGCTAGTTTCGGTTAGGTTAGGCAAACATAGTTAAAATTTGGTGTCGTGGCAGTATCAGGAATATATATATTTCCTTGTGAAACAAAAAATTTCGCGAAAATCGATGGTTTGCACTCCGAAAACTAACGCCTTATTTTAGCTTATTTTGCAATTTCTAGACGTTTCCGACAACTTTTAACTTTTAGGAGGCCTCAATTAGTGAGTATGCCAAATATGAAGAAAATCGAAGAGGGGTCCGGTCATCTTAAGTCGTTCCACAAAAACTATGGATTTCACACACAAAATCATATCAGCCTGAATGTTACGGCAACCAGAGAAACACTATCGCTGTGCGGGATTGCATAGAGTCACGGATGTCTATTTGTGCGGAATTTAATATCGGTCATTTTAGATTATTTTTACATGTCACCCCTTTCCACCCCACCCCTATGGGTGCCAGGGGTGTCTTACCCCCAAAGTATTCTTTCCAGATTGGAAGTGATACGTGTACCAAGTTTGGTTGAAATTACTCTAGGGGTTCGAGAGTTATGCCGGAACAAACAAACATACACACCCACATCCATTTCTATATAGAGATATGTAAAAAATGCCCATTTCCTTACCTTGTACAGAAGACATCCATGGTTTATTTCTGTGTCAGGGTCATCTTCTGGGCTGCTGTCAACCAAGCTCTTTGCCCCTGCAAGGTCCTCTTCTCCGTACTTTATGGCTGCCTTTAATTTAGTGATCTGGAAGACAAGCCAAAAATTACTTCAGGATACATGCTTTTCACGAATAACATGGATGTAAAGTTTATCCTGCATAGGATAGAATATTGAACACAGTGGCATGCGGCGAAATTTTTCTTTGCAGAAGCACTTCCAGAAAAATTATGACCATGAATTCACAGGGTGGCTACAAACAAGCAGAAATGAAATTCCCTGACTTTTCCAGGTTTTCCAGGACAAAAATTTGCATTTTTCCCTGACAATTACAAACTAAACTAAATCGATGTTTTTGCAAATGGAAATAATAAACTCATATAGATCCAGGTATGTATTTGTTAAGTACCAATATTATCTTCTATAAAATTGACTCAATTTCTCTATTCTCTATGATTTGAATTCAAACTGCAAAATAGTGAATTTGGAAAATTATTACAATTCACAAGCTAGGGAAGGATTACGGAATTTTGTCATACGCAGTAAGTTTAAAATAAAATACTTGATTATTTTTAAAGTTACGACTAAATGAAATTAGAGTGATTGATTTAAGAAATACAATTTGTAATTTATCAGTCTCCTTATACATTCTCGGTACTATATGTTGATATTTCCACTGAGGTTTGGAACCCTCTGCTTGCAAGAACCATGAGTGCGGACTCATTTTTCAATGCATAAAGCTCTCTTCTCTGTAAAGCAAACAACTTAACTCTTGCAGTGAAACAATTGAATCGAATAAAATAAAGTGTCATATTTCCTTACATTATCAATGGGATTTCTGCTTCAGTACAGTATATCCAAGTGAAGTACTGTGAAACTGACAACATGCAGTTATACCATTAATGCTGACGAAAAGGGTATGTAGGTATTAGAAATTTAACGCAAGCAATTTATAGAATTTCATTGTATAGGTACCTGACTTAGCTAACCACACATTAAAACAGGAACACACTAATAATAAAAGCTTCTGAAAGTTCATATACGAGGGGCATCCTGAAAAAAGCTCCAATGGCCCCTATACGCAGCACTAGTGGTTCGGAGAGCGACACACACACATGCAGGCAGGAAGAAGTGGCATGTAGCTGTAATCTGGTACAGTTGCAATGCAGCCATTTTAGGAAAGTTCTAGGTTAAAGATTGCACCTGTCATACAGTCTCCCACCGAGCCTAGCCTACAATGCACACTCAGAATTTGGCACAGAGCCACCAGCAATTGTGTGAGGTGTGCAGACAGGATGTCGTGTATGGTCAGGCGATGGTGCAGACAATTCACGGAAGGCCAATCGAATGTGCACAACCCCATACAGCTGAGTACATCACTTCAGGTGAGAGATCTTGGACCATTCCCTGTACAGCCCTGGCCTTGAATGTACCGACTTTCATCTCTTTGTTTAACTAAAGAGGTTTCTGGCCGGGTAAGGATTTGACAGCTACACTGAGGTAGAGATAGTTCCAGTCTTTGCTGTCCGACACATATACCATGGGCATACAAAATTTAGTGGCACGCTACTACAAATCCCAGAATAACGGTGGTGATTATGCTGAAAATTAGGTAAAGATTCACTGTTACTAATGCAATAAATTACAACTGATATTCATGTTTTATTTATACCTAATAAGTAGGGACCTTGATATTTTGTTATTTTTTTTTCAAATTGGTGTATTTTCTTATTTTTTATTTTTTACTATACGGTGTTATTTTTCTCAAAATTCACATTTTCATTTTAGCGCATTTTCTGGCAAACATCTGAAATTATTCCTTCATGGTCTTTTTAAACTACTGTTTCAAATTGTAACACATGGCCTATGCCTCTTTGTGAGAGTTTAATATCTTGAAAGTTCTTTTAGGAAAGTTATTTTCGATACACCTTTTTTTAAATTTTAAGGTAAGGATTTTAGATAATGGAATTTCCCCCGTATATACTGAAGGGTGGATAATGACCATAAGTGGCGATGTACCCAAAAAATTAAAATCGATCAATCTCACGTGACAGATACCGATATATTATGGCACCAAAAATTGGCATTATCATTTCTTTGACTTGTCAGTATTACATTTCCTAAAATTTGCGTTTTTGTTTTAGAACATTTATCTGCCAAATATACCGAAACTTAATACTCCATTGTGCTTTTAAACGATTATTTAAAATTGTAGATCACATGGTCTATGTATTTTCGTGACAGTTTGATATGTTGGAACAGATTTTTGAGGAAGTAAAAGTAAAGTGCTCCCTGCACTTTTCCATGAAGGTGTATAAGGGTGTGGAGTTAGGGCCCCACACTTTCTTGATCATGGCTAAAGGTGGGGGTGATGTGATCAGCACCATGCTCCTGGCTACCTTTATCCCTCAAAGTTTCCTCAAGGTACCAGCTTCATATGATGCTGGGTGGGTGCCGAAGCAGTTTGAATAGGTGGAAAACATCCTGGTTCTCCCCCGCAGGAGATCGACATTGACATTGAAAACATATCTCGTGCGACAACTATGTGACAGTAGATACACACTTGATCTCCTGTTAGAACCCTGCCACTTTTCTCTGTGATGCAAATGGTTTTGATAGAAGTTGAAAAAATCGTGGGAAATACATGATTTAATGTGGCTGTCGGAATTATTCCATGTAAGTATAACTCAATAGTTTACTCTTGAGTAAAATGTTGGAAAACTTGCATGTTCTATGTACACAAACATGGCCTAGAAAAGACAAGAATGTTGGATTTCATGGATTTTTTTGTTGTTTTAGGTCATTTCTTTAAAAAAAATCAATAAAAACGCCAACAATTCACGTTTTATGCCAAATTCGCATTATTTTGATATTTAGAAAGGGCGAAAATTCCTAAACATAACTTCGCAGCAATTACCATTTTTCATGGTTTTGGCGTTTGCGAAAAATCAATCGGAAATTACTTTCTGGCCACCCCTCGTATAAATCAGTAGATGGAAAGTGAAAATTTAGCAGGGCTGGCAGAAAAAAGTCATTTCTTGAAGAAAGTGATTTGCTTTCATGATTGAATGATTCGAGTAAATATCATATTAAAATATTTACATATTTATTACTAGTATTTTATTTCATAATATTGGACATTAACCTTACTCAGTGAGAGATTAATGACCATCTCTCACGAGTTTTAACAGACAGGACAGAGAATGGTGTTAATTTCATTGCAATACTAGTGTTGCAGTAAATTTGAAGTTGGGAGCATGCACTTGCCAATTTTTATAACGTTCACCAATGCAGGTTTATGTTTCACTTTTTCGTGATAGTATTCAATATATATCCAGTTTTGTTGGATTCCTCTTGATATCTAAGAATAGTGCAATGTCATTGCAAACGTATGTTAACTTGTGCGAAACCAGTAATACATCAGGATGATGTAAGAAAACCTTTGTAAGCACTGCTACATTAAATAAGGTGAAGTAAGCCAGAAAAGTAATACAATTCCAGCAGCATATTTGCAGTCTAAAGCTCTTCTTGTTTATGCATACGATTTTTGTTGGATGTGCAGTCTGAAGACATTGAACAAAAATCATAAGAGTCCCATGCATGCAATTTCTGTCACATGTTGTAGTGAGATACTTTGTCGGGTGGCGATATTCCACAAAAATCGTATGTATCAATGGAACGTATTTCTTTCCATGTTCCTTCAGTTTGCCCAACAAAATGCTTACTACGACATCCGACAACTATCGGACGGCGCCACCCGCTCCCATCCCCTCCATCTGTTGACAGTTCTGTCTCCTTACTACTCCCATACGGACAAGAAAAAAATGATAATTCAATGCATTTTCCACGTAATATTTAGAGGCTTAACCTTTACTCCCCCGATGATATTATATGGTATCATCAGAGTAAGGTCGTTCTGGCCCGATGAAACCATATGGTATCATGGTGCAGATTACGAAATGAATGTAATTTTTGGACCCTCAAACTCTTCTGTTTGAGTTGAAACTCTGACACAGGTCTGGAGCAAGCCTTGGTAAATTCATATTGATGACCAACCTCCCTCCCCCGCTCCGCAACATATCCATGACACATTTCCGAATAGTCTCACTTTTTGGCTCATTATTCAACTTGTATGGCACCCAGGAACATGAAACAAGTTTCAATCTCTTTGCAATGGTCCATTCTTTGAAGAGAATACTAAGGTTTGCGCCTTCTTCCGAAAATAGCGAGAAAAGAGGGGGCAAACTAAAGTTTTTTTTTTTAAAATTGAAATTCGATGGTCACGCCCCCAAACCCCCCTTCCTCGGTTCGGCGATTTTAATTGTACACGGTTGCATGCTATGATGTTTTAGCTGCAAAACAAAACTTATCCGAAGTAGATTGCTCCCATAGTGCCCGAGTTATAACAATTTTCCTCCAAAAATGCTAATTACCTATTTTTCGTAAAAAAAAAAAAAGAAAAAAAAAGAAATCACATTTTGCCTTATTATTCAACTTGTATGACACCCAAGAACATGAAACATGTTTCATTCTCTTCAGAAATCTCCATTCTTTAAAAATAATACTAAAGTTCGCGCCTTCTTCCCAAATAGCGGGAGAAGAGGGGCAACCTCCAGATTTTTATGGTTTTTTCATTGAAATTCGGGGGTCGCGCCCCCTAAACCTCCTTCCTCGGTACGGCGTTCTGAATTGTACACGGTTGCATGCTATGATGTTTTAGCTGCAAAACAAAACTTATCATAAGTAGATTGCTCCCATAGTGTCCGAGTTATAACAATTTTCCTCCAAAAATGCAAATTACCTATTTTTCGTTTAAAAAAATCACATTTTGGCTTATTATTCAACTTGTATGGAACCCAAGACAGGGTGGCTACAAACAAGCAGAAATAAAATTCCCTGACTTTTCCAGGTTCTCCAGGACAAAATTTAAAATTTTCCCTGACAATTACAAACTAAACTAAATTGATGTCTTTGCAAATAGAAATAATAAACTCACACAGATCCACGTATGGTTTTGTTAAGTACCAATATTATCTTCTATGAAATTGACTTAATTTCTCTATTCTCCATGATTAGAATTCAAACTGCAAAATAGTGAATTTGGAAAATTATTACAATTCACAAGCTAGGAAAGGATTACGGAATTTTGTCATACGCAGTAAGTATAAAATAAAATACTTGATTATTTTTAAAGTTACGACTAAATGAGATAAGAGTGAAGAGTGAATGATTAAGAAATACAAATTGTAATTTATAAGTCTCCTTATACATTCTCGGTATTATATGTTGATATTTCCACTGAGGTTTGGAACCCTCTGCTTGCAAGAACCATGAGTGCGGACTCATTTTTCAATGCATAAAGCTACTTCTCTCTTCTCTGTAAAGCAAACAACTTAACTCTTGCATGTAAGTGAAACAATTGAATTGTACAAAAGAAAGTGTCATATTTCCTTACACTATCAATGGGATTTCTGCTTAAGTACAGTATATCGAAGTGAAGTACTGTGAAACTGACAACATGCAGTTATACCATTATTGCTGACGAAAAGGATATGTAGGTATTAGAAATTTAACGCAAGGCATTTATAGAATTGCATTGTATAGGTACCTGATTTAGCTAACCACACATTAAAACAGGAACACTCTAATAATAAAAGTTTCTGAAAGTTCATATACGAGGGGCATCCTGAAAAAAGCTCCAATGGTGCCCGGTATTATATGTTGATATTTCCACTGAGGTTTGGAACCCTTTGCTTGCAAGAACCATGAGTGCGGACTCATTTTTCGATGCATAAAGCTAGTTCTCTTTTCTCTGTAAAGCAAACAACTTAACTCTTGCATATAAGTGAAACAATTGAATCAAAGAAAATAAAGTGTCATATTTCCTTACATTATCAATGGGATTTCTGCTTAGTACAGTATATCCAAGTGAAGTACCATGAAACTGACAACGTGCAGTTATATGCAGGAATTTATAGAATTGCATTGTATAGGTACCTGATTTAGCTAACCACACATTAAAACAGGAACACTCTAATAATAAAACCTTCTGAAAGTTCATATACGAGGGGCATCCTGAAAAAAGCTCCAATGGTGCCTATATGCAGCACTAGTGGTCGAAGAACAAAACACACACATGCAGGCAGGAAGAAGTGGCATGTAGCTGTAATCTGGTACAGTTGCAATGCAGCCATTTTAGGACAGTTCTAGGTTAAAGATTGCAGCTCTCATACAGTCTACCACAGACTGTGATGTAGTCTACATTGCACGCTCAAAATTTGGCACAGAGCCACCAGCAATCGTGTGAGGTGTGCAGACCAGACGTCGTGAGTGATAGTATGGTCAGACGATGGTGCACACAATTCACGGAAGGCCAATCGAATGTGCACAACCCCATATAGGTGAGTACACGCAAACCCTTTGCATCACTTCAGGTGAGGAGATCTTGGACCAATCCCTGTACAGCCCTGGACTTGAATCTACAGACTTTCATCTGTTTGTTAACTGAAGAGGTTTCTGGCAGGGCAAGGATTTGACAGCTACACTGCGGTAGAGATAGTTCCATTCTTTGCTGTCAGACACATGTACCATGGGCATACAACATTTAGTGAAATGCTATGACAAATGCCAGAACAATGGTGGTGATTATGCTGAAAATTAGGATAGGACTCATTGTTACTAATGCAATAAATTACAACTGATATTCTTGTTTTATTTATGCCTAATCGGTAGGGACCTTGATATTTTGTTATTTTTTTTAAATTGGTGTATTTTCTTATTTTTATTTTTTTACTATACGGTGTTATTTTTCCCAAAATTCACATTTTCATTTTAGCGCATTTTCTGGCAAATATCTGAAATTATACCTTCATGGTGTTTTTAAACTACTGTTTCAAATTGTAAGTTGCATGTCTTACGCCTCTTCATGAGAGTTTGATATCTTGAAAGTTATTTTGGGAAAGTTATTTCCATACCCCTTTTTTAATTTTAAGGTAAGGATTTTAGATAATGGAATTTTCCCCATATATACAGAAGGGTGCATAATGACCATAAGTGGCGATGCACCCAAAAAATTAAAATCAATCAATCTCACGTGACAGATATATTATGGCACCAAAAATTGGGATTATCTTTTTGACTTGTTAGTGTTACATTTCCCAAAATTCGCGTTTTTGTTTTAGAATATTTATCTGCCAAATATACTGAAACTTAATACTCCATTGTGCTTTTAAACTATTATTTTAAATTGTAGGTCACATGGTCTACGTATTTTCGTGACAGTTTGATATGTTGGAACAGATTTTTGAGGAAGTAAAGTGTTCCCCTGCA
Source organism: Lepisma saccharinum (assembly GCF_977018435.1). NCBI lineage: Eukaryota > Metazoa > Arthropoda > Insecta > Zygentoma > Lepismatidae > Lepisma > Lepisma saccharinum. The sequence continues at coordinate 73,269,662 of NC_139231.1, forward strand.
CTTTTCCATGAAGGTGTATAGTAGGGGTGTGGAGTTAGGGCCCAACACTTTCTTGATCACGGCTAAAGGTAGGGGTGATGTGATCAGCACCATGCTCCTGGCTACCTTTATACCTCAAAGTTTCCTCAAGGTACCAGGTTCATATGATGCTGGGTGGGCTCCGGAGGAGTTTGAGTAGGTGCAAAACATCCCGGTTCTCCCCTGCAGGGGATCGACCCTGGGTCTCTCGCATAGTAGTCAGATGCCCTATCGACTGAGCTCCATTATTACTCGCTTGACAAATACCAAATGTGCGCAATTAGCTTGGTAATTCCAAACATTTCTCATGCGACAAATACGAAGATGTGACTCCCGTGTGACGGTAGATACGCACTCGATCTCCTGTTAGAACCCTGCCACTTTGCTCTGTGATGCAAATGGTTTTGATAGAAGTTGAAAAAATCGTGGGAAATACATGATTTAATGTGGCTGTCGGAATTATTCCATGTACGTATAACTCTATAGTGTTTACTCTTGAGTAAAATGTTGGAAAACTTGCATGTTCTATGTACACAAACATGGCCTAGAAAAGACAAGAATGTTGGATTTCATGGAATATTTCCTTGTTTTAGGACATTTTTTTAAAAAAAAATCACTAAAAACTCCAACAATTCGCATTTTATGCCGAATTCGCATTATTTCGATATTTCGAATGGGCGAAAAATGTGCCCAGACATCACTGCACATTCCTAAACATAACTTCGCAGCAATTACCATTTTTCACGGTTTTGGCATTTGCGAAAAATCAATGTCCCTACTAATTGGAAATTACTTTCTGGCCAACCCTCGTATAAATCAGTAGATGGAAAGTGAAAATTTAGCAGAGCTGGCAGAGAAAAGTCAATTCTTGAAGAAAGTGATTTGCTTTTATGATTGAATGATTCGAGTAAATATGATATTAAAATATTGACGTATTTATTATTAGTATTTTATTTCATAATATTGGACATTAGCATTACTCAGTGAGAGATTAATGACCATCTCTCATGAGTTTAACACAGACAGGATAGAGAGTGGTGTCAATTTCATTGCAATACTAGTGTTGCTGTAAATTTGAGGTTGGGAGCATGCACTTGCCAAATTTTTATAACGTTCACCAGTGCAGATTTATGTTTCACTTTTTCATGATAGTACTCAATATATATCCCATTTGGTTGGATTCTTCTTGATATCTAAGAATAGTGCAATGTCATTGAAAACGTATGTTAACTTGTGCGAAACCAGTAATACGTCAGGATGATGAAAGAAAACCTTCGTAAACACTGCTACATTAAATAAGGTGAAGTGAGCCAGTAGAGTAATAAAATTTCGGCAGCATATTTGCAGTCGAAAGCTCTTCTTGTTTATGCATTCAATTTTTGTTGGATGTTGCAGTCCATGCAATTTCTATCGCATTTTGTAGTGAGATACTTTGTCGGGTGGAGATATTCGACAAAAATTGTATGTATCAATGGAACCTATTTGTTTCCATGTTCCTTCAGTTTGCCCAACAAAATGCCTTTCTACGACATCCGACAACTATCGGATGGCACCACCCGCTCTTGTCCCCTGCATCTGTTGACAAGTCCCCTTACTACTCCCATACGGACAAGAAAAAATGATAATTCAATGCATTTTCCACGTAATATTTAGAGACTAAACTAAACCTTTACTCCCCCGATCATACCATATGGTATCATCGTGCTGATTACGAAATGAATGTCCTTTTGGACCTTCGTACTCTTATGTTTGGGTGGAAACTCTGACACAGGTCTGGAGCAAGCCTGGGAAATTCATATTGATGACCAACCTCCCTCCCTCTCCCCCTCTCTGCAACATATCCATGCCACATTTCCGAACAGAGTTTCACATTTTGGCGCATTATTAAACTTGTATGGCACCCAGGAACATGAAACATGTTTCAATCTCTTTGGAAACGTCCATTCTTTGAAGAGAATACTAAGAATTGCGCCTTCTCCCCAAAATAGTGGGAGAAGAGGGGCAAACTCCATTTTTTTTGTTTTTTTTTCATTGAAATTCGGTGGTCACGCCCCCAAAACCCCCTTCCTCGGTTCGGCATTCTGAATTGTACACGGTTGCATGGTATGATGTTTTAGCTGCAAAACAAAACTTATCTGAAGTAGATTGCTCCCATAGTGCCACAGTAATAACAATTTACCTCCAAAAATGCAAATTACCTATACTATTCCTTAAAAAAAAAAAACACATTCTGCCTTATTATTCAACTTGTATGGCACCCAAGAACATGAAAAATGTTACGTTCTCTTGAGAAATGTCCATTCTTTGAAAAGAATACTAAAATTGGTGAGTTCTTCCCAAATAGTGGGAGAAGAGGGGGCAAACTCCAGATTTTTATGGTTTTTTCATTGAAATTCGGGGGTCACGCCCCAAAACCCCCTTCCTCGGTTCGGCGTTCTGAATTGTACACGGTTGAATGCTACGATGTTTTAGCTGCAAAACAAAACTTATCCGAAGTAGATTGCTCCCATAGTGCCAGAGTTATAACAATTTTCCTCAAAAAATGCAAATTACATATTTTTCTTCGTAAAAAAAATAAGATATCACATTTTGGCTTATTATTCAACTTGTATGGCACCCAAGAACATGAAACATGTTTCATTCTCTTGAGAAATGTACATTCTTTGAAAGGAATACTAAAGTTTGCGCCTTCTCCCCAAAATAGCGGGAGAAGAGGGGGCAAACTCCAGATTTTTATGTTTTCTTCCATTGAAATTCGGGGGTCGTGCCCAAGCCCCCTTCCTTGGTCCGTCGTTCTGAATTGTACATGGTTACATGCGCTAATGTTTTAGCTGCAAAACAAAAGTTATCCGAAGTAGATTGCTCCCATAGTACCCGAGTTATAACAATTTTCCTCCAAAGAGTGTTCGAATTTGAGGTGTCAAAATAAATAATAAAAAAAAAGTCAATGAAGAGGAAATTCCCTGACATTTCCCTGACTTTTTTTGACACCTCAAATTCCCTGACTTTTCCCGGTTTTCCAGGTTTTCCAGGTCTGTCGCCACCCTGATTCATTATTGTTTCTGCATGTTATGGTATACTGAAATTAAGAACAATTTACCTGTTTCCTTAACGTCTCTAATTTGTTCTTAAATCTCAACACTGTCTTCAATCTTGATTATTGGAAGGAGAAAGATGTCCTGGTGTGGGGAGGGGGAAGGGCTAGTTTTCCATTTTCTTGAACTTCATTTTGTCTGTTGCCAAACGTATTTAATGCAACAGATGAACGCAGATGATTGAAACAATTTTCATGAGTTCTGCAAATTGCAATATTAACGAATTCACTTTGGCACAACTTAGTTCTTTCCGTAGAAAATAGTAAACAATGCTAACAGAAAAGTTTTTGAAGCTTTCGGTGTCCAACACAATCCCATAGTTTGAAGGTTGGTATTATTTGAAACCTTTATTGTTGCCATAATTCAGGAATATATGGAGTTGGTCCTCCTTTAAAAATAATGGTTTTCTTTTCAAACGTGCAAGTGGTTTCTTTTGAAGCTCTTTTTTAAAAAAAATGCACACACTCAGAGAGAGAGAGAGAGAGAGGGAGAGATATAAATATGTGCACAAAAATAAACAGAAGTTCACATGCCCGAAAAACAGTAACTTTTCACCTCGCAAAGCATTTGTGAAAATGTGACCTGGCCAGTGAGTGTTACCAACTATTTTTGGCAGCTGCATCTATGGACGTGTTAGATGTCTTGTAATGGACCCAACGCTCTGAAACGTTTATCTTCATGTACAATATCATATGTTTGTCAGCAATCATATTTTTACATTTCTATTGTGCTTTGAAACTTTGTACCATATTTTAAACATGCTTGGTTGATCAGTTACAATGCTGGCAATATACAGTATATGTGGAACCTTGATCATGCACTTTGCAACATTTGAGTACATCAGTAGACCTCACTGATGGCACAGACTGTTATTTCAGGCACAGCAGATAATGGTTCAAGGTCACCTGTTTCCAAAACACTGCTTTCATTCCCTTGCCAGGGTAATGGGTCACATGTTTTGTCAACACATCACAAGAGGGTGCGAGTGGTCAGTTTCCCCCACCTCGCTTGAAGGCAGGAAGAGGACTATGATTTGACAGACCTTGAGATGTTCCCGCATCGGAAAAGAATGAACCTTGAAGGTAATAGGAAAGAAGTAATGAAAAATTAAAAGTTAAAGATTTTTCACAATTTCACAATTTTGCAACTGTAATCCTGTGGACCATCACTGCTGGCTTTGCTGTACTGGAGTGCACGTGCATGATTGAACATGATTTGCCCTCATGGGCTGAGCCCATACAGAGTAGGTATACTGCTTTTCCGGATTCTCTGGAGTAGCGACGTGCAGAGGGGAAAGCTTGTGGGTGGGGCCAGACTAGGTGGGGAAGGGTGCGGGATGAAAGCAACGAAGTGCTGCACGCTGTAACGGACATAAAGCAAAACACTTTCTGCTGCCAATTTCTTCTTTTATTCTTAACAATGGCCAGTGTATTGTTTTACACAAATAACAAATAATATTGCACGTTTATTTGTCTTTTGATGCTACAAAGAACAGAAAAAAATTAAAACAAATTTAAACATACATTTTCAAAAAACATGCAAATAACCACAAACTATGAAACATCATGTATCAAAATGTGTTTTAAACAAGTCTGAAAAACTTTGTTTTAAACATTGGTAAAAAAAAACCAAAGCCATGTGTTTTAAACTTTTCAAACAAGTTGTTCTCGAACACATTCAACACTATGAGGTGCTCTCCTGAATGCAGAGTTCCCCTAGACTTGCGAGCTGACATGTTTACTACGGAACTACTGGACCGCGAATGAGCCCCCTCCCGTGGATGCCCCTCCCTTCCACGTGTTCATTGGGCGAGGTGCACACCCTTCAACATGCGCACAGAAAGCGTTCGCGTTTTCTAACTCCAGAGAATCCGGAAAGGAATATAATACTGGGTGTCCAGGTTGAGACTGGCACATTTGAATGACTATAAGTGAAGTAAATAAATAAATATCATGAAATTAAAGCATGCAATGAAGACAAAACTTCCTAAGTCTTATTGATAAAAAAATCGTATGGTACAGCTGTATGTAAAATTCGAAAACTCAGTACTTCTCTACACGTGCTCATTTGGTTGAAAGGAGTACGTATAGTTGTAACCAGTTTGCTTCCATGTGTTATTCAATAACTGGGGGCATCACAGAAGCAACAGCATGGTGCATGTATACACACAGTTATTTGGGACACACATTTTGGTGCCTGCATAAACCCTATCACTGACTACCCCAGAAGAATTGTAGGATCTTACAGTGCACGGTTGAGTGCTTTCTTGCCTCCTTGCTTTACAAGTTGTCAGTGTTTATAAATCCAACATTTACTGATAACAAGACCCGCATTTTTTTTAAAAAAAATGCATGCTTTCAAATCAATAGGTGATTCTGAAAGTATTTTGAATTCTGATCATGGAAATGACATCCATTTCTTCCCATCACGTCAGGATTTTTCACAATTTCACATTCAAAATTCTCATATTCGCCATTATATCTGTTACCTAGTGCATCAAAATAAATTTAAACAAGGGAACTTAGGTTCTTTCCAAATCAATAAGTGATTCTGAAAGCATTTTGAGTGCTTATCACAGAATTTTGCAAAAATAGGGTATGGGAATTAGAACATTAACAAAATTGGGACATGCCAGAAAGGACATCTTGGATTCAATCAAGTGGGAGGCAGTAGGTACTGACATTAATAAACAAAGGGGACAAAAACTTCTTTGTAGTATATGAAAGAATCACCAGGTTTCTTCATCACTAAAAAAAAAAGAATCATTTACAATTTACATAAATTTTCATTCTGTGGAATGATTTTTTTTTTACATTTTACATTCTCATTGATGTCACAAATGTCCATGTTTTTCTGGATCTACAAATGCATACAACGTAATTTCATTTTTTCAACTTACCTTTCCTTGAAAATCAGGGTTATCAATCTGAGATGTAACTTTCATAGCTTCTTCATACAAGCAAGCCTGATACAGGGATTGAGCATAGTAAAGCCTGTATTCATCTTCATCTGGAAGCAGGATGTAGAGTTGTTCGTAACAATTGGCAGCATGTACAAAGTCTTGGGTGTAGAAGTAGCAATATGCCAGAAGTGACAGTCCAGCTCGAGACTGAAAGATAAAAGACTGGAATTAATACTAGGTACATTAAATTATTTGCAAAGTTGGAAGTGAAGTTCACAAATACCAGTAAAGTGCTGGTAATTAAATTTGAACTTCTATGTAACGACATATTTTATTTGAACACACATTTAAAATAAAGACAAATTTCACTAATAGGACACACATATTTTTTTAATATTTATTTTACATGTTTGGTATGGCTACAGAGAATCACCCATCTTCTGTAAACACAGAGGCAAGGGAAATGAAAAATCAGTTGTGACCAGTTACAAAGAAATGTGTAGAAGGTATCTACAGTGTGTACATAAACTATGAATCCACTTTCAAAAATTTATTGTAGACAAGATGTTAGTACTATCGAGTAACAAAGTAGATTATTTTAAAGAGTAAAGTTGATATTTTTTTTGTATTGCAGGTGTTTCTAGTAGTTAAAATTTTCTGCCGCTAGAGTGTGCCAGATTCTCATTGCATGGCCCTTTCTTTTTTCCAGAACCAACTGTAACTTTGCAGTCGTTTCTTGAAATGTTATGAATTGGTTAATACCGCTTTTGAACAATGATTCAGAAAACTATGTGCTGCAGTCAGACGGAGCTCCTCCGCATTTTCACCGTGCTGTTCGGGCATTTCTTAATGCACAGCTTCCCAACTGCTGGATTGGTCATGCAGGAAACAGTGACCAGTGTGTGATGAAGTGAGCCCCTAGATCCCCCGATATCACCCCCTGCGATTTTTTTTATGGGGATATGTCAAGAACCTAGTTTATGTCCCTCCTCTTCCACGTGATGTTGTGGAACTTAGGGGGAGAATTGAGCAAGCAACAGCCACAGTTACAGAGGACATGTTTGGCAGGAGTTTGATTACCGAAAGAACATTTGTCGGGTCACCCACGGTTCCCACATAGAGCATTTGTAACCAAATTGCCATGTAAAAAAAACTTTCATGTATTCTCTACAATATTTTGTATTCCTGATGGTGTTAAATTTCGTAAGTTGTTGCAAATAAAATTTTCAAAGTGGGTCCAGAGTTTATGTACACTCTGTATTTACATACGAGGGTCGTTCAAGGAAAAAGTTTCCCTATGTTTTATTTCTTAAGTTACAGACAAAAATCAAGTTGCACCAAGTAGCATGGTCCTTTCTCACTTTTTAACATAATTTCCAAGGTGCAGAAGCAATTGTCCCATCGTTGCACAAGTTTTTGAAAGTCATCTGCAAAAAATCTGGGGTCCAGGGAACGAAGAACACTTTTCACGGCTGTCTGAACCTCCAAATCAGTGTGAAAACGTTGACCTGCTGCAGAAAACAAGTGAAAGTCACTCGGGGCCAAGTCAGGGCTCTAGGGGTGTGTGGTAACCTTTTCCATTTCATTTCTCGAAGTTTATCCTGTGTTACTGCTGCCGAATGGGGACGAGCATTGTCATCCAAAAGAATGACACCAGCAGAAAGGAGTCCAGGACATTTGTGGAGATTTGTTTTTTCACTATCTCCAGTGTTTGGCAATAACGTGCAGCATTGACTGTTTCCCCTTTCTTCTAAATGTCTGTGAGCAATACTCCACACTGCCAAAACACGTTGTCCTTATGGCCAGGGCACGTGTTTCACTGCATGACTCACGTTAATCACGTGCCGCGCATGCGCGGTAGCACACACGAACATTGCATTGTGTGTAAATGTAGAGGAAAGACGAAAGAACACATTGCTAGTTTCATTTCATTTATCGGGCTCGTACTTTCTCCAAAAAAAAAAAAACTTTTTCCTTGAACGACCCTTGCATTTACAAAATTGGAGAACATGAACTACATATTTATATTCATAAAACTTTTTAAAAAGATGCTAAAACTGTGCCATTACCCAATTACAGGATATTTTTAGAAATACTTGGTCCAAGAAATTATCAGGTAATTTTACAGATACTGATACAGTACCATCCCATGTTTACTTGGAACAATTCCAAAATATGTAATTTTATATCAAAATAATTTCAAATGTACTGATCAATTGAAATATGATTGATTGATTTGGTGCTTTAAGTCCACGTTATGAACAGTAAGGCTAATTGGGACTGGACCTAGAGTTTCAAATAGTATCTGAACCACTATGTGCCTCCACCAGGTATCAAACCCAGGACCCCTTGATTACAAGGAGACGACGCTACCACTGCACCATCGGGAAGGCCCTAATTGAAATATGAAAAACAAAAATTAATATTAAGGTAAACGTCCCTAATTTCGACAATGCACCTAAGTTCAACAGGGTATTTGAAAAATCGTAAAAGATAAGGAAACGATGAGATGCAGAAAATCATGTATGTATCATGCGACAGTGTACAGGTATACCCCATGTCGTGAAAAGGGCAGTTGCACCAGATGAGACATAGCAGCAGCGTGGGAGAAATTGTGACGGCACTCTTTGCTAACTGCGAAAAATCAACTGCTTTTTAGTGGATTTCGTAAGAAGGTAAGTTTTCTACGTAAGGTTTTTACTAGTTTTGTGTTGTTTCAAAACAAATTACAATACTTTATTATTGTTTTAGAACAGTTTTCTGAGCTTCCTAGTCTGTTGCGGCAGACAAAGGTTGTTCACGTAACAAAATAAGGGGGCTGTCGAACATGTGAGCACAAAACATGGGTGGTGCACCAAATTTCGACAAGTGTCGAACCTTATTCGAAAATACACAATGTTGGGTTTTGATGTGCATTGAAAGGCATGTTGTTTACCATTCATAAAAATACCAGTTTCATTGCCCTACGGCAATTGCAACATTAATCCGACAGGGGGGGTGTCGAAGTTTGGTGCCTTGCATGTCGAATTTTAGGATATTCCCTGAAACGTCATTTCTGGGCCTTTTGCATACTATTTCTCTTCTGTCATTGCTATTTCCATGAAATTGCTCTTTCTTCCAGCGTCACTAAATGTGAGGGACCTGAACCATACAAAATTGCAATAATAATACCAAAAAATGTCACGTTATCATTACGTGCTTATATTAGCTTAATGTGATAAACTAAACTAAAATTCCATGTAAATTAAATTACCGAATGATGAAAATTTTGTCTTGTGTACGATTTTTTAATGTTCTTAACAATTCTGTGAAAATGTTGCAAAATTGGCCTGATTAATGATAAATACACTCTGTAAAAAAAAAATAGCATCACTGTATTCTTGTTACGGATGTTGAAAATTTTGAGTTTCGCATGCATGCATCTTTCCTGCACAACTTGAAATCAATTGATTGAAGCGTTGGTCTGCTATCACTGCGTAGTGTGGTGTTATTCTTTTGTTGATTTAGTGTTTGGAGTGTCCGCTAGAGGGTGTTGCAATCAGTTACTGCTGCAAGGCTTTGTAATCAATTGTCAGGAATCTGTAAAACGATTGTTAGTAGTGCAACTTTTGAAGTGTTTTATGTTGCAAACTACATGTTCACTATTGACAGTTTGGATACATTATCATATCTGTGAAGTGTTCTGGTGGTGTGTAGTGTATTTGAGCATGTTTTCTCAAAAAAAAATGGGCAGAAAATGTGACATTTCACCACGTAAGCAAGGAATGGTTCTTGCTTTGCATATGGATGGTCATTCTCAGAGAGAAATTCGTCGACAACTTCAAATGCATCAATCCACAGTTCGCCGCTGCCTGCAAAAGCAACAAGAACATGGAAAACCATCACTGAGAAGTCACTGTGGCAGAAAGAAAAAGACATCACCTCGACTGGATCGTGTGATAGAGGGCATAGCACTGAAGAACAGAGGAATGAGTTCACGCCAAATTGCACATAAACTTCGAAATGAGGTAGGAATCAATCTTACTCATGCTACTGTAGTATCCCAACTAAAGAAACAGGGTGTTTCTAAACATGTCCCACATAAAAAAACTAGACTAACTGACGCACATGCAAAAGCTAGATATCAGTTTGTCACACGTTATGGCACATGGAATGATACAGATTGGTAACATGTGATATTTTCTGATGAAAAACGATTTAAATTGCTGGGGAATGACAGCTCAGTTAAACTGTGGATGCGGAAGGGAGAAGAACTTGCAAAATCTTGTATTTTAGAAACTCAAAAGTTTTGTGGCAGTGTTATGATTTGGGCATGTTTCTCTGCAAAAGGGATTGGCAAGATGCATATTTGCACAGGGGCCGTTAAGGCTGATCAATATCTGGAAATCCTGAATCGGAAAGTTCTAAAAACTGAAGGAGATCATTTTTCTGGACAGAATTTGGACTACTATATGATAATGCAACCTCTCACCGTGCTCAGGTGGTGAATAACTGGTTTCATGATATGAATATTGAAAGACTTTGGTGGCCACCCAACTCTCCAGACATGAATCTTATAGGAAACCTGTGGGCTATGATGTGCAAAAAACTTGGTAATCAGACGTACATGTCAAAAGAGGAACTTATGGCAGCAATTGTACATGTTTGGAATCAAATCGAGGTCGAATATTGTCAAAATCTCATTCATAGCATGCCTCGAAGGTTGGAAGCACTTAGGAAGGCCAGGGGTGGCCACACTAAGTACTAGATAATGTATTTACTTACTATCATTACAAATTGACATATCATGATGCATTTAAAACCTTTGTTCCATCTTTTTACTTGTAAAAATTGTCTTTGTGCGAAAACGTTCCACAAGCTATATTTGCAATAATTTTGTTATTAGTTCTGTCAGGTGCATTATGTACGTAACTATGACTTAAATAATAAAAATATATTGTACAGATATAGTGTTTTATATAATTGTTAGGAAAACAAATCGACAAGTTGAATTAAATCAATAAAACTACTGATAATTCACGAGCGAAATGCTGATGACCAAAAATAATGAAGTGATGCTATTTTTTTTTTACAGAGTGTATTACACTGAACTAAAATTTGGCCTCATACAGTACACGATTTTCCTTGTTCTACGATTGTGAAAACTGTAGGGGTGTGGTAGGGGTGTGTGGAACAGATTTTTTTGGGTCGGGACGGGAAATGTTCAAAATTTCCCGAAGCTCTGGAAATCTCTAATTCTACACGTTACTTCCACTGTAAGTGATTGTTCTTGCATTTCTGGTACAAAAACGAACAATTTTCGATAAGTTCTAGCCATTTACAATGCAGAAAACGTCTAGAGTTAATGACTTAAAAATGACCATTCGGTATTTCCCAACTGCTTGGGATCCCGAAAAGTCTGGAATCATTTCCCGATCCCGGTCCCAACTTTTCGGGATCCCACACACCCCTAGAAAAATGTTGCAAAATTGCAAAAATGAGAATAAAGGTAAGCTTAATTTTAATTTATTCTCTGATTAAGATCAGTTTTTCGTGATCCTCATAATCAGTAAGAAGAGGACAAGCTTACTTCTTTCTGAACCTAAAGGAGGCAAAGTTTTTGCCCAGCGAGGAACAAAGGTTGTACACTGGAGCTGCTTGATAATTAATTTACATTAAACTCAGCCTAATTTGTTCCTTACTTTAGTTTCTTTTGGCCAAGTCCAAAAACTTCCAAGAAAGCACAGAGAAAGACTGTCTGCTGTGATTACATCTCCTTAAATGATCAAATACTTTAGAAAGGAGAAGGATTGATTTGGCATTTTAAGTCCACTTTATGCACAGTAAGGCTAATCGGGACTGGACCTACAGCTTAAAGTGGGATCCGAACCACTACGTTCCTATATCGGGATCGAACCTTGGACCCCTTGATTACAAGGCGATGACGCTACCACTGCTAACAAAGAAGGAGAAAACGCGTCAAGTAGAGGAGGCAAAAGACCTAGAGAGATGAAGAAACTTGCTGCACAGAACAAGAAGACAAAGAGGTTAGGCAAAAAGGGAAAGAAATGGTTTGAAATGAGTGACTCAGAATCTTCAGATGAAAGTGCACTGTCATTGAAAGGAAGTGATTCTGACTGGCAAGAGTCAGATGAAATGACATTAGAGATTGTCAATGAAAGTGATGTAAAAGAAGGGGATTTCATTCTTGTGGAATTTTTAGGGGAGATCCTGGAAGATGTAATAAAAGTGATCAGACTTAAGAGTGTTGATGTGGCCAAGAAGGAATTTGTCACCAATGAAAGTGATGTTTCATTCATATCAGACCGTCAAATTATTGGTCGTGTTGAGTTGTCAGACTTCGTAATGAAGGGGAAAGGGTCATATGTTTTCAAGAAAAAAAATAAATGTCTAAGAGAGTTAGGTCTCTGATTTTGAGGACTCACACTTAACTTCAGACAGAAAGTTGTTTTGCATTTGTTTAAAGTTTATGTTAATTAATTAATGTTAATGTTCCTTAGCATCTAGGCTTGGTTAAATAAATGTTATAGTTAGTCCTCAAAATTTTTTCCTTGTTTTTGATACACCATTGGGAATCACCCTGTAAAACAATGTTTCAAAGTTGTAATATAAACGCAATCAACATTTTCAGTGTTTTATTTGCTTTGATGTACCTAGCCTTTGGCATGGTAAGTAATTCATGTTAATATTTTAAATTTTGTTGAGCATAAAAGAACGGGGGTTAACAACAAATCTTTTTTTGTTCAGTTCATGCCCTGATAAATCTGTCAATTCAGTTGAATATAATGAAATCCCAATAGAAGGACATGTGCAGTTATTGGTATTATTAACATCTGCATATTTAGTGTCTGATGCTGAGATATAAGTGGGTGTCGAATTTTGGTACACAAACTGTCGAAATTAAGGACAGGGTGTCGAACTTAGGGACATATTGAAGGATTCACTTTTTGATTTTTTAATAATTATGTAACACAACTGCAAAATACTTTTTGTGTGAAAGTAGAATCTTTAAACTGTCAGGCAAAAAAAGATTACTCGCATTTATGAAATACGAAAGCCACTACAAGCAATTAACTGCAAAAATTTTCCTTAACCTGTCAAACTTAGGGACGTTTACCTTATAGTCCCATTAGTGAAATTCATCATCATTTTGTAGTTTGCAAATTTATGTGAATAAAATATGTAATTACATGAACATCAAGGCACTAAAACATAATCATAATGATAAATTTAGTGAGTACATGTTTCATTATTTACCTTCATGTGGCAAATCGAATAATTTTTTGAATGAACTACCAATTGAAGAAATTCAAAAGAACATTTTAACGAGAGCATCTTCATAATAAAATAATTACATAATATTCTCAATACAGCTTCTGAAATAAAGAATAGCAGAGAGGTTTTGAGCATACAAATTTTATACATTTTTAAAAAAACTTACAGTTTCATTTTATTGCACTTTAATGTCAAATAACATTTTCACTGCAACTTACATTAGGGTTAGTTTCCAATATACTGGTTAGCATTTGTATTGCCTCATTGTACCGCTGTTCCTTAACCTGAAATTAAAAATACAGGATTGTTCAATAAATAAATTATTATTCATATAACTCTGCATATTTTGATAGGGGTTCAATTACAGTTTTATTTTATTTTAAATTACTGTATAATTGTATATGAAAAGGAATTTCATATATGAGCAGATCTTCAAATCTTTTACACCTGTCCTCACTATCTCATTTAAAAAGGCCTGCCTTACTAACACTATTCCTGGGCATCAATCGGAAATTGTAGCAGCCAAGACTCATTTGTTTTTGCCTCATGTGTGTGTGTGCCTACCCAATGGCATAGTGGTAATGCAACTGTCATGCAATCAATGATTGCGGACATAAGAGGTACCAAATAAAGATACAATGAACAGGTAATTCTTACTCTTTTAACATATTTTTCAAAACCAGCATGCAGTCCATGGGCTTTCAGTTGAAGATCACTGCCTTACAGTCAACATTACCTTTAAATCAGTGGTGTATGCTCACCATACTACTGCTTTTATGGGCTGGAGGAGAGTGATCTGGTTAGGGCTCTTCCTCATTCATATTTTCAGATTTTTTAAGTGAGGTAATATTGTGACACCATGATAACTCACTCTAACTTCCCTATCAACTAATATTTCACAAATAAATCCCTGGGTTGGGGCACCTTGTGGCATTTCACACCCGAAAAACAGCTATTTTATTATATGAATGCTGTTCATGTCCGTTAACTTAACAATAAATTACCATCACCCTCTGTGTGATAACTGCACATCACACTGCCATCTATTGACATATACTATGGGTGTCGTGTTCTCCTGGACATATGATCATATTGTCTTACCATCATTTAACTTGAGGGGAGGGGGAAAAGTGGCCATGACTTATGCCCAAACCTCGTATGAAATTGCATCAGTAAAGCAATAATGGGAAGCAATGGATTGTCAATAGCGCAGAAGTATTATACATTTTAAATAATTCCCTGAATGTTAGTGACAATGCTTCTACATTAGCATGCGATGTTAATTGGACATTATCCGTTGTCAAGTGCATAAAACTATACTTATTCTAACACTCCATTTCGAGAGAGCACATCTTCTCTCGTCTTTAGGTGAAATTTCTTTTGCTGGTGATGAGAATCAAACCTATGACAAACCTGTGATTTTTACTACAAATTCATGAAGCATTTGATTAGAGCAAAGGATGGATTTGTAGTAAAAATCACAGGTCTGTCATAGGACTGAGAGTCCAACATTTAACATGCTCAATTACTGAGATGACCCTCATGTTGCACATGTATCCACAATGTTTTTCATGTGAAAAGAATGGTTCAGTGGCGAAATGAGCCCAATCCATTCAAATATTTTTAATATGTTTAGTCCATATGTATCTTTTTTAATTGAAAGACAGTGTTTTAATAAGAAACACAATTACGGACTGAAACTGCCAATCAAGCAGTATGTACATTTTCTTCATCTTTTACTCCTGCAAAATTCTTGTTGATTTAACAAATGAAATTCTATATATATATAACATTGTATTAACAAGGAATACCTATTACAGGGTGGGACAGTTAGCATATATACTCTATTGACTTATGGAAACAATTTTCTTAGGCCTTATAAACCACAGACTATACCATACCCAGTACAGGAAGAACCATCTGATGGGGAAGACAATGTACTTGAACATTGATAACTATCGATTAACATGGATATCGATGTTTAAGCTCGATACTTGAAAAGCAAATCTTTTTTGTTGGAATGTAATATAATAAATAAAAAAACAATAATTAAAATTGTTGTGCCTTGTCTCGGATTGTGCAAAGAAAATACCTAGAAAATATTCTAATTTCTTATACATTTACTATATACATATCAGGAATATCTTCTCCTTGCACTAAAATAACAAACTACCCGTAACACAGTACATTTACCACAGAAGAAATATTGAACTGTGGAGTTACGATGAAAATACTTCACATGCAAATAACAAGGAAGAACATACCCATATAATGTTAAACTGTAAGAATTTTTAACATTGACCATACACACGTTGATTTCATTTCATTCGTCATAAGTTTACTTTGCACATTGTCTTCTGTACATTTGACATTAAAAATCATTTACTATTCCAAAATGTTGTAAATATATCTAATTTTCCTTTAAAAAATAATAACTAATTCATGTTGCAGCAAAACTCATTTGTAGGATACAAGGAAGATTTATTTTCCAACTAAACTTAAATTTCATTCTACATGAATTTAAGCTACACAAACACAAACTGTAGAGTCTCTATCTTTGCTTAGAGTGATCAAACTCAACCTCTAAGCTTTGAGATGTCTTAGAGGATGGCATTTAATCATTATATATGGGCAAACTAATGTAATTTTACACGATACTCAGTCAACCACGCATGTAAAAGTTTTGTAATCAGATGTCTACGTTAAACACGAATACTCAATTCCTAGCCTATTCTGTACTATGCTAGACATAAGACATAAAAAACATGTTTCATAGCACAAGGCTTAATCACAACTGAATTGCTAAACATGCAAGAAAAAGCATAAAGGGGAATCACAGAAGCTTTAAAATTCTCCACAATGAACCTAAACTTTGGTTCAGAAATTAAAATTCAGTCACACAAATTTGAAACAAAAACTCAGTCCTTGGTACCTGTTACCATAGGTTAGTCAATAACCAACTTTGAGACAAGTGAAATGCTTCACAATCTTCCATGAAAGTCTAAATCTAAAATATTTACAACAGCTTTATTAAAAGGGTACCAGTTTCATAGATCGGAGACACATTAAAATCGGATATTTTGTGTTTCGCATGGTTCATACTTACCAATTGTGTATTGCGAAACATAGTTCAAGGTGCCATTATGCTTTTTACACGAAAACAAACACTTTTTCTACTAAAATAACACATTTTTCTAAGTACTACCGAATGCACACAACGGTGCGATATCGCTTACTTTGTGAATAATATCGCTTCTTTTGTTTTTGAATATCAGTGTTTCCAACCTTATCCACTGAAAAATAGCTACTATCGTGTTCGTCACATGTGCAAATTGTACATTATGCATGGGTAGCTGACATATAGCCCCACGAACCATTCCATTAAGGTTAGGTTAGGTTAGGCAAGCATAGTTTAAAAAAAAGGGGTTGGAAACACTGACATGATTTCCTGGTCAAACAGATACCACGATGAAAGAAAATACCTCGACTAACGTTGGAAACCTTAGAGAAACTAATTTCTGTAAGTAGTTTTTTCTGTAAAAATGAAGAAATGTGTCTCCGATGTATGAAACTGTTACCATTAAAAGTCTTCAGTGCTTGAATATGCACTACGTAGCGCAGTGCTACACAAAATATAATACAAATACACTTTATAGAGTAAATCGCTTGAATTTATGATTGTTTTATGAATTCTGGTCATGAACTTATGGCAAACCTTGACAGGGCAGATCCCATTCATGGTCCATCATTTTAAGGCTGTTAGTTTTCATCCCAACGGTTTGAGGGTGCTAGCCACTTCCGTATCCGAAGGAAATTATGTATATTAACTTCCATATCTACCTAGTGATTTCTGCTGTCGGCCTGACTTATAGGGCTTTCTTATCCTCTTATATATTATGTGCAACCATGGTGCTAAAACAAAGTGGGCCCAAGTTCCTTTTGTTTAATTTCAATTTCATCATGCTACAAATGCAATTTTAACATGGTACGATTTTGATTTCCTTCTGTTAACACATACTGTTAGTTTAGCGATTACTGAAGATTTTGTTCAATACATGCTTTTGTAGTTAGGTTAGGCAGGCCAAGTTTGGTTCTCTTAGCATTAAAATAAAGTTCTCTTAGCATTAAAATAAAGGGTAACAGTTTGATATAGGCAAAACAAATTTCTTCAATTTTACAGGAGAACGTACTCACAGAACTGAGTTTCTGTAGACTTGAAAGGTCGTGGAAGTGTTTTCTCCCTTCGTTCAATTTATTCGGCCGGTAAAACATGTATTTTTCGACATTAATATCTCTGCGATGCACAAAAGTTCTTGTCTCCATTATCTTTGACTACATGAACCAAATGTTCCGTACGTTCGATGACGTAACCCCCGGTCAGTGTTTCCAACGACGCCATTGTTTTCCCAGAACATGACAATTTTAACTATGTCTGCCTAACCTAACAGAACGTAACCTAACCTTGCCGTGAATGGTTCGTGGGGCTCTTTATGAATGGTTTGTGGGGTTTTGGAACCCGGAAAAAAAAATCTGTAATACGAAAGTAGGAATTTTTCAGTTAAGATGGTTTGAAACACTGCATACCCACAGATGATAGACAACTACCGTTGTAACAGAAGCGAAAAAGCAACGAAGAATAAATACTCATGTGAAAAATTACAATTATTTCAGTGACAAAATCCCACCTTAAATAATGTTTTGCAATGCATAATAGGTAAGTACGAATGTAAAAAAAGACTAAATGGACGAGTAAAATGTGTTTTGGCTATATCAAACTGTTACCAAATAAAGTTATCTTAGCATTAAAATAAAGTCCCTAAATACATTCTACTAAGGTTTCGATTTACTTCTACATTCATTCCCACGCTTCTACGGTATTTACGGTCGCTGATCGACGGAGAATATCTTATGTTGTCCATGAGAAGTGCGTAAGGTAATTTTCAAGTTGTTTTCTTCAACATAAATAACTTTTTTTCGAGTCCAAACTGCGCTTATTACTTTAAGGAAGGTACAAATTTCGTGCGACAATGATTTCCAAAATTCTACGACAATTAGTCTTTGTGCTAGGAGAAATCATAAAACAATCGGAACTGTTACCGTTTTTGGGGCTAACGTCAATGGTTTAATAATTACTCTTTATGTCAAAAATTGAACTTTCTTCCGTAAAAAAAGCAAAATAGTACCTAGAAGAATGTCTCTAAATGCAGAATAGGTAAGTACGAATGTTAAAAATGACGAAATAAACGAGTGAGAGGTGTTGGGACTCTATCGAAGTTTTACCTTACCATTACACTTCTTACGTGCAAAAACAACCTATATCTCTAAATAAAATATCATCTAAAGCATACGAGTACAATAGTGACATTCTATATAATTAGTCTATATTGACATATAGGCTATCATCTTACCATTGTGTAAATCGTTTTCGTGTATTCTCCATCCTTGATCTGTACATTCTGAATAAACATAGTGAAGTACCTGATGTTATCAGGCTTACTACTTCCTTTAAATAACTATCTGCGTCCTATTACACAAATGTCTACGATCTGGAAACATAATTTTCCAGCCTGCTTTTTATAGGTAAAGGAATTTTGACGGGGGCCGGAAAATTTTCAAAGGCAGAGCGTTCTTAGTAACAAAAGACGGTGTCAGTTAGGTTTTGTTTCATTATCGTTTGAGCTTGTTTCACGATCTTAAATTGTGACTGATAGGAAATTTGAAATGTTTACTTGCTTCTCACTGAATTACTAGCAATAGATAAAGTCTATCCATGTTTTGTTAGCTTTAACTATGGAGACCTTGAACTCGTGAACTAGCATCGATGAAATCATGGAAATCACAGATTAGCTTGCTTGCTTTTTCTTGGCTCACACCAACACACCGCCTATCCTTTGCGGTTTCGAGCCAGCGGGACTGTTTTATGTGCTCCTACTTCATCGTGTCTTCTTCCTCGGTATCCCTTATGGCACTTTCACAATTCACTTTCACTTTCACTCGTGATTTTCACTAAGGGGGGTATCCTGTGGGGTATGTTACACTGTATATATCCTTGTTGTTGTTGTTTTCTTTTTTTTTACATGACAATGTTGTGTTTCCGTGCGAAGCTATATAGCGCCCACATAGTGGGAGCTCGAGCCTGGCTTATTAAGGGGTGCGTTCCGAAAGTCTTAACGAAACGAACGCATTCAACGAAAATAACTGGGCTCGTGAATCTGGTGAAACCAGTTATTTTACGGACTTATGGGACACTCTAGGCGAAAGCGCAGGCGCAGCGTTTTGTTTAGAGAAAGTTTCCGCATGGCGTCAGCGGAAGGAATGTCCTTATGGCAAAAATAAAGTCTATTATGGCCACTGTTACTCATTTTAATCACATTCAAAGAACGGTCAAGGCATGCTTATCTTGTGCATGTTGCTTCATATCGCTATCTGTTAAAATTATAATACATAATAATAATAATAAAAAAAAAGACCTTTTCAACTAGTGCAGTTTGAATCCATCAGCACGCGCTTTGTCTGCAAGGAGCAGACGATTTTCACGGAACAAACCAGCATCCTGACCCGTGCGTTTGGTGAATCTCGTTCTTGCACGAAACGCACGGAATGCGACTTTTGGGACAGCATAATGAAACTCACGAAACGCACGGAAGCACTTATAGAACGGTCAGTTACCATAACTCGTTTAACGCGTTAAACTCGTGCGACTTTCGGAACGGGCCCAAGGTTGGGATTGACACCGGAAATGTAACATCTAATGGAAGTAGGGTTTTATAGAACGTTTCCTGATGAACTTGTCGTAAGGGGCATTGGAAAATCAGATGCGTTATTGTTTGGCTGTTCTCCACATTGACAGGAAGTTGAAGGTACCGCGTGTATTCTTGCCAAATGTTGATTCACGAGCACGTGACCCGTGCGCATTCTCAAGGTGAAAACAATCACTGCCCGAGGTAGATTCAGAGATTGATACCAAGGTTGCTTTGTACCGATATTCGCGTTCCACTTGTAGGTTGTTGTGTTTTGGATTTCATGGGTACACCAGTCATCCCATTCATGTTGGATTTTCATTTTTACTCCGGGGAGCAAGTCTGTATAAGGTAATCGTAAGGGAGTTACGTGTACGAGTGACCGAGCTTGTTTTGCGTAGTTATCTACTAAATCGTGGGATTTGTTTTGATCGGTATGTGCCTTAATGTAGGTGAAGGTCACTTTCTGTCCCCGTTTTCGAAGTCGTAACGCTGCACTTTGAATAAGATAAGGAAAAATCGTAAGTTTGTGGGCTGCGATGCCAGCTCTGGACAACGTTTGGAGCACGCTCAGGGTGTCTGTCAGGATAAGAGACTGTGGAATGCCCGATGTTAGGATATGAAGTAATGTTCTATAAATTGCGTAACATTCCGCCGAAAAAATTGACGCGTCGGAAGGTAATTTAAATTGTCTAATTATATTCTTGGACGGGATAGAAAATGCAGAACCGACATCGGTATCGTCTTTTGATCCGTCCGTATATATTAATGTAGCCTCCGGCCATCTTTCTTGATAGTTTCCATGTTCCCCACGGTCGGCGTAATGGAGATCTAGGTTTGGCTCTATGGGGATATTTAGTTGATATGTGGGTGATCGTGGGTAAAATGACAGCTGGTATGCCTCGGTATCTATAAAATAACAGTATAAGAAAAAATATCGGGGGTTTGAGTGATCGATGCTCTTTACGATCTCCCATTGTCGTTGGATGGCGAATTCTCTATTGAAAGCGTGTGGGTGAGTATCCC
The DNA here is from genome assembly GCF_977018435.1 of Lepisma saccharinum. NCBI lineage: Eukaryota > Metazoa > Arthropoda > Insecta > Zygentoma > Lepismatidae > Lepisma > Lepisma saccharinum. The sequence goes on from NC_139231.1 coordinate 73,290,718, forward strand.
ATGTTTTAAGTAAAAATTTTACTGCGAGTTTTTTTCGTCTTTGTGTGAGTGATTGTTCATTGCTCTCGAGATATACACTCACATTAGGACTGGAAGGCATTAGTCCAAGACAAGTGCGTAAGGTCTGTTTTTGCAATATATCTAACGAATTCAGGAGTTTTATATTCGCCCCGCCATATACTGGGGCTGCGTAATCGTATAGTGAACGAAAGCAATTTTTATAAAATAGTAACATGATGTATGGATGACTCCCCCACTTAGTGGTGGCTATTTATTAATTTTTTTCCCTTTGCTTTGAGGTAGGCTATGTGAGATCTCCACGTTAATTTTCTGTCAAAAACAACTCCGAGATATTTATAGGATTCTACAAGAGGTATGTTTTGTATACGCGAGATATTGTTGGGATAGGTAAGGGATTGTCGAGAATTGAAAATTATTATGTTTGATTGGGGGGTGAAAAAGTTAGTCCTATACTCCAGAGATTATCCCGAAGTACTGTGATAGCTCGCTTTAGGGCCAGGATGCCTTGAGTGGCATCCGATGTTTGTTTATAACAGCATAAATCATCTGCGTATTGTAATATTTTAAAATCAGCGAGATCTAAGTGGTGGATGTGTTGAGTATATATGTTGAAAAGTAAGGGACTGAGGGATTCCGGTTCTAACTTTGCGGGTCCCGTCTACTCGATCTTCGAACCAAAAGACAAGATTTCGTTCATTATATAAGTTCCATATGATATTAACAACCGAAGGGTGGATCTGTAATTTTTCTATAACATTGCAGAGTATTGGTATATAAACAGAATCATATGCTTTCTCTATATCTGTAAACAGGCTAAAACAATAATCTTTAGGTATCTGACTATTTTGAATTGCAACGGTGAGTGTGGATACAGCATCTTGACTGCCATAATTGAGCCGGAATCCCATTTGCGTTGGGGGGAAAAACTGTTGTTTTTCTAGGGCCCAGCTTATTCGATATTGCAATGTTTTTTCAAAAAGTTTAGTTAGTACCGGAATTAAGACAATGGGGCGATACGAGTGTGCGTTGTTGCGGGGTTTAGATGGTTTGAGGATAGGAATTACGATATGGTTGTTCCAAGTTGAAGGGATAATACCTGTATGGTATATTTCATTGTAAATTCTTACAATGAGTTGAAGACCTTCGTCCGGCAAGTGGCGAAAGACGTCATATGTAATGCCGTCATATCCGGGTGCGGTATTTTTGAGTGAATCCAAAGTATTGATGAGTTCTAATGCGGTTACCGCAGGAAAGTCATCTGTGAATCAGCGGCGTATACTCTGGGTCACCTAGGTAATCGGAGATGACCCAGTTATAATTTTTTAAAAAGTTTTTTTTTTTTTTATTTCTTCACAATATTCTTCCGAACCAATCTTTGTCACATATTTCTTTGCTTCCAGCGCGCAAATGTTTTCAACCGTTTGCCGCGGAATGTCCGTGAGGCTTTTTCTCCAGCTGGTGGAATCTGGTGACGTCAGGGTGAGATTCCACCGGCTCCCTTTAAATCCCTTGACGGGAGGGGAAGGAAACACTGCTTCTCAGGCGCGGTTATTCCGCGGCAAGGGTAAGCTAGTAGAATTGGAATGAGATAAGAGCTGACAATAGACCTTTTAATTGACATTAATGGGTTTTTTATTCATTATCGAGGGGTGACGCTATTGTTAATTAATCTTGCGCCACGTGTCGTGGGTGGAGGAGGAGATGAGTCATCGATGACTCATGCACACGTGTGAGTTTGAAATTAATGGTTTTCCATTAGTGCACAAAAGACACTATTATGTATTCCGTTTTTACCCTAACCTAACACTATTGTTGTATTTTATTAATGCGTTTCTGCCGGATATGAGTCACAGATGATTTATACTGACGTTGGAGTTTGGAATTAATGGTTTTTCCATTAAGGTACAAAAGACACTATTATGGAGTTCGTTTTCGGACTATTCTAACACTATTGTTGTATTTTATTAATGCGTTTCTGCCGGATATGAGTCACGGGTGCTTTATGCACACGTGGGAACTTGGAATTAATGGTTTTTCCATTAAGGTACAAAAGACACTTTCGGCCTATTCTAAGGCGTCACGTCCGGCCATTTTGGCGTCGGTGGTGAGTCATATTTGGTATAATTAAGGATCCGGATTTATCTGTATTCAACCGGTGCCGACGCGTTCGATCGGAGGTAGAAGATATTATAACATATGTTCGCTTTAAAGGCGAAGAAATTGAACGATGTAGCCTGTATGCAAACGAAGTATGCGGGCAGAAGATATGTTATTAATATTAACCTGTTACGGAAGAACCTGTTATGTGGTTGCATTCATCGGCACCCCCAAACCGCGCGCGTTCATGGACACGTGAGGGGGAAGAAAGGTTCTCTATTGTTACGGCCCCCATCGCTTGGTCTTCTTCCGAAGTTGAATGGAAGTCAAGTGTCGCCAAATTTTTACACACGAGTATTGATTTTCTTTGAGGTTCCAATTTTATTTGGTGGAAGTAATCTACGCGGTATTTCTGCCGCCTTTCGTAACATTGCAAAGACTATTTGACCAAAACCGTAAGGAATTTGGCTGAACTAGGAACATTCAGTTCCAGTATCTACAAGTTAAAGTGGATGGCATCCACTATTTGCCCTTATTTCGGGGTTGCGAACCACAGACCATTTGATTATTGCCTTATAAACATCAGGATTCACGTAAAATTGACCAGGTGTTTTTACTGTTAGAGACAATATTTCGCATTTTTTGTGTATTTTTACTCAGAAAACGCTATTTGAACGATTCAAGCAAGAGTTCGCATGGGAATTTAGACACACAAACTGTGTTTCTTCAACTTTAGCTGAAATTTAGGTTTATTTTTTTATTCTAATATCACAATTTCTTCTATTCAGGCAACATTTTTTATTAAATTTTGGACTCACAAAGACATTTTTCAAATTTTAACTTGATATTTTAAAAGTTTATTTCCATTTTTTACTCTAATATCACAATTTCTTCTATTCAGGCAACATTTTTTTATTAAATTTTGGACTCCCAAAGACATTTTTCAACTTTTAACTTGCTATTTTAAAAGTTTATTTCCATTTTTTACTCTAATATCACAATTTCATCTATTCTTGCAGAAGTGTTTATTGCAATTTTGACTTGCAAAGATAATTTTTTCAACTTCTTTTATTATTTTTTCTATTTATTGCCTTTTGTATCTTATATTTTTAATTCTTAACTTTGAGTTTTGTTCTTTATTTAAAAAATTTCTCTAATCACTAAGGAAGAAGTACTTTTAAGTAAAACTGTACCCACAAACTTTATTATTACTATTATATTATTAGTATTATTATTATTATTGTTGTTGTTTTTGTTTTGATGTAGTTGTTGAATCTTGTTGTTGTTGTTAGGGTTTATTGACTTCCACTACGCTATTTTTGGTTTGCTTCGTAGGAAAGTTTGTTTATTTAGAGTTTCCTCGGTATTTTCTTACTGTTAGGGTAGGTAAAGTTTCTTAAATATATGAGTAGGGTTCCATATATTCTTGTTCTTGCATGTTTTTCATATGATGTGATCACAACAACTCTCCAAGTGCTTTTACTGCATGTTTCCATTTTTATTGAGGCTTAGTGATTCCTAGAGCCACTTTATGCATGAGAGAAAGCTTGAAAATTTCGATCTCAGATAGCCGTCAACCTTATGTCAGAGTATTTTCGAGTATATTTTAGACTTATTATGGGGCAGTAGAATATCACGCTTGCTTATTTTTTAGTATGTTGCGCAGTTATTGTATTTTTGCTTTTGCTTTCTAGATAAACTGTATGAAATGTTTAATATTTGTACTTTTTTGCACTTATAAGAGGCCAAACTTTTACTGTAACTAAAATTATTATGTCTCTAAGCACTGAAACCCCTTTACCAAGAGTACTATAACTGAATGTTTATTAATATTGTTTCTTTCATCCCTTAAATATAACTACTTAACAATATAATGACAAATCACAGGACAAGACGATGTTAGCAGATGACTACGTGGCTCTTAAGTCCACCTGCCAAACTTTTCTTACCATGCTATTTACCCTTATAGTCTTTTATTCGGGGTACGTTTCAAGTACTATTGAATTTTTGAGTGTTTGATTAACACCAGGGGTTATTTGTATCTGTTATGCTGTATTATTTGAGGCTTCTTTTTTTATTCTACAATCACTATATGTCCCTGAGAACTAAATTTCCACTGACTGAAGCTTAAAGCTTACGCTCTACAGCATGTTGAATGGTTAAGCACTGGTCAATATGAATTTTACAGAGGCTAGTAGGAGGCATAGGAACACACGCCAGAGCCTTATTAGCATGCAAGAAGCATTTTCAGGGAGTACTACGAGGAAACGAAGTTGATTTTTTGAGTGATTTACCAGTTACACAGCCAATATTTGCTATTTCAAGTAACTACAGGTACCAAAACATTTTACAGCCCAACACTAACTAGACTTCAATTTATATTTTATTAGGTGCTAAATGTAGCAAGAACACTGATTGTACATACTTTTGAGAATCCAACTATTTCAGGATTTTTTCTATGTAAGCATATTTTTATTGATTACTAACTTTAACAGACCAATCAGGAAGACGCCAAAATTCACTAAACTTAGTACTATAGTGTAGGTGATTGCATGAAAAGTAGAAATTATAACAACCACAAGATTTCGCTTTTTTGCTTTTGTGACTAATTGTGACGCTGAGGATGAATGGATGGCCAAAAATCTTAAGGTCTGGATGTATTTTACCACTACAGACGCCTATGTAGAAACACTAGAGTACTGTTAGCTTTCAAAATTGAGGTTATACTGTACTGTTTTTTAAATATTTCGTATTTGGCACGCTTAACAAGTTACATTTATATCCATTTCAGGACAAATATTGCTAAAACTCTCAAATTAATGTGTACAACTTTATATTTCTGCTATCAAAGGAATTAACAACCCTATTTTACAAACAAAGGGTATTGTTTACACTTTATTTACTTCAATCTGAGACTAATATTTTACAGTAATTGAATCATTCAGCCCTAGTCAATATTTTACTGCATCAGAAAGTTTGTTATTAATCTAATAAGTATGCTATTTTGTGCTATTCTAACGCAAACGTTGTTTAATTCACTGGTTATAATGCAAACTTTTGCACAAATTCGATATATTCACTACCTTCAAACCAAACAATTGTACTTATTAGCGCATTTCATTTATATTTCTTGTAATTAACTTATGTTTCTTATAATTAACAATCTAAACTAATTACTTTGGCATGTTAAAAACCTTATTTTTACTATTTCCTATTCTATCAGGTTCTATATTGCTGTTTTTATCAATTTATGTAAGACCACACTCTGGTAAATGCCTATATATTCTTTTTTATACACACGCACGCACGCTACACACACACTCACACACACACATTTACACATTTATACGAACATACATCTGACGTTTTTCAATATTTTGCTATGAAGTTTGCATCCACGCCTATTCAAACAAGGCAGGCAATGTAGTATTTATGAGTATTAGTAATCCAAAAGTGGTGTTCTTGGTGTCCAAGTTCAGATGAGAGTCTGCTATGTGCCTTTTGCAGGGGATTGCATGTGAAGTGTATGCATATTGAGCATTATTGAGTGTGTATGCTTCCAAGTTTTGCTGTTATTTTCCTATAATTCTGCGAGACTGTAGAGAGTTCTCCCTTTTCAACCAGTTTTCTTTCATTGATTGGATACTTTTTGGGAACTTAGCAGTTTTTTATGTTATGAAGCAGATTGTTGTAGAATATTTTGCATGGTCTTTTGTGATATTGAGTGGCTGCCGTAACGGTAGTAAGTATCTTTCCTTCTTGTGTTGATGTTCTCGTGTAGGTTTCCTATTTTCGGTCAAGTTGCAGTAGGGAACTTAGCAGTTTTTTATGTTATGAAGCAGATTGTTGTAGAATATTTTGCATGGTCTTTTGTGATATTGAGTGGGTGCTGTAATGGTAGTAAGTATCTTTCCTTTTTGTGTTGATGTTCTTGTGTAGGTTTCCTATTTTCGGTCAAGTTGCAGTACTTAGAATATTCGCTATTGTCTTATTGATCTACGAAGCTCCTTTGAATAATCATTTGCATGTGACCCTATACTCCACGCTGTACTTTGTTCTGGGAGCTATCTTTGAAGCCTTGGCATTCTGCTAGTACAGCATTATTATCGTAGAGGTAAATTAGTTCGTGAAAATATGTATTTTTCTGATTAACTATAGTCGCTTAGTTGTTCTAGCAGGTATAAGTAGTTACTGGTGATGTTGTTAATTTTCTATTCGCAGGGGCTATGTATGATGTAGCGTATTTGTGTTGGCTGTCCCTTTTATTCCTATGTTGTTGAGTTTCTCCATAAGCATGTCCTGTTTTACTCTATTCTATGCCTTGTTGCTGCTAGATATCTGAGGTATGTTGCTGGTTCATATCTGAGTTAGCTTGTTTGACTATCTATTATTTTTGCTATGGCTGTGGCTATTGATGTCCCTTTCTGAATTCCATGTTGGTTTCTGTTTATCCTTGTTGCTGCTTGTTATCTGAGTTAGGTTGTTTGACTTCAGGACTATCCTTTTTTAACTTTATTGTTGATTGCTTTTTTGTTTATTTCCTTATTTGTTTTTATTTGTTTACTGAATCTATTTGTTTTGTGTCTTGTAATATTATTTACTATAGTAACAAAATTATTTTTAAAAATTGATATTTATCAACATACTTGTATATTTTTTGTTCAGTATTTGTCAAAGTTTAATTTATTTTGTCCGCTATCTTTAGCAAGTAACACTTTTTTTTAACTTTATTGTTGATTGCTTTTTTGTTTATTTCCTTATTTGTTTTTATTTGTTTACTGAATCTATTTGTTTTGTGTCTTGTAATATTATTTACTATAGTAACAAAATTATTTTCCTTCCATCCCACATTTATTATTCTGAGCAACAGAACTTCTCCTTCTTTCCCATATATTTGATTATTTCTGGTGTAAAAGTACATTTTTTTCAAAGTGAATGTTTTAAAAGTACAATTTTTACAAAGTTAATGTTTTAAAAGTACAATTTTTACAAAGTTAATGTTTTAAAAGTACAATTTTTACAAAGTTAATGTTTTAAAAATACTATTCTTTCAAAGTTAATGTTTTAAAAATACTATTCTTTCAAAGTTAATAATTTAAGAGTACAATTCTTCTATTTGAACTTTTGTACAATTTTGTTACTATAGTAAATAATATTACAAGACACAAAACAAATAGATTCAGTAAACAAATAAAAACAAATAAGGAAATAAACAAAAAAGCAATCAACAATAAAGTTAAAAAAAGTGTTACTTGCTAAAGATAGCGGACAAAATAAATTAAACTTTGACAAATACTGAACAAAAAATATACAAGTATGTTGATAAATATCAATTTTTAAAAATAATTTTGTTACTATAGTAAATAATATTACAAGACACAAAACAAATAGATTCAGTAAACAAATAAAAACAAATAAGGAAATAAACAAAAAAGCAATCAACAATAAAGTTAAAAAAGGATAGTCCTGAAGTCAAACAACCTAACTCAGATAACAAGCAGCAACAAGGATAAACAGAAACCAACATGGAATTCAGAAAGGGACATCAATAGCCACAGCCATAGCAAAAATAATAGATAGTCAAACAAGCTAACTCAGATATGAACCAGCAACATACCTCAGATATCTAGCAGCAACAAGGCATAGAATAGAGTAAAACAGGACATGCTTATGGAGAAACTCAACAACATAGGAATAAAAGGGACAGCCAACACAAATACGCTACATCATACATAGCCCCTGCGAATAGAAAATTAACAACATCACCAGTAACTACTTATACCTGCTAGAACAACTAAGCGACTATAGTTAATCAGAAAAATACATATTTTCACTAATTTACCTCTACGATAATAATGCTGTACTAGCAGAATGCCAAGGCTTCAAAAGATAGCTCCCAGAACAAAGTACAGCGTGGAGTATAGGGTCACATGCAAATGATTATTCAAAGGAGCTTCGTAGATCAATAAGACAATAGCGAATATTCTAAGTACTGCAACTTGACCGAAAATAGGAAACCTACACAAGAACATCAACACAAAAAGGAAAGATACTTACTACCATTACAGCACCCACTCAATATCACAAAAGACCATGCAAAATATTCTACAACAATCTGCTTCATAACATAAAAAACTGCTAAGTTCCCTACTGCAACTTGACCGAAAATAGGAAACCTACACGAGAACATCAACACAAGAAGGAAAGATACTTACTACCGTTACGGCAGCCACTCAATATCACAAAAGACCATGCAAAATATTCTACAACAATCTGCTTCATAACATAAAAAACTGCTAAGTTCCCAAAAAGTATCCAATCAATGAAAGAAAACTGGTTGAAAAGGGAGAACTCTCTACAGTCTCGCAGAATTATAGGAAAATAACAGCAAAACTTGGAAGCATACACACTCAATAATGCTCAATATGCATACACTTCACATGCAATCCCCTGCAAAAGGCACATAGCAGACTCTCATCTGAACTTGGACACCAAGAACACCACTTTTGGATTACTAATACTCATAAATACTACATTGCCTGCCCTTGTTTGAATAGCGTGGATGCAAACTTCATAGCAAAATATTGAAAAACGTCAGATGTATGTTCGTATAAATGTGTAAATGTGTGTGTGTGAGTGTGTGTGTAGCGTGCGTGCGTGTGTATAAAAAAGAATATATAGGCATTTACCAGAGTGTGGTCTTACATAAATTGATAAAAACAGCAATATAGAACCTGATAGAATAGGAAATAGTAAAAAATAAGGTTTTTAACATGCCAAAGTAATTAGTTTAGATTGTTAATTATAAGAAACATAAGTTAATTACAAGAAATATAAATGAAATGCGCTAAATAAGTACAATTGTTTGGTTTGAAGGTAGTGAATATATCGAATTTGTGCAAAAGTTTGCATTATAACCAGTGAATTAAACAACGTTTGCGTTAGAATAGCACAAAATAGCATACTTATTAGATTAATAACAAACTTTCTGATGCAGTAAAATATTGACTAGGGCTGAATGATTCAATTACTGTAAAATATTAGTCTCAGATTGAAGTAAATAAAGTGTAAACAATACCCTTTGTTTGTAAAATAGGGTTGTTAATTCCTTTGATAGCAGAAATATAAAGTTGTACACATTAATTTGAGAGTTTTAGCAATATTTGTCCTGAAATGGATATAAATGTAACTTGTTAAGCGTGCCAAATACGAAATATTTAAAAAACAGTACAGTATAACCTCAATTTTGAAAGCTAACAGTACTCTAGTGTTTCTACATAGGCGTCTGTAGTGGTAAAATACATCCAGACCTTAAGATTTTTGGCCATCCATTCATCCTCAGCGTCACAATTAGTCACAAAAGCAAAAAAGCGAAATCTTGTGGTTGTTATAATTTCTACTTTTCATGCAATCACCTACACTATAGTACTAAGTTTAGTGAATTTTGGCGTCTTCCTGATTGGTCTGTTAAAGTTAGTAATCAATAAAAATATGCTTACATAGAAAAAATCCTGAAATAGTTGGATTCTCAAAAGTATGTACAATCAGTGTTCTTGCTACATTTAGCACCTAATAAAATATAAATTGAAGTCTAGTTAGTGTTGGGCTGTAAAATGTTTTGGTACCTGTAGTTACTTGAAATAGCAAATATTGGCTGTGTAACTGGTAAATCACTCAAAAAATCAACTTCGTTTCCTCGTAGTACTCCCTGAAAATGCTTCTTGCATGCTAATAAGGCTCTGGCGTGTGTTCCTATGCCTCCTACTAGCCTCTGTAAAATTCATATTGACCAGTGCTTAACCATTCAACATGCTGTAGAGCGTAAGCTTTAAGCTTCAGTCAGTGGAAATTTAGTTCTCAGGGACATATAGTGATTGTAGAATAAAAAAAGAAGCCTCAAATAATACAGCATAACAGATACAAATAACCCCTGGTGTTAATCAAACACTCAAAAATTCAATAGTACTTGAAACGTACCCCGAATAAAAGACTATAAGGGTAAATAGCATGGTAAGAAAAGTTTGGCAGGTGGACTTAAGAGCCACGTAGTCATCTGCTAACATCGTCTTGTCCTGTGATTTGTCATTATATTGTTAAGTAGTTATATTTAAGGGATGAAAGAAACAATATTAATAAACATTCAGTTATAGTACTCTTGGTAAAGGGGTTTCAGTGCTTAGAGACATAATAATTTTAGTTACAGTAAAAGTTTGGCCTCTTATAAGTGCAAAAAAGTACAAATATTAAACATTTCATACAGTTTATCTAGAAAGCAAAAGCAAAAATACAATAACTGCGCAACATACTTAAAAAATAAGCAAGGCGTGATATTCTACTGCCCCATAATAAGTCTAAAATATACTCGAAAATACTCTGACATAAGGTTGACGGCTATCTGAGATCGAAATTTTCAAGCTTTCTCTCATGCATAAAGTGGCTCTAGGAATCACTAAGCCTCAATAAAAATGGAAACATGCAGTAAAAGCACTTGGAGAGTTGTTGTGATCACATCATATGAAAAACATGCAAGAACAAGAATATATGGAACCCTACTCATATATTTAAGAAACTTTACCTACCCTAACAGTAAGAAAATACCGAGGAAACTCTAAAATAAACAAACTTTCCTACGAAGCAAACCAAAAATAGCGTAGTGGAAGTCAATAAACCCTAACAACAACAACAAGATTCAACAACTACATCAAAACAAAAACAACAACAATAATAATAATAATACTAATAATAATAATAGTAATAATAAAGTTTGTGGGTACAGTTTTACTTAAAAGTACTTCTTCCTTAGTGATTAGAGAAATTTTTTAAATAAAGAACAAAACTCAAAGTTAAGAATTAAAAATATAAGATACAAAAGGCAATAAATAGAAAAAATAATAAAAGAAGTTGAAAAAATTATCTTTGCAAGTCAAAATTGCAATAAACACTTCTGCAAGAATAGATGAAATTGTGATATTAGAGTAAAAAATGGAAATAAACTTTTAAAATAGCAAGTTAAAAGTTGAAAAATGTCTTTGGGAGTCCAAAATTTAATAAAAAAATGTTGCCTGAATAGAAGAAATTGTGATATTAGAGTAAAAAATGGAAATAAACTTTTAAAATATCAAGTTAAAATTTGAAAAATGTCTTTGTGAGTCCAAAATTTAATAAAAAATGTTGCCTGAATAGAAGAAATTGTGATATTAGAATAAAAAAATAAACCTAAATTTCAGCTAAAGTTGAAGAAACACAGTTTGTGTGTCTAAATTCCCATGCGAACTCTTGCTTGAATCGTTCAAATAGCGTTTTCTGAGTAAAAATACACAAAAAATGCGAAATATTGTCTCTAACAGTAAAAACACCTGGTCAATTTTACGTGAATCCTGATGTTTATAAGGCAATAATCAAATGGTCTGTGGTTCGCAACCCCGAAATAAGGGCAAATAGTGGATGCCATCCACTTTAACTTGTAGATACTGGAACTGAATGTTCCTAGTTCAGCCAAATTCCTTACGGTTTTGGTCAAATAGTCTTTGCAATGTTACGAAAGGCGGCAGAAATACCGCGTAGATTACTTCCACCAAATAAAATTGGAACCTCAAAGAAAATCAATACTCGTGTGTAAAAATTTGGCGACACTTGACTTCCATTCAACTTCGGAAGAAGACCAAGCGATGGGGGCCGTAACAATAGAGAACCTTTCTTCCCCCTCACGTGTCCATGAACGCGCGCGGTTTGGGGGTGCCGATGAATGCAACCACATAACAGGTTCTTCCGTAACAGGTTAATATTAATAACATATCTTCTGCCCGCATACTTCGTTTGCATACAGGCTACATCGTTCAATTTCTTCGCCTTTAAAGCGAACATATGTTATAATATCTTCTACCTCCGATCGAACGCGTCGGCACCGGTTGAATACAGATAAATCCGGATCCTTAATTATACCAAATATGACTCACCACCGACGCCAAAATGGCCGGACGTGACGCCTTAGAATAGGCCGAAAGTGTCTTTTGTACCTTAATGGAAAAACCATTAATTCCAAGTTCCCACGTGTGCATAAAGCACCCGTGACTCATATCCGGCAGAAACGCATTAATAAAATACAACAATAGTGTTAGAATAGTCCGAAAACGAACTCCATAATAGTGTCTTTTGTACCTTAATGGAAAAACCATTAATTCCAAACTCCAACGTCAGTATAAATCATCTGTGACTCATATCCGGCAGAAACGCATTAATAAAATACAACAATAGTGTTAGGTTAGGGTAAAAACGGAATACATAATAGTGTCTTTTGTGCACTAATGGAAAACCATTAATTTCAAACTCACACGTGTGCATGAGTCATCGATGACTCATCTCCTCCTCCACCCACGACACGTGGCGCAAGATTAATTAACAATAGCGTCACCCCTCGATAATGAATAAAAAAACCCATTAATGTCAATTAAAAGGTCTATTGTCAGCTCTTATCTCATTCCAATTCTACTTAAGCTCCTTCTGGAGAGAGTCCATCGGTCGCACTCTCCACCCCAGAGCCTTTGCCGTTCCCTCGGCTGGCAGTGGCGCCCTCTTCTGCCATTCTTCCCCGATGGCCTTTGTATCGTAGGAGCTGTGTTGTTTACGACAGGGAAATTTCTCGGGAAAAAACAGAATTCTGGGTTCACAAATTGCGTACTGAAAAAGAAAGTAGAGAAAATACATCTGAAAATGCGCGAGAAACAGGGAAATCTGAACAACATTTGCGAACCAATTCTATGTTAATTCTCATTTTACATTTGCTTCTGTCTTTCTGATCTCTGCTATTTCAACAGATATTGTAAAAGGAAAAAAAAACTTTAATATTGAAAATGAAGGTAATTAAATAAATTAAAATTTGAACTAGAAATTCAAGAAATTACACCGACCTCCGTTGCGGAGTGTTAGCACAGCTTCCTACGACGCCAGAGCTACAGGGTTCGAATACCGGCCTGGGTGTTCTTGGTAAATGTCCCTTCATCAATGTCATATCATCACTCGTAGTGATTAGCCAAAAGTGGCAGAAAAGCGACGTCAAATAACAATTTAATCAATCGATTAATGAAGTAATTAAACTATATGCTTACTTTTTTTCATTTTTGTATTTTAAAATACGTGATTACTTTCTTTGTAGCCTTCAAAAGCAGTACTTCTTTCACAGAAATGAATAATTTTTAAAAGGGAAAGCTATCAGAAATAAAATATATATATATACGTACACATAAATTAGTTAATTTAAGTTGTTTTTCCCCCGCTTTAGATTAATAATGATCATAAAGATAAAAGATGTATGAATAAAATATATAAACAAAAAAAGCAATGATTCCAACTTATAAAACCTTGCGCATCGCAGGGAATTTAAAGCTGGGAAAGGGAATTTTTCAGCATCCATAGGGAATTTAATTCTGTGTCAAGCAGGAAGGAACCACAATAGAAGATTGGCGCAGGGAATTGAATGCGTGTTGTAGGTGGCTTTGTGCTGTTGTTCCTATTAGCGATTCGAAAATGTAATATTTGTTTAGCTGTTAGTGGTTTAGTATTCGTGCTAGTGCTGTGTTTACTGAAGTTAAAGGCAATGGATATAATACGATATTTGCGTGTGAAAATATTTGGAACGGGATCTTTTCCGGAGAAATTGGAAATCGTTAATGTAGGTAGGCCAGTAACATCTCTTGTACACAGGTCTTGAACTTAAACTTCCATGTATACAAACAAAAATCGGGAATGCACGAAGTCATTTTCCCAGGTACGGTCTATCGTTTTCACCTTACTGTGGGTGGGTTTACGAAGGGTATTAAATTTATGCCAGATGGAGCTTAAACTATCGTTGCGATCTAATGTATTGCAAAAATGTTGCCATGCTGCTCTCTTCGCCTGAAGATATATATTTTTTTTTTTTTGCTTTCGCTTGCAAGCGTTTTAGTTCAAGCAAGTTAGCACGGGTGCGGTATCGTTCATATATTCGGAGTTGATATATTTTCCTGATTTTAATGGTTTCGCAATCGCGCGTCCACCAACTGATGGATGGATATCTGGTCGGGGTACGAAAGCGGGTACGTGCCGCACTGTAATCCATAGCGACCGTGATCGTGTCGATGAGATTATCGTAAGCTTCGTTGATATTTCGGAGAGATAAAATTGGTATATATACCTGTGAAAACGTGTCTTTGAACGCCTCCCAGTTAATGGAAGCCTTAGTCCATCTCCTCACTGGCCTGTTTGCCAACCCTGGGTGTCGGAAAGGGGAATGACGTCTGATTAATAAAATGGGTGCGTGATCGCTGCCCCGTAAGTCTTCGTCTTTATACAACGAGAACTGGATGAATATTTCCGGAGACGTAATCGTCAGATCTATGCAAGAGGGGTGATTCCCGTTTAGAGGGAAGTGGATGGGGGTTCCATCATTAGTGATGATGAGATTGTTCTCGGTAATCCATGTGTCTAGTACTTTACCGAGTCTGTCATCATATGGGTTTCCCCACGTTGAATGATGCCCGTTAAAGTCACCTAGGAAGGCAATAGGTCCAGGAACGTGTTGTCTCAGTTCTTGGAGGTTCCTTGAGCGTATGCGTTGGGATTTGGGATGGGAAGGGATGTATATCGATAGTACTGTGAAAGTTCGGAGGAATATGGAAGCACGAATGGCTACAATTTCTGCTTGAAAATCTTGTACTAGTCTTATGTCATTCGGAATCGATACTTCTGTATGTTGTATTTGTTCATGTACAAATATTACTGTTCCCCTATTGGTGGTTGGTGTACCATATAAATTATAATGCGCGAGGTGATATTTTTCATGTTTGGTACCTTTAACTTCCTGTAAACAGAGAATTTGGGCTTGATATTCGGCAATTAAGTCTATCAGTTCCAATTTTCTCGCAGAGAAGCTATTGACGTTCCATTGGACGATTATTTCCATTTCCGGTATCTATCGCAAACCTTGTTCTGTCAAGGCGTGGCTTCTAGGATCGCCAAAAGGTTGGATGTTAAAGCTTGGATTTGATGTATTAATTGAATTCGACGGTGTTTGTTTGTTGTGTCCCACACTGCGTCCCACAGGTTGGGAATTATTGCTAATATCGAGTTGTAAATTTGAGTTTGCTCCCTTGTTATATGTGCAGAGGTTGAGGTTTGTGAGGACACTTTTGTGGGTAACCGAACTGGGGTGAATCGATGATGTATCGGCAATTGTGGAGGGGCATTGGGAAACGCCCGTTTCCCCACAGGCAAGGATGCACAAATATCTTCCTCTGTGGCTGAGCTACTAGATGAATAGTTGCTAGGTTGTTTGCGCATAGGATTATGAGGGTTCTTGTTCCGTGGTTTGTGTTGCGAAGCATATTCTGATTGCACGATGTTAGTTAGAGGTTCAGGCGTATGGACTGGAGGGCCGAGGATAGCTTGTCGGAAAGACTGGCGTCTCGCGTTTGTGGGAAAGGCAGGTTTCGCAGGAGTGTTAAGAGTCGGGGTTTTCAATAACGGATAGGCCCGGGGGTCGTGTAATGATTGCAGCTCTTCTGCTTTAGTTAATGGCGCAATGTATGTTCCTTGCATTCTGTGCTTGGCCTCGAAAAATGAGATGTTGTCAATTGCCATACGGTTTTGGATTTCGGTTGCTTCTTGCCATTTGGGACAAGTTTTATCATTGGCGGAATGGGCCTATTTGCAGTTAATGCAGCTGGGACCTGTGAGGCATGGACCTTCATGCCGGTCCGACCCACAATGTCCACAAAGTGCTCGAGATCGGCATTCGGTCGCTGTGTGGCTATAACGCAGGCAATTTTTGCATTGTAGAACAGGGCGAATTCGAGGTTTCACCTCTTTGATTTCGCGATTCAAGATGACATATTCGGGGAGTCTAGTTCCGCTGCCTCTTCGAGATTGAAGGAGCCATCGTCCTTCCAGATCTTCTTTTTTTGTCTTTTCACACTCAGTACCTGAATTGGACCAGAGTCCAAGCCGTCGATTATGTCGTCTTCTGTTATGTCCAATGCAACTCCGAAAATCAGCCCTTCCCTTTGAATAAGTGAAAGGGGTACGCGAGCAGTAACCGCTAGCTTAACTAGAGTGGTTGTATTCTCAACAAATTTGAATTTTTGAATTTGAATTTAAAATTTTGGGAGCGTCAGCACTTAGGCTATTTTGCTCCCGTCACATTATACGGGGACCAGCCCCTTATCGTTACAAATAGCAACTCTATCGTTGCAGAACTAAAATCATAAAATATTAAAATGTTCTGACTTTCGTTAAAAGCTGAGGCTGTAAAGGGGCACTCAGCACACATAAGGACAAAAGAACAGGACAATACAAACAAAATTATACTGGCCATCGGGCCAGTCGCCAGAGCCTCGTTAGTCATTAGTCCAGGGTGCACTACGTGGAAGTGAGGTTGACTTTTGGGCGCCTACGTGGAAGGTACCCATTACACCCCTATTCTCAACAAATTGATTGGCATCGTTGCCCGAGAGGAAAGTGACACGTACGCGGTTTTTTTCCGCACTGTTCGACAAGTTCCACCGGGATGTCGTTTTTCCTGAAAAAATTGCCAAAACTTCCTCCGTTTAAATGGCCAATATGATGGGCATGTGGAGTGCCTTCTAGGAGGACCACGTACGGTTCTGGGTGGTCAGTGGGATAAGTATGTTGTGACGCAATCATATCAGCTGTTTTACGGGATTTTACATTATTTACACTCTCACGTTCATCAGAACTTGATTCGCAAAGTCTTTTCCCAGTGCCCTTATCTTGACAGTCTGGAATATGTATATCATCGCAAAAAGAAGCACCAAGATTATCACCTAACTGGGCATTTGACTCTAAATCCGTGAAATGGTTTGATTCTGTCATGTTAAAGGGGGTAGCAATACACTGTTTAGAAAGTCTGCGAGTTTGTGATAGAGTAGTTTTCGCCCCCGAGGGGCGTTGTCTATTTCTCCGAATCTGCGGTATGGTAGTACTGTCCTTATAAAGTCAACTCAGAAATGATACCACTTACAAAAAAGTCCGGATCCACTTATTCAGCAGGACGTACTCACTATTCACGAGGTATGAGGATAAACTTCCAGCACCTATCGTGGTTCGCGAGCGACTCTCCATCATGGAAATGTTTGACACATTTAACATGCATTAGATTTAGAAACAAATGAAACCACAGGTTGGAGAATGGCACAACGCGAAGTCAAGTTTGGCTAGAAATCGCAAAAATACGCGATGTGAGCCAGGCCGTACCCAGGATTTTTTCGAAAGGGAGGGGGGGGGCAAACCTGAAAGCTTGGTTTAATATGCGTTTTGAGATTTTCGATGGATAAAAAATGATTTACAAGTTTTAGATTATATATATATATATATATATATATATATATATATATATATATATAAAATGCTGTGTCCGAAAGATAAAAATACAGACGTGAAGTATGGTCTTGACGGTAGTGACGTCACCAACTGGTTCGAAAGCGCGAAGTTCACGAGGAATCAAGAGCAAGACCACAGGGCAGAGCACACCAAGTTGAAGACTCGGTCACGTGTCGTCACTGATGACAAGTGGACTTGTTGTTCATTTGTTTGAAATCGCGGAGGTAGAAAGCCTAATGTGTGGAAATGTATGCATAAGAACATTTGCAAATGCAATCTGATTTCTGTGGTGAAAAACAAGTGTTTAAAATGTGGAAAACCAACGTATTCTCGGTTATATCTACTGATCGTATTTGGGGATGCAGTCGAAGTGCAGTTCGAAAGACTTCCCCTTCCAGTCCACGACTTCAAGACCGCATTGCGAGACCATACTCGGAGGATGCTCGCTTCAAGTACGGTCTTGCACCTTTCGGACACGGCAAAAAAAAAAAAAAGGTAAAAAAAAGTGAAGTGTTTCCCTGTGCTTAGCACAACGCCATGAAGGCGTATAGGGGGTGCGGGGATAACGCCCCACACTTTCTTGATCCGGTCGTGAGTGGATGTGATGTGATCAGCACCACGCCCCTGGCCGCCTTTACCCCAGGTACCCATGTTATTCGACGCTGGGTGGGCGTTAGAAAAGTTCCCGGATTTGAACCGACCGGGGATCGAACCCGGGACCTTTAGCATGGTAGTGTATATGTATATATAATTTGTCATAAAATATGTCAATTATTAAATCATTAATTAATTGGTTTATTTATTTAGATAGCAAATTAATTCCTTTAACGACTGGTTCAAAATGTCAATAAATTAGAAGATAGGTGAAATGTTTCTAATAAGTGTTAGATATTTTTTAATTATGGCCTTTTATTAAAAATGATAATTAAATTTTCATACTTTCATTGTGTCATGTTTTTATAATGCTGTAAATCTATTAATGGTCTCTAGAAAGGAAATATTTCCTTATCAGAGTTGTAGCTAGAGATTTCAGGGCCCAGGACAAGAATGATTTTTGCACCCCCTGCACCGAATTTGCAACCCCCCCCCCACCATACTTAGACATTGTAGAAATTTTATGTACTTACATTTTTCCGATGAAAAGAAAACTTAGCATTCAAGAAATGTGGCTAATAAAAGGACAGTCGGTTGTGCATCCCACACCATGTTCAATGAAGCAGCGTGTGTTATTGTTCACATCTGCAAAATCGATTGTAAATTAAAGATAACTAGGTGAAGGGACAAAAAATGAGAAACTTTAAGAAGACATTAGTTTCCTATTAAATTAACATGTAAGTACTATGTTTCATTCACGACGAAAGGAGGTGAGAAATGGAGAAATGACAGGTCAGTCTAATTTCTATTTTCTAGGGTGAAAATGACAACCACCTTTGCAGCTACGGCTCCATTTCTTACTACACCAATTTGATAATTTTAAAATCTTATCTATGACTGCAGACCTAAAGAGAGAGAGAGAGGGAGAGAGAGAGAACAAGAGATCAGGCACGTATCCCAAGGTGGGCTTAGGGGGCTCGAGCCCCCCCGAAAGTTTTCGGTTTACACTTGATAAAATGAGGTTTTTGGTTTCTTGTGGCGTGAAATCAAATAATGTGACGATAATTTAAGGAGATAAATAATTATCGAGGCAAGACGAAGAATATTCTATAATCCTATTATTGATAATAGCACGTATCCAAGGTGGGAATCAGGGGCTCAAGCCCCCTACCATTCAGGAAATATTTCTGTTTACACTAGATAAAAATAGGTTTTTGGCTTCTTGAATAATGTGACGATAATTTAAGGGGAGAAATAATTATCGAGGCAAGACGGAGAATGTTCTATAACCCTGTTATTGTTAATAACGCGTATTCAAGGTGGGGATCAGGTGGCTCGAGCCCCGCCCCCGAAAAGTTTTCAGTTTACACTAGATAAAAATAGGTTTTTGGCTTTTTGAATAATGTGACGGTAATGCAGGGATATACATAATGAAAATTAAAAGGACTAAATACCGTAAAGTAACGATGTCTGCTACTAGTTCAGCGGTGTATACTCTGGGTCATCTAGGTAATCGCAGATGACCCGGCTGTATTTTTTTTTTTTTTTTAAAAAAAAATATATATATATGGTGCCAAGGAAATGCATGGTAAAAAATAAATATATATTTTTTGTGAGTCTTACCCCCTAAATTTTTTCCTTTTGACCTAAAAATAAGATAAATGCCTTTTTCTTCAAAATTTTTTAATATTTACAGGTCCCTCAAAAGCATTGAACTTTATAATTATTACCAGAAAAAGTGCTGTAAATGAAATTTGACGAAAAGAGGGAACTGCTTGTGATTTTTTAAATATAGTTCAAAAGTTTCTATATGATACAGTTCAATAATTAAAATATCCAATTTTATGTTTTTAATAAATTATCAAAGTTTCTCTTCTCTGAAATGGCAGCACAGTGCTTTCAAAATGGCTACCGTCCACAATCACGTTTTTGTTTTAGGTTTTATTTCCAATGATTTGATAATTTTAGAAGATAAAGCACCAAGACATTTTAGAAGATAAACATTTTAAAAGATAAAGAGTATGAAGACTTTTTTGAAGATGAGGACATTTTAGAAGATAAAGAGTATAAAGACTTTTTAGAAGATAAGGACATTTTAGAAGGTAAAGACAATAGAAATGAACAAATCTTACACAATTTTTTGTTTTATTTAAACAATATTTGTAAAGGATATTGATAAAGTTACCTTTGTTTTATGTTCGATCATAACTAATTAACTACGCAATATGTATATTTGGATAAGTTACTTTTGAAATGAATTATGAAAGAAAACTAACCCTAAAAAAATATCACTTATTTAGTGAATGAGAGAATATTTAAAATTTTTGAACACGTTTTGAATTTATAATCAGGATCTATATTTTTAACATATTTATACGCTGTTACAAATTATAAATGCAATAATTAGGTGCGTTTTTGCTTTCAGGTAGATAGCTGCCATGACTTCACAAATTGGAAAAGACCGTGGAATTTGGTTGATTGGTGGCACTATAGATTTAATTACAGGATGCAAATTGCCATCAAATAGACAAATTTTAGCAAGATTCTTTCATTCTCACACAAATGAAAAGCAGACCATTCAAGAAAGTGCTAGGAGGACAACGATGGAGCTTCTAGAATTGTGGGAAAAGGCGAGAATACCTACTCGTCAAGAATACAATATCATTGTGAAAATTAAAAATTTATATGGACAATGGCAAACATTACAGAAAAATGCCAGTCGAAAAAGTGATACACAGAAACATAAAGAAGAAGCATTTACAGAAGCTTTGGATGATTTGTTTGATGTTGCCCATGCTGATGCCATGAGTCTCATAAAGATCAAGGAAGACAAAATGTTCTTGGAAGCACAGCGAGAAAAAGGAAGGAGGGGAAGTATGGGGCCGGTTGACATAAAGTTAGCCAGACAGGAAGAACGGCGTCATAAGCAAGAATCTTTACAAGATTTAAGAAAGCGCAAAGAAGAGCAGAGAAAGAAGGAGTTGGTGACAACTGATGTTGAAGTGCTTAGTGGCAGCAGTGAGACTGAAAACGATAGTTCATCAGATGATATGGTACCAGTTTTTAGTGCTTCAGCTGAAGATGTCTCACATTCTAAAAAGCAACGCGTGACTAATTTCTTTACTCCAGAGCTGGGCGCTGCTCTGGATCGTACAAAGGTAAGCGACAGAAATGCTACCTATATTTTGGCTGCTGCTGCAAAATCTCTAGGTCACAATCCTGCTGAACTAACTTTAAATAAAGAATCCTGTAGACAGTTTCGAAGACGAAACAGAGAGAACATTGCTACTCAAATCAAAAAGACTTTCTCACCAGACACACTATTGACTGTTCACTGGGATACCAAGCTATTACCCTCTTTGGAAATTCCTCAGTGTGGGGGTTCTGCTAAATCTGTAGACAGAATTGCAGTGCTTGTCTCTGGATGTGGTTTAATGAAATTGCTAGCTGTCCCATCATTACAAAATGGTACTGGTGAAGCGCAGGCATTCGCAGTGTATAACGCACTAAGAGATTGGAACTTGACTGATTCTGTTTGTAGTATGTCATTCGATACTACTGCAAGTAATACAGGGAGCAAAAGTGGCGCATGTGTATTGCTTGAGCAGAAGATGAATAAAAAATTGTTATCTTTGGCATGCAGACATCATATTCATGAACTTATCATTGCAAGAGTATTTGAAACATTATTTGAGACCGGTGGAGGTCCGCAAATAAAACTGTTTCAGAGATTTTCATCGGTGTGGAACATTATCAATGTAGAGGCCTATGAAAGCAGTATTAGTGATATAGAGCTAACTGTAAAATTGAATCCGATTAAAGATGACATTTTGACTTTTTTGAAAAACCAGTTGCACATACATCAACCCAGAGACGATTACAAAGAATTGTTGAATTTAGCAATTCTTTTCCTAGGCGACCTATCTAGTGCTGCTAATATTAATGCGCCAGGTGCCTACCATCGTGCAAGATGGATGGCAAAACTCATTTATTGTTTTAAGATCTACCTGTTTCGCTCACAATTTCACCTTACAACCCGTGAACTTTCCCAACTTCGGCAGTTTAATCTGTTCGTTGTGTCCATATATTTGAAGGTGTGGTTTACTTGTCCTTGTGCAGCTTCTGCTCCACAACAAGATCTGGAACTGTTGCAAAAATTAGTTGAATACCGGATTACAAATAAAGCTGTAGCTAATGCAGCACTGAAAAGTTTCCTGCATCAACTTTGGTATTTAAGCGAACACCTAGTAGGTTTGGCATTCTTTGATGATAATGTGTCAGTGGAGAACAAAATTCTGATGGTCAGTGCTCTTTCACGAGATGAAAAAAACGAACCTGCTAAGAGAATCAACCTTGACATTGACAATTGTGACATTTCTTCAAAGCGATTATCTGATTTCGTTACTGTGAACACAAGACATATTTTTGTTGCACTTGATATATCGCAGGACTTTCTTCGAGAGCATCCATCCAAGTGGACATCACTTAATAGCTATTTGGTTGCTCAAGTCAGAGTTAAATCACTTAAGGTGGTGAATGACGCTGCAGAGCGTGGAATTTCACTAATTCAGGAATTCAATCCTATACTAACAAATCAGGAGGAACAGAAACAATTTCTACTGCAGGTTGTGGAAAAGCACCGGCGTGAATTTCCCGAACCTAAGAAGTCGAAACTCGTAGAAAGTGTAACTGCAACAAGTTCCATTGAACATTGAGTTGATGGCTACAAAAAGTTTTGTAATTCACTTACTGACTCTTTACAGTACTTTTTGCTTCAGAAATACTACATTTATGGCTATTAATAACTAGTTTTCACACGTTTTTGTCATGTAAATAAATTTCCCTAAAATTAGTTAATGTAATAAATTTCAAATGCTTTGAGGAAGTGGTAAATATAATTTTTATGTCCTAATATTTTTGGTAGATAATTACTATGCCAAAAGGAACATTTTTGAGGGGTAAGACTTTAAAATTTTTAAACTTCGTTTTTCCTTGGCTATATACATTTCTTAGCAATATTCTTCCAAACCAATTTCGATGCATGCATACATTTCTTTGCTTCCAGCGCGCGAATGCCGCTGAATGTCCGGGGAACCTTTCTCCAGCCGGTGCAATGACTTCAGGGAATCTCACCGTGACGTCATTCCTCCCGCTTCGCTTACAACCCTTAGCGAGGAGGGAGGAGAGAGGAAAGAGGGGGAGGCTGCTTCTCAGGCGCGATGATTCCGTGCCCAGGGTATAGTTCGACCACAAGGAAAAAAACCTTCCGTCGAAAGCGTTCGCGCATCTTCTCTGCCGTTGTCGGCATATTCGCGGATCCCACTCAGTTCAGCATAGGAGGAACAATTCTTGCTTTTGATTGGTCGACTTGGCGGAAGTGACCTAACACTTGTCTTCTGCTGGTATTTTGAAACCCGTTGTCCAAGATCGCCTTAGTTCAGGTGATAAGGGACGTAATCAAGAAGAAGAAGAAGACACGTATTCTACAGCTACACGATGTATTTGTTAAAAATGTAGCCTAATGAGAATTGTAAAATGTACACTATTTTCTAAAAAATTAATGAAAATGCGTATTTTTATTCTGATGGTACGTTCCTCGGAAGGTAACTGTAGCTAGTAGAAAATAAAATCCATTCATTTAAATCGTAAAATGAATCTAAATATTCCAACTTAGTGAAGCTTTGTAAGCAAAATAATTCTTGAACGTCCTTTGATTTGCGTTTCATTTTTCTATCTGCGAGAAAGCAACAAAAATATACTTGGAATATTTTATCAATGAGTAGTACGGTAAATTACTGGAATAATGCCTGCTTCTGGCAAATTTGAATATTTTACAATTCCCATGCCAAGACACCTAAATGAAATCAACTGATTACAAGTTTCAATGTAAATCGTGAGATGGTACATAATTATTTGTACATTTTTAAAAATCAGCGGCTTCAAAATATTTATAGAAACCTTGTATAAAAATGTTCCTAAAATTTAATGAAGTTTATTTAGTGAATTCTTATTCAGAATTTGTACACAATGGATAAAAACTATCAAATGCAAATGTGAGCATAACTCATAAGTTGTATGTTTCATTTGTAGGAGAAATCTTACACATGCATCTGACTACTTATATTTCTCCTTGAAAGTGATATATGTAAAACAACAAATTCAAAATGAATAAAAAATGAGCATGTCAAAGATGCTAGTTAATTTAAAATCTTTTCTTGGTAATATATGAGAAAGATCAGCCTCTTAAGACATATGACCTGAACGCTAATAAATAAAGAAATACGAAAATTCAGCGTGAATGTTTTCAAGATTTCACTTTCCATTTGGTGTTTTTTCACTACTTTGTATTAATTAAAAACTTGCAGCAGCCCTAAGAGCTCTCGAGTGTCCTTTTCAAACGTTGATTTTATGCTCAGACAGGCTAATTGGCACTGAAATTGCCGTTCCTTTTTGGATCTTTAAGTACTAGTGTGCAATGTATCTAGTACATTGAATTGTTGTTTTAAGTCCACTTTATGCACAGTAAGGCTAATCGGGTCGGGACTGGAACAACAGTTTAAAGTGGAATCCGAACCACTATGTGCCTCCACCGGGTATCAAAATCGGGACCCCTTTAGATGGCGACGCTACCACTGCACCATCAGGGAGGCCCTGTACCTAGCAGGAATCTTACCTGAGACCATTTGATTACTACACGTATTTATTGATTGATTGATTTGGTGTTTTAAGTCCACTTTATTCACAGTAAGGCTAATCAGGACTGGACCTACAGTTTAAAGTGGGATCCAAACCACTTGTGCCTCCACCGGGTATCAAACCTGGGACCCCTTGATTACAAGGCAACGACGCTACCACCGTGCCATCGGGGAGGCCACACATATCTATTATTTGTCCTAAGTATGACATAGCATAATATGTTTGCAAACACAAACATTATTTATTTCATGTTATCAGTTGTTTGAAGATGTAAACAAAAATAATTATGGTTTCCAACATCAAATAATAGCCTGCCCAAATATCAAGTTATGCACATAGGACGTATCACAAATGTATTTTACACAGAAAAACCTACACTAGGCAGGGGCGTGCCGTGACCTTTCGTGATAGGCAAGCGATGGGTTGATTTTTCGTTTTGGTTAATTATAACAATTTCAAATATAATATAAGCCTACACACATCCCTATCTACAATAATGTGCATAATGGTGAAGTATCGGGCTTGAGTGTGTGAAGTGCATACATACCGTAAAATCAAATCTTCGCTGCAGGTTTATAAAGAAGAAAAAAGGCCTCTCGATATAAACTTGTAAATTTCAACCATGAAGAAAATAATGATTTACTTGATATTTGAGGGCAACTGTAAATTAAATTACGTTCTTTTTTAACCCTAAAAATAATAAACATCCTATTAGCATAAAGTTTCGATCTTCAATAAACGGACGGGTTTCGGTTTCTTACTTGGCTAGAATTATGAATCATGACTTGTCTTCAGTTGGATGCAAGCGCAGATGTGATTCTGGGAACGTTCATGTCTTTGCACTGCATTATAAAAATTGCTCAAGTCACTGTAGCTTGTTCCTAAATTTGTATTGAACAAAACACATGGCCAACAAAATAATTTATTAAGATCGTTGTTACCACATAATATTGTTGTACTGAGATGTTTTAAACTGCCTAATGAAAACTTTCCCATCTTTCTTAGTTGGTTTGGTTGTGCACAGTTCAAGACACGGTCGCTCGACTCACAATCACAAGCTCCAACTTTACACCATATGTTCTCGAACTGAATGGTTTTGAAAGAAGGTCCCTAATCAAGGCCTTACCTGCAGCACTGCAAATTGATGGCTCTTCTAGTATGTCAACCCTGGCGGAAATTTTCAATGTAGAATCATACTTTTACACCAGGTACAAAAACACGACACAAAGAACAGAAAAAAACAGCACAATATCACAGTAAAAAAGAACACGCAACAGCAGCACCCACGCTTCTAAATTAACCTTCCTTTTCACCATAACCTGCAGTGTTACATACCCTCCATATTTCCGAGTAACCGACCACATGACGAATATGTTCAAGTACCGGCTGTGATTTCATTTCTTATAAATAGCATACGACTTGTGATCACTGGCTAACTTCATAATGTAATTTGTTGATTACTGTAGAGTATCAAACATGAAAATCGTATCGCGTTAGGTGGTGATACGGATGTACAGAAAATTCTGGAAGTTAGCAACACTTGTGGCCGTGTGGACGAATTCTTTCCAACACCCTTGCCAAAGACAGATGCGGTCTTGGTGTTGCATGCAGGGTGGCTACAAACAAGCAGAAATGAAATTCCCTGACTTTTCCAGGTTTTCCAGGACAAAATTTACATTTTTCCCTGATAATTACAAACTAAACTAAATCGATGTTTTTGCAAATGGAAATAATAAACTCGTACAGATCCACGTATGGTTTTGTTAAGTACCTATATTATCTTCTATGAAATTGACTTAATTTCTCTATTCTCTATGATTTGAACTCAAAAAGCAAAATAGTGAATTTGGAAAATTATTACAATTCACAAGCTAGGGAAGGATTACGGAATTTTGTCATATGCAGTAAGTTTAAAATAAAATACTTGATTATTTTTAAAGGACTAAATGAGATAAGAGTGATTGATTAAGAAATACAATTTGTAATGTATCAGTCTCCTTATACATTCTCGGTATTATATGTTGATATTTCCACTGAGGTTTGGAACCCTCTGCTTGCAAGAACCACGAGTGCGGACTCATTTTTCAATGCATAAAGCTACTTCTCTCTTCTCTGTAAAGCAAAAAACGTAACTCTTGCATATAAGTGAAACAACTGAATCGAACAAAATAAAGTGTCATATTTCCTTACATTATCGATGGGATTTCTGCTTCAGTACAGTATATCCAAGTGAAGTACTGTGAAACTGGCAACATGCAGTTATACCATTAATGCTGACGAAAAGGGTATGTAGGTATTAGAAATTTAACGCAAGGAATTTATAGAAATGCATTGTATAGGTACCTGATTTAGCTAACCACACATTAAAACAGGAACACTCTAATAATAAAAGCTTCTGAAAGTTCATATACGAGGGACATCCTGAAAAACTCCAATGGTGCCTATACGCAGCACTAGTGGTCGGAGAGCGACACACACACATGCAGGCAGGAAGAAGTGGCATGTAGCTGTAATCTGGTACAGTTGCAATGCAGCCGTTTTAGGACAGTTCTAGGTTAAAGATTGCAGCTCTCATACAGTCTCCCACCGACTGCGATGTAGCCTACGTGCAGTAATCAGATTTGGCACAGAGCCACCAGCAATCGTGTGAGGTGTGCAGATCGCACGTCGTGAGTGATAGTATGGTCAGACGATGGTGCAGAAAATTCACGGAAGGCCAATCGAATGTGCACAACCAGATACATCTGAGTACACACGGGCATTTTGCATTACTTCAGGTGAGAGATCTTGGACCACTCCCTGTACAGCCCTGGCCTTGCATGTAAAGACTTTCATCTCCTTGTTTAACTAAAGAGGTTTCTGGCAGGACAAGGTTTTGACAGCTACACTGCGGTAGAGATAGTTCCAGTCTTTGCTGTCAGACACATATGCCATGGGCATACAAAATTTAGTGCCATGCTACGACAAATGCCAGAACAACGATGGTGATTATGCCGAAAATTAGGTTAGAACTCACTGTTAATAATGCAATAAATTACAACTGATATTCTTGTTTCATTTATGCCTAATCGATAGGGACCTTGATATTTTATTTTTTTTCAAATTGGTTTATTTTCTTATTTTTTTTATTTTTTACTATACGGTGTTATTTTTCCCAAAATTCACATTTTCATTTTCGAGCATTTTCTGGCAAATATCTGAAATTATACCTTCATGGTGTTTTTAAACTACTGTTTCAAATTGTAAGTCACATGGCTTACGCCTCTTCGTGAGAGTTTGATATCTTGAAAGTTATTTTGGAAAAGTTATTTTCCATACCCCTTTTTTAATTTTAAGGTAAGGATTTTAGAAAATGGAATTTTCCCCGTATATACTGAAGGGTGCATAGTGACCATAAGTGGCGACGCACTCAAAAAGTAAAATCAATCAATCTCACGTGACAGATACCAATATATTATGACACCAAAAATTCGCATTATCTTATTTTGACTTGTTAGTGTTAAGTTTCCCAAAATTCGCGTTTTTGTTTTAGAACATTTATCTGACAAATATACCAAAACTTAATACGCCATTGTGCTTTTAAACTATTATTTTAAATTGTAGGTCACATGGTCTACGTATTTTCGTGACAGTTTGTTATGTTGGAACAGATTTTTGAGGAAGTAAAAGTAAAGTGCTCCCCTGCACTTTTCCATGAATGTGTATAGGGGTGTGGAGTTAGGGCCCCACACTTTCTTGGTCAAGGCTGAAGGTGGGGGTGATGTGATCAGCACCACGCTCCTGGCTACCTTTATCCCTCAAAGTTTCCTCAATGTACCAGCTTCATATGATGCTGGGTGGGCGCCAGAGCAGTTTGAATAGGTGGAAAACATTCCGGTTCTCCCCTGCAGGGGATCGACACCGGGTCTCTCGCATAGTAGTCAGACGCCTAACGACTGAGCTCCATTATTACTCGCTCGACAAATGCCGATGGTGCGCACTTAGCTTGGTAATTCAAAACATATCCCGTGCGACAAATACAAAGATGTGGCTCCCGTGTGACGGTAGATACGCACTCGATCTCCTGTTAGAAGCCTGTCACTTTGCTCTGTGATGCAAATGGTTTTGATAGAAGTTAATGTGGCTGTCGGAATTATTCCATGTACGTATAACTATATAGTTTACTCTTGAGTAAAATGTTGGAAAACTTTCATGTTCTATTGAGTAAAATGTTGAAAAACTTGCATGTTCTATGTACACAAACAGGGTGTAGAAAAGGCAAGAATGTTGGATTTCATGGAATTTTTCGTTGTTTTAGAACATTTCTTTAAAGAAAATCGCTAAAAACGCCAACAATTCGCATTTTATGCCAAATTCGCATTATTTCGATATTTCGAATGGGCGAAAAATGTGTCCAGACATCACTGCACATTCCTAAACATAGCTTCGCAGCAATTACCATTTTTCACGGTTTTCGCGTTTGCAAAAAATCAATGTCCCTACTAATTGGAAATTACTTTCTGGCCACCCCTCGTATAAATCAGTAGATGGAAAGTGATAATTTTGCAGGGCTGGCAGAGAAAAGTAAATTCTTGAAGAAAGTGATTTGCTTTTATGATTGAATGATTCGAGTAAATATGATATTAAAATATTTACGTATTTATTATTATTATTTTATTTCATAATATTGGACATTACGAGGGTCACTATTTATATTTTGAGCCTTGGCAACACTGATTGAAGTTAGGTGCGATTTGACGTTTGCACCGAATCGTCTGGCATTATTGACCATAACGTACTTCAAATGTTTTGTCAATAGCTTCATTTGTGTTGTTTATGTTGCCTTGGAGATTGCGCGACATCAATAAAATGGAATTAACTCGTGAACATTTTCGTGCGATGATTTTTTACGATTTTCGACGTGGATTATCAAGACAAGAGTGCATCGATCAACTTACTTCCACATTTGGCGATGAAGCCCCATCCTTTGCCACTGTGAAACGCTGGTATAACGAATTTAATCGTGGCCGCCATTCGCTCACCGACGAGATTCGCGAAGGTCGTCCAAAATCAGTTGTTGTTCAAGAAAACATTGATGCTGTGCAAAACCTAATACTGCAAGATCGTCATGTGACATACTTTGAGATTGAGGCAACCATAGGCATTAGTTCCACCAGCATATATAAAATATTACATGATCATTTAGCTGTGAGAAAGGTATGTTCTCGTTGGATCCCACACAATTTGACAAAAACTCAAAAAGACGCTCGCGTCAATTGGTGCAAACAAATGCTCAATAAATACAATCGTTGTGCTTCAAAAGACGTATATAAGATTGTAACAGGTGACGAATCATGGATAAATGCATATGAGTCGGAACGTAAACAGCAGTCGACTGTATGGGTGTTTCAAGATGAACCCAATCCAACAAAAGTTGTTCGCGCTCGAAGCACATTGAAACAAATAGTCGCCTGTGTTTTTTTTTTTTTTTTTTTTTTTTAGGGAAAACTGGTCATGTGGCAACTGTGCCTTTAGAGGAACGTAGAACGGTCAACTCTGAATGGTACACAACAATTTGTTTGCCAGAGGTCTTCGGTCAAATACGGAAAGCAAACAAACGCCGTCGGATCATTCTTCATCAAGACAATGCCAGCTGTCACACATCTCGTCTAACAACCGACTTTATGAACAGTCAAAAAATCGAATTGATGGGTCATCCGCCGTACACTCCTGATTTGGCACCCAATGACTTCTTCTTGTTCCCGAATGTCAAGAATAAATTGCGTGGACAACGATTTTAGTCGGCGGAAGACGCCGTTGATGCGTTCAAAAACCATATTATGGAGGTGTCTCAAGAAGATTGGAAAAACTGCTTTGACAAATGGTTCGAAGGAATGCAAAAGTGTATTGACCATAAAGGAGAATACTTCGAAAACAACAAAGCAGTTTTCAATGCCAAATTCCTGTTTTTTCATTGTTAGGCTCAAAATATAAATAGTGACCCTCGTAACCTTACTCAGTGACAGATTAATGACCATCTCTCACGAGTTTAAACAGACAGGACAGAGAGTGGCGTTAATTTCACTGCAATACTACTGTTGCAGTAAATTTGAGGTTGGGAGCATGCACTTGCCAATTTTTATAACGTTCATCAATGCAGATTTATGTTTCACTTTTTCATGATAGTATTCAATATACATATATCCCGTTTGGTTAGATTCTTCTTCATATCTAATAATAGTGCAATGTCATTGTAAACGTATGTTAACTTGTGCGAAACCAGTAATACGTCAGGATGATGAAAGAAAACCTTCGTAAGCACTGCTACATTAAATAAGGTGAAGTGAGCCAGAAGAGTAATAAAATCAGCAGCATATTTGCAGTCTAAAACTCTTCTTGTTTAAGCATGCGATTTTTGTTGGATGTTGCAGTCCATGCAATTTCTGTCTCATGTTGTAGTGAGATAATTTGTCGGGTGGCAATATTCGACAAAAATCGTATGTATCAATCGAACCTATTTGTTTCCATGTTTTTTCAGTTTGCCCAACAAAATGCATTACTACGACGTCCGACAGGTATCGGACGGCGCCACCCGCTCTTATCCCCTCCATCTGTTGACAAGTCCCCTTACTACTCCCATACGGACAAGAGAAAATTATAATTCAATGCATTTTCCACATAATATTTAGAGGCTTAACATTTACTCCCCCGATGATACCATATGGTATCATCAGAGTAAGGTCGTACTGGCCCGATGATACCATATGGTATCATGGTGCTGATTACGAAATGAATGTGCTTTTTGGATCTGACACAGGTCTGGCGCAAGCCTTGGAAATTCATATTGATGACCAACCTCTCCCCTCTCCGCAACATATCCATGCCACATTTCCGAACAGAGTTTCACATTTTGGCTCATTATTCAACTTGTATGGCACCCAGGAACATGAAACATGTTTCAATCTCTTTGGAAACGTCCATTCTTTGAAGAGAATGCTAAAGTTTGCCCCTTCTCCCCAAAATAGCGGGAGAAGAGGGGGGCAAACTCCAGATTTTTATGTTTGTTTTTTCATTGAAATTCGGTGGTTGCGCCCCCAAACCCCCTTCCTCGGTTCGGCGTCCTGAGTTGTACATGGTTGCATGCTATGGAGTTCTAGCTGCAAAACAAAACTTATCCGAAGTAGATTGCTTCCATAGTGCCTGAGTTATAACAATTTCCCTCCAAAAATGCAAATTACCTATTTTTCGTAAAAAAAAATACAAAAATCAAATTTTGGCTTATTATTCAACTTGTATGGCACCCAAGAACATGACGCATGTTTCATTCTCTTGAGAAATGTCCATTCTTTGAAAAGAATACTAAATTTCGCGCCTTCGTCCCAAATAGCGGGAGAAGAGGAGGCAAACTCCCGATTTTATTTGTTTTTTAATTGAAATTTGGGGGTTGCGCCCCCCAAACCCCCTTCCTCGGTTCGGCGTTCTGAATTGTACACGGTTGCATGGTATGATATTTTAGCTGCAAAACAAAACTTATCCGAAGTAGATTGCTCCCATAGTACCAGAGTTATAACTATTTTCTGAGCAATATGCAAATTACCTTTTTTCGTAAAAAACAGAGTTTCACATTTTGGCTTATTATTCAACTTGTATGGCACCCAAGAACATAAAACATGTTTCATTCTCTTTGAAAACGTCCATTCTTTGAAAAGAATACTAAGGTTTGCAATTTCTCCCCAAAATAGCAGGCGAAGAGGGGCAAAATTCCAGATTTTTATGTTTTATTCTCATTGAAATTCTGGGGTCGTGCCCCCCCATTCCTCGGTCCGGCGTTCTTTATTGTACACGGTTACATGCTCTGATGTTTTAGCTGCAAAACAAAACTTATCCGAAGTAGATTTCTCCCATAGTGCCAGAGTTATAACAATTTTCCTCCAAAAATGCAAATTACCTATTTTTCGTAAAAAAAAACAACAACACATTTTGGCTTATTATTCAACTTGTATGGCACCCAAGAACATGAAACATGT
Source organism: Lepisma saccharinum (assembly GCF_977018435.1). Lineage (NCBI taxonomy): Eukaryota > Metazoa > Arthropoda > Insecta > Zygentoma > Lepismatidae > Lepisma > Lepisma saccharinum. The sequence goes on from NC_139231.1 coordinate 73,323,504, forward strand.
TTCATTCTCTTGTGAAATGTCCATTCTTGGAAAAGAATACTAAAGTTCGCGCCTTCTCCTCAAAATAGTGGGAGAAGAGGGGGCAAACTCCAATTTTTTTTCCCATTGAAATTCGGGGGTCGTGCCCCCCAAACCTCCCTTTCTCGGTTCGGCGTTCTGAATTGTACACGGTTGCATGGTATGATGTTTTAGCTGAAAAACAAAACTTACCCGAAGTAGATTGATCCCATAGTGCCCGAGTTATAATAATTTTCCTCCAAAGAGTGTTCGAATTTAAAATTCCCGCCGAGAAGCTCGGGCTAGAGAAATTTCTCTCTCTCTCTCTCTCCTCCTGCCATCACTGGTTTCTGGCGCCGTGGTTGTGTTGCGCATAAAAGGGGCCTAAAAGTTGAGGCCGAAACTTACGAACGAGATTTCCTGTTCAAGTGCAGAGTTCCATAACGATATCTTTAAATAAATAAAAAAAAAAAAGTCAATGAAGAAGAAATTCCCTGGCATTTCCCTGACTTTTTTTGACACCTCAAATTCCCTGACTTTTCCCGGTTTTCCAGGTCTGTCGCCACCCTGTACTTGCCCTCGGCCTTTTTTCTTCGTAAACGGGGATGGACAGTGTCCATGCAAGAACTGCATAAGTCACTCGAAAAGCGGGGAGAAAGACGATCAGTCCTCTTCTTCTAAACGCGGTCAATCGTGGCGCATCACCCAACGTCGTCAAGGATGTAGCCGGTTTATGTTTCAAGCCAAAAGAACAGAAAATAGAGGAAATGAAAATTCTGCGATGTAAATATCTTATAGTAAATAAATTTTATTCTAATGTGTATAGAGGCATTGAAAAATACGAACTTTAAATATCAAAAGTGTTTTAAAAAAGAACGCAAGCGGCGCTTGCCCCGCCTTTCCTTACCGCACGCTTCTGACACTAGGTATACCTTTCAGTCTTCCATCACATGACATGCTTGTAAATAATCAAGTAGTGTTACTTATTTTTTGATAATTTGTCAATCATTTTTCTGATATTCTTAATTTTGCTCTTTAAATTGTTGACAATTTCAGTGTAAAATGGCTATCCATGCTGTATCTAAAATTTTCTCAGTAAATAAATAAATATGTAAATAGCATTTCCCACACAATTGTAAACAAATTTAACATTTCAACTAGATTAAAACAGGGCCTCCACAATGGCACAGTGGTAGCGTCGTTGCCTTGTAATCAAAGGATCCCGGGTTTGATACCTGAAGGAGGCACATAGTGGTTCGGATCCCACTTTAAACTGTAGGTCCAGTACAAATTAGCCGTACTGTGCATAAATGGACTTAAAACACAAAATCATAGATTAAAGCAGAACAGTCATATTTCAACAACTTGAATATTATCTCTGCCTCTTTAGGTTGAATATTGTTATGTGAGAACTCAGTCTGCTTTTCCTTTAAAAGTAGATCATGTCCTGGTATAAAAGTACAGTTCAATTTTTCTTTATATATTTATGCATATGTAAAATTGCAAGTTCAAGAAGTGGCAGAGGTTACAGACAGAACTTGATATATATATATAAGCTCACTTTATGTATTAAATCAGGGTGGCTACTCTCCGTGAATTCCGGGAATTATGCGTGATTTCTGCTTGAATTTTTCACCGCAGACGTGAAAAATTGTAATTTTTATTAATCCAAATCCCATTCAATTTATACTAATTTATAAATGCCCTGGGGCAAGTTTCACCATTTATCTTTTATTTTTATCGAGGAAGGCGGGAAAAAAAATATGCATAGAAAATAGAACAGAATTCTCTCAATCCATTTACTTTGTTAGTGTCCTTTGCAGAATGACCTATGTGACAGACGAAAGATTATTGCAAGATATCTAAGTTTATTAGGTAATTTGAGTTTGAAATTCTCATACAACTAACAATTTCTGGTAGGTTACTATATCTTGTAACATTTGTGACTTGTGTTTGTAGATGTATTTCAAGTCTGAGTATGTGAAATAGCAAATGTAAATTATGTACCTTAAATTATTTTAAATGGATATAAACCATTTAATTGAATTAGACTTGTTGGACTTGTTTAAAAAAAAAAAATCTGAAATAAAAATAAAACAGACTGCTTTTTTCACAGTTAAGTTGCTATATTACAACAATGTAACATTGACAACATCCATTATATAACAGATTCTTTTTGTTTAAAAATTACTAACCATTGTTATAACTGTATCTTTAGTCAAAATGAAAATAAATGTCTGATGAAAGGAGCGTGTGTTCTCCTGAAACGTCACAAAGAAAAACTGTTTTCTTATGCTTGTAATAATCGTAAACTACAGGAAAATAATTCTATAATGCAAGCAATGCGTACATACAAGAAAAACTATTGTTGGATAAGTTTGAATCCCACGGGACTCTTTGTATTGTTAATATATTTGTGTGGATGGTGAGAGGCGGTATTACGTAACGTTGAAATAGAAAAAACATCTTCTTGTATACCCCTGAATTTTTTGAAAGTTCGTCTTGAAAACTGGCAATTATAATTGAATTTTATTATGTTCCTAGAGTAGCCACCCTGTAAATGTATCCATGATATAGCTTGTTAATTATTTATTTTTATTACTTGTTCAACATACCAGTGACCATTACCTTACATACCAAGATTGAGAATGGTTTCTCCAGAGTGTCTGACATGCCACTGTTGATTTCTATTTTGCAACTGCAACTATATAATTTCAGAATGTCCACAAGTACTGGAGGATTATTACCTTTGCATTTCATAATTTTTTGTTTGTGAATAAAAAAACTGATTTCGAGTCTTATGCAGAATCTATTTGGTGAACAAATAATACCATGGAAAGAAGCATGCAAACGGTAACGAATGTTAATATTCAAATATCCTGCTTCATAGATGTGAACTTATAAATGATTCTTATCTTCGATAAAAATGATTGATTTTAATGTGATACTTCAAGTGGTTCTGCTGTCTTCACTATATTTTATTTTTTACACTTGTTCATTAACTGAAAAACTCCCACCTAAAGTTTAAAAAAAGATAATAGCAAAGAAATTGCATTTTTTCGATGGTATAATGTGTGTTAATGATGAACATCTTGAAAATACTAAGCCATGCAGAAAAGGCATGAGGATGGAGAGCACAGAAGATTTTATATAAAGAAACTTCAAAAGATAACAAACTGTACAGACCAATAAACTTCATTATACATTCTTCATATATTTACATATGACTTAATTTAGCCTCTTCATGAAGCAAAGTTAAGTTGACTCATGATCTCACCACCAAACGTTCCAGTCAAGTGGTCAGGAGTGGCATGTTGAATTGTTTCTACATGTGACCACTGAGTGTTTGTATGTGCCTATGTTTCAGAGACTGGTTCTGTCTCACTCTTACATGGGACAAGATGGAAGCAAATACAGTACACTACCCAGAAAACGGGAGCAGAACCAGTTTCTGAAACATTGGTACATATGGAAACTAAAGAGAGACTTTACACTAAAATGATGTGTCACTTGGAATGAATAGCAACAAATCACACTGATCCACTGCACAAGCCACCATTGGATTGTCTCATCCTCAATTGACACATGTTGCTTCAGTGTAAAAAATAACCCTAAAAAAACAAGCAATGCAAAGTCCCAACCAACTTTGTCTTGGTTGTTTTTATGGTGTTAATATTTGATGTAAAACACAACCTTTTTTAAATAAATTCCCCATACCCGTCCATAGCTTGGAACAATGCCTCGCCATCCTGAATGCCCTTTTCCACAGGGCAGTAACCTAAAAGTCAATAGTGCCCATCTCAAAGCACATCATCTCCCAGTCGTGAATATTCTCGCCCGCAAGGTTGACACACACACACACACACAGAAAGTTGGTATCTATATTTATTTTCTACATCTCCTGCAAACCAGTAGAAACATGCATGCCTTGTCCAGATTTGAAAGTCAGCATCCCTGGTTTTACAGTGCAGAATAGAAGAAACAGCATGCCAAATAAAATTTGCTGGTATTACAAACCTATGTATTGTTTAACTGCTTGCTCTTTTAATGCACTGATTTCTAGTGCTGCTTGTAGACATACCTTCATGACCAGTGCTTTAAGTGGTTTCAGTCAATAGCCAGAATGTCAACCTCAAATGAATCAACATGAGTACTACTACTAATGATGACAATAATAATGGTGATTGGTATTGTTATTATTGCATACAAAGTAAATATAAACACAAACTATCACATCTGTTATTTCAGGTTGCCATTTGGATTATAAAAGACAGCACTTGCCCATTTATAATATTTTTTCTAAAATTTCCACACTGCTTACAGACGAGAGACAAATTTAGTATCTATTGTTTGCAAAATAATAATGTAACAATGGACAGACTTTTGTAGTGTAGTAAATAAATAAAATGGATGACTGGCAGGAACTGAGTTCTGGCACAAAAGTGATTTACCAGAATGGAGTTCCAGCGCACTTTAAGCCCTGTTCATGACATGGCATGGCATTGTAAAGAACTTTCTAGATTTGTACGCATCCATCATTGGTTTCAAATTTGAAGCTTTATGCTTAAGTAAGAAAAGCACATGTTTCTGTAACTCAATACAAAAGATGAGCATTTGCACTACTTTCATTTACAACCTAACAAGACTGTTGCATGGGTGTATTTAATCCAGGATCACTTGTCTATAATTGTTACAAGTGCTCAAAGTGGCGGGTAACATGGAAAAATTTTCATAAAGCATCCCTCAGTTTGGATAATTTGCACAGGCATCTTCCCACCTACTGCATTGTTTCCATGTTGGTTCATACAAGCACCCTCCTATCCCCAAGCATTCCACCAGCCCAGCTATTAATCTCCACTTCAAGCATTGATGATAGGGAGACTCAGGAGGACCACTAGTGGCAAGATATTTTCTATCTTATTTTCCATCAATCTTTGTTTCTATGATTACAATTATTATGAATGGGAATGAACGGCAATTTAAAGTAGATTTGATTGCTGAATATATTAGGTGATCACATTTCAAAAGTGTCACTGAAATTCCCAGGTTTGAGTCCCAACCTGTTCATAGATGTTCTTCGTGGGTGTCTCTTCATCAATTTCATCCAATAATCACTTATCCTCATCATGATTAGCCAAAATGACACAAGAAGAGAAATTAAATAACAATACAACAATAATTTGAAGGTAATAAAGGGTGTTCCGTATAGGGAGCCGAATTTGCATTGAGTGCTATTGTTTTGTTTTGAGGTTGGCAGACCTGTTCTTACCAATGTTGGTATCTGTTGTTATGCAGATTAATGTAGCCTCAATTGTTTTGACTCGTTCGTTGTGGTTACAATATGGAACTCCATGAAAAATTCCCGCAACAAGTGATCTCTTTGCACGGTGACCAGGAATGGCCGGCAAGGTCATGTGATCTTACACCCTGTGGTTTCTTCTTATGAGGGTTTGTGAAATCACAGGTGTACGCCAACAAACCACAAACCCTTTTGGAACTGAAGGCAGAAATCATATGGGTGATTGGAGGCATCAGGACAGACATCTGCGAGAGGGTTATCAGTAATTTTGTGGAGCGCATAAATGTATGCAGACTCAGTAGGGGTGGACATATGCCTGACATTGTTTTTCATACGTAAATGGGAGATGTTACTGCTTACATATATGTTAGATATAACTATTTTCATGATATTTTCCCTATTGTTATTTAATTTTCTAATTCGGCATCCTATACGGAAAACAAAGAAAAACACACACACACACCCACACACACACACACACACACACACAGATATATATATATATATATATATATATATATATATATATATATGTACACCCAATGGCGAAAGAAACAGGAGGCGAATTGTCCACCACCATTTTCATTCGGTCTGAATTACACAATGTGATGACAATGAATTGAAATAATGACTTCAATAAGCAATGCCTGCTTCGAACCAACATAGTTTCATTCCTTAAAACAACACAGGATGTAGAATAAAGAAGTAATGAAAATGGCAGTGGACAATTTGCCTACCATTATCTTTGCCATTGACCAGATGCGACCACATGCTATATAAGCAAAGAACAAAAAGATGTAGAACTAAGTAAACTTTTCCCCAAAAATATTATAATGTTTAAGAAGAGTGGATGTACAGTCATGTTCAAAAAATCTGTCGCATGGATTTTTTCCAAGTCCAACGTCTTACGAAATTATGTTGGTAGCTCTGAATCAAGGAAGTGTTGTGAAATATACGATCCTCCAATCAGAGTGAAGTTCGATTCGGAGGATCAGGAGGCGTGACTCACGGTCTTGTCCACAGAAAGTTCAACCAATGCAGCATTTCCAAATATGAGATAACGTCCCCATTGGTTAAATATTGTTTCAATAATTCCAATCGGCAGAAAGATTGCGCAAAAGTTTACTTTGTCATTTTAATTTTAATTGCCTTTAATCGTTTCAAATTAGTATTAAATTGTCCCAATTATAGTTCACGAGCTTAATATAGCCCTAATGTATTCATGTATGTGTTTGACAATCACATTGTTTTCACTACGTGAGATGACATTTCATTTACATTTACGATAAAATAATGGTTTGGATGTAATAACAGTTTTCATTCATTAATTTAGAGATTCATTTTTATTTGGTGAGTTGATGATTAGGTTAATTCGTTATTTCTCGCGAAAAGAGGGAACCACAGCTGAAAGAAAATACACAACTTGTATTATTGAGGTCAAGAGTTCGTTTTAACATCACTTTTTACACACATAGGCTAATCACCACTCGGGATACATTTAAATTGGAATCTGAAACATTATGCAACCTGACTATAACTCGGAAAGGACACACTGATTACAATACATCGATACATTACCACTGTGTCTGGCGAACGCCAATAATAATGAGGGGTTGTGGGAGTGGGAGATGGGTGACGGAAAGTAGAAAATAAATAGTATTTTTGGGGGTATTTAATGTTATATTTATACACATACAAACCTAAGAAAATATTTATTTTGATACATGTGTGTGGTAGCTGGGGAAGGGGGAAAAGAGAGGGACAGAAAGATATTGGGAGAGATGGAACGAAGAGGTGATTGTGGAAAATGTTCTATTTGACGTTCAGTAATAAAAACAATCAAATCAATGATGATTATCTTATAAATACCATATTTAATGTAAATTTGTTTTAAAAATGGGGACTGTTTGTTTTACGTTCAGTGCAGGATAACAAGTGGAGACACATAGTGGTTCGTATCTCACTTTAAACTGTAGGTCCAGGCATTATTAGCCTATCTGTGTATAGCGTGGATTTAGAATTCAGTAGAAAATAACGTCGATCTAGTATTTTGGATTTTAGATGCATTGAGACCACTAAAATTTCCAATTCTTATAATAAGAAACCTGTCCTCATATTACCATTTTGAAAGAGAGAGAGAGTTAATTGTATAGTCTTCCGTTGTTAGTTTCAAAGAAGACTAATTCATATAGTAACAATGGGAACGAATAAAGTTTACGAAACGTTTTTGCCACCGTGGGGATTTGAACCTACGATCATTAGAGTGAAAACCGAGTGCGATAACCACTACCCCACGAGTTTGTTCCTTCTCACGACATGATTATGAGTTAAGACCAATTCGTTCAATATGCATTAGAAATATAATCCCCACCCGCCTCTTTATAAACAACACACCCAAACGCTCCTTTGTAGCAAATGAAATAAAGGTGGTATGAATGTCACGAAACATTTAAGCAAAATCTACTATATTTACGACGCAATCGTTTTACATGGAGAGGCTACAGCTTCGAGAATTGAGGTTGTGGTATGACTGTAATTGTAGGGTACCCCATAGGTATCGGTAAGCCAAGGCTCTAGTGTGCACTAGATTAGTTCATTTGTAGTGACGTGCTCAGGAATTTGTAAAGAGGTATGTGAATATAAAAATGTATTAATGCTTATTTTTTAAACAGTGAACTCATAATTTAATATCTCTCTATCCATCTCATTATCTCACTTAGGAACTAATTAGTATTGCAGGAGTCATACTGTAAAGAAATCTCAGGTGACAATGACGAGAAATTAGATTTACGGAAGGAATAGTTTTCATATTTTAAAACCTCGAAGCGCCTTGGGCTATCTCCCGACTGTCACTCTCCCTTCCACAATCCTACCCAGAGTTATCTTCAACTGGCAACGAGGTGACGTTGGTCAGCACGTCGAACCCTCAGCCATTATAGAAGATATCTGAAACCAGGTTACACCAGTCACTCGTAGCTCCCCAATTTCCTCACCATGGTGGTTTGCCACCGGTCCTATACAGATAACAGGCCGAGAACCCAGGACGACTCAAATTCATGCCGTCCCGCTGCAGTCGGAGTCCAAAGCACAGAATCTTAGACCGCACCGCTACGGAGGAGGAGAGTTTTCATATTTCGTTTCCTATAAATGTCGACAATACATTAAATATATTACGCCACAAAAATTAGTGTAATAATATAGCTGGTTCTATAAGAGATTCAAACCTTCGATCTTCACTCAACTAGGCCGCTATTTTTAACAATTTCCCATTTTCTCACTCAATAACCTTCGTTGAACGTTTGTCTTAAGAGTCGTTCGCAATCTTGTAAACCTTATTAACCTATCTGCTGTCTATCACAAATGTACTTTACAACCTGGAGTAGATTTTGATGTCTGCAATTTAGAACTTGACTTTCGTGGTAAGTAATTCTCTACCGTCTACTGTAATAAATAAATCAAAGTCTACATATCTCATTTTGTAAATGCGAAATGTCATTGTTAAATGTTACAAACTATTTCTTATTACACAGTTAGTTCCAGATTTAGCCACAGCATTCTGGAAACCAGCGTGAAACGTGTTTCCCACACTTCCAAGGTCAGGTGAACCCTTATCAGTTGTATTGGATGCCTGTGAACATGTTACTTCATACGTCATGATACTGTGGTGGATTTCTTCCCCTTCCCCTTTTACCTTGAACGGTAGTAATCCCCGACTGGGCACGATGAATCAATCACAGAAAAGCAGACTGTCTAGTAAATCGCATGCCATGTATTCTTTCGAGCTCCTAGGTTTTGGAATGTGAAATAAAAAAAAAAGTATGTAACATTGATTCATAATGGTTGACTTCTTTGGGTATTATTTCATGACTCTTTTCTACTTACTCCAATGGAACTTTTGTCTACTGTTTTCAGTAGATCAATAGGTGTTTTGAAACATCTACTGTGTTCAGATTTTCAAAAAGATATAAATACAAAAAATAATAAGGGGGTATGAAATTAATATTTACAGCCAAAATATTAAACTTAACATATTATACACTATACTGAATAAATTATTTTCACTTGCAGTTTCTCTACTGTACTGGTTTTAGTAGATCAATAGGTGTTTTTAAACATCTATGTTAAGATTTTTTAAATTTGAATTACAATTTGTGTGCCTGAAAACTTAGGGTATTTTACACCCGTCACGCTATACGGGGTCCAGCACCTTATCATGACAAAAATAAAAGCGTGTCTGAAAACTAAAATATCCTTAATAATAATAATAATAATCCGTCGCGCAACATCCCATGAAGGGCAGAAAGTCAGCACAAACAAGGACAACACACACACAGTCCTACAAAGATTATACTAACAGTAGGTCCAGTCACCAGAGCCTTGTTAGTCTGCAAAATGCAGTTCAGGATGTACTACATGGAAGTGAGGTTGGTTTAAATTTTAAATAGATATAAAAACAAATTGTTTGTGAGGAGGAGTTATATTTACAGCTAACATGCTGAGCTAAACACACTGCAAGGGTGTAAGGGATGATCTTCCACAAACTATGTACACCCAATTGTTGCTTCCACATAGTACACCCAGTATAATTTTCTGTGTTGTCCTGTGTTTGGTCCTTGTGGGTGCTGAGTGCCTCTTTACAGCCTCAGCTTTTAACCGAATTCAGAATATTTTAATATTTTAGTTACAACACGACGTTACAGTTATGTTATTTTAGTTCTGGTAAGGGGCTGGACCCCGTATAAAGTGACAGGTGCAAAATAGCCTAAGTGCTGACGCACCCAAAATTTTGAATTCAAATTCAAATTCAAACACACTACATGCAATATTACATGTAGTACTGAAGATAATATTTCACTTGTAGTTCCTCAACTGTAATTACACATTAGGCCTACTAAAAGTGTTCAGTAGGAAATCATTGATTTTGAGTAGATTTCCGAGAGACACAGTAGAGTACTACAATTGATAACAGTAGATTCTGTCTACTGTAAACAGTAGAAATTACTTAGGCTTATAACGACTTTGAGAATGAAACAGAGGTAAAAACAATGATAATGAAATGCAAAAGCGACCTGGAGCAAACAGGAACGTAGAATGTATAGCAACGAGACGCAAGAGTTGATCATGCGATTGTAGCGTCAAATTTAGCTTAGAGCTGACAATTGATATTTCTACATGAGCTCAACATACAAGTTACATACAATGAGAGAATTGAATTGAGTTTACATCTCACGTGATATGAGTGGACACTATTGTTGCACATTGAACTGTGAAGTGAATCAATATTCAATTCGATTAACTAGTGAATGGTGATGTGCTGAGATTTTGTAACGAGATGTGCCAAATGGCTGACAGTATAATAACTTATGGACACACTGATTTAATATATTTGAACAATCTTATAACGTGCGATTATGCATGAAATTTTATTACTTGAATCTACATCACTTCATTGCAAAGGATACAAGGCATTATATGGGTTGTAAAATTCTGTGTTCGATTCACCGTTCGGTTGACTCTGCGATTTTTATTTCTTATTAAACCGAAAAATTATTTATTGCATTTTACTTATTACGAAAATTCGTATATTATTTGCTTTGCGAAATGTAGAGAATATATTGTTTTTCATGGTTTTTACAAGAATACAACTATGCATGGTAAACAAAAAATAATGTAAAATAAATACTATTCACAAAAGGATGTCAATAGTATTTATTTGTTTTGTTTCTTGATAATTTTCCCTAAAATAAAAATGTATAACTTTCGCTGTACATGACATTTCGTCGAATATGACAAATGGATCATTTTTATGCAAATCCTAGTAAAATTATGAGAAATTCAAAAACATATTCTGAAAAATTATTTTAAAAAATAACATTGAAAAATCATTAGAAAGGAGTGTTATTTTTTTAAAAAAATATATAACATTTTTATTTCTTTAAATTATTAATTAAATACAATACATAGTTGCTATATATAATAATAATAGGGGTAATCGAACAGAAGTCAAACCTATAATCTTCGGCGGGTAATACTGATAGCCTATCACCGAACCACTTTACCATCATAAAAATAATTGAAGTTTTTTTTCTCGGAAATTACTGGCTAGTGCACGCTGGAACCTATCCCTACGAATATCTACCCTACCACTACAAGAAGCCACGTCACAACCTCAATTTTCGAAGCTGTAGCCTCTCCATGTAAAACGATTGCGTCGTAAATATAGTAGATTTTGCTTAAATGTGTTGTGACATTCATACCACCTTTATTTCATTTGCTACAAAGGAGCGTTTGGGTGTGTTGTTTATAAAGAGGCGGGTGGGGATTATATTTCTAATGCATATTGAACGAATTGGTCTTAACTCATAATCATGTCGTGAGAAGGAACAAACTCGTGGGGTAGTGGTTATCGCACTCGGTTTTCACTCTAATGATCGTAGGTTCAAATCCCCACGGTGGCAAAAACTTTTCGTAAACTTTATTCGTTCCCATTGTTACTATATGAATTAGTCTTCTTTGAAACTAACAACGGAAGACTGTACAATTAACTCTCTCTCTCTTTCAAAATGGTAATATGAGGACAGGTTTCTTATTATAAGAATTGGAAATTTTAGTGGTCTCAATTCATCTAAAATCCAAAATACTAGATCGACGTTATTTTCTACTGAATTCTAAATCCACGCTATACACAGATAGGCTAATAATGCCTGGACCTACAGTTTAAAGTGAGATACGAACCACTATGTGTCTCCACTTGTTATCCTGCACTGAACGTAAAACAAACAGTCTCCATTTTTAAAACAAATTTACATTAAATATGGTATTTATAAGATAATCATCATTGATTTGATTGTTTTTATTACTGAACGTCAAATAGAACATTTTCCACAATCACCTCTTCGTTCCATCTCTCCCAATATCTTTCTGTCCCTCTCTTTTCCCCCTTCCCCAGCCACCACACACATGTATCAAAATAAATATTTTCTTAGGTTTGTATGTGTATAAATATAACATTAAATACCCCCAAAAATACTATTTATTTTCTACTTTCCGTCACCCATCTCCCACTCCCACAACCCCTCATTATTATTGGCGTTCGCCAGATACAGTGGTAATGTATCGATGTATTGTAATCAGTGTGTCCTTTCCGAGTTATAGTCAGGTTGCATAATGTTTCAGATTCCAATTTAAATGTATCCCGAGTGGTGATTAGCCTATGTGTGTAAAAAGTGATGTTAAAACGAACTCTTGACCTCAATAATACAAGTTGTGTATTTTCTTTCAGCTGTGGTTCCCTCTTTTCGCGAGAAATAACGAATTAACCTAATCATTAACTCACCAAATAAAAATGAATCTCTAAATTAATGAATGAAAACTGTTATTACATCCAAACCATTATTTTATCGTAAATGTAAATGAAATGTCATCTCACGTAGTGAAAACAATGTGATTGTCAAACACATACATGAATACATTAGGGCTATATTAAGCTCGTGAACTATAATTGGGACAATTTAATACTAATTTGAAACGATTAAAGGCAATTAAAATTAAAATGACAAAGTAAACTTTTGCGCAATCTTTCTGCCGATTGGAATTATTGAAACAATATATTTAACCAATGGGGACGTTATCTCATATTTGGAAATGCTGCATTGGTTGAACTTTCTGTGGACAAGACCGTGAGTCACGCCTCCTGATCCTCCGAATCGAACTTCACTCTGATTGGAGGATCGTATATTTCACAACACTTCCTTGATTCAGAGCTACCAACATAATTTCGTAAGACGTTGGACTTAGAAAAAAATCCATGCGACAGATTTTTTGAACATGACTGTACATTTTATGCATAAGTGAAAGTCTCAAGAGTAGCACACTTCAGGTTGCACTTATTTTTGGTTGTTTTTTTAATTTTTGTTAGTAGTGTGAATTGGAATAGGGGTATGGGGAATTAATTATTTTATTGGGTTATATTTATCAAAGTGCGAACGTAAGAAATTTCAAGGTAGCAAAAATAAGCATTTTAAGTTAGATATACACTTATACTAAAATTCTAACACACATGGACACAATCACCAAAGCAGCTGAAATGTTAACATTTTATCCACCCCTTGACAAATGACCATCCTTATTAACGCACCCAAAGAACATGAGACGGAACCCTTTAACTGGTTTATTGGACTTCGCATACATGACCCCCTGTAGTTTATCTTTATTTCTTGATTTGGTTTCACTTTGTTTATTTTACGTCACTTTTATCCGCAACTTTGGCTAATCACAAAGGTGAAGATGAATGATGATGAGAGCGATGAAGGGATCATCACAAACACATATGGATGACACAAAAACAAACTCCTGGAAACTCATACCTGTTATCACATATTGTGAAGTTTAATTGTTTGGTTTGCAATAACAAATTTCTTCACTTGACCAATGCATACCAAATGAAATTAAAAAGATGATAATGAATATATAATAAAAAATATAATATTACATCTCCTCATTTTAAGAAATAACAAATGTTGTCAAGGAGACCAGGAGAGACTCCCAGCTGTTCTGGGAGCAAGCCTATTCATCTCATGCTCATGACACATTATCATTGTTTTCACACTCAATGTGTTAAACACCAAACCATTACACCAGGTTAGCATACACTAACCCTGGGTATATGGAGTGTTCACCACTGCTGTTTAAATCAGAAGTTTATTGAAAATTACAGTTCTTGTCTTTGTTAATTTAAAAATATTGACTGGATTTAATGAGATCTGTCAAATGTAGTTCTTTTATAAATATATTTGGAAATAGATTAGTTTTTCCAATGGTAACACTTATAATAATCTTGTAACTAGCTAAAAATAAATTGTATGACTGCTTTTTTATTTGCACAATATATGACATCGTTTGTAAACAAAATACCATTCTTGTTCTAATGTTAGGTTGATATGATATATTTAACCATAATATTCAAAATTAAGAGCATGCCTAATTTAGAAATTGAAACCAGACTTGAATACCACACTGTTAAAACAGATAATGGATAGAACTGGTATGTGTGTAATAAATATATCCTTTTGCGGCAGTTTATCTGGCAATGGCTATGGTAACATGAATGGAATGCTGTTTAAACCTTCATCCTATGTTATACTTTGTACTTTATATTTCCTTCCACCTAGGTGGCTATGCATGGTGAGCAGTCAAATCACAGCCTCACTACCAAACTTCCCTTGCTCGAGATCTAGCCTGCAGATGGAAGTTACTTTGTATTCCTTAATCTATTTCATGTGATCACCATTTCATCTTCATCACCACTATTAGCCAAAAGCGACAGAAAATCATTATCAAGGGAGAAAAATAAAACTACAATGCATTTATGTTCCCTATCTGTATTGTGACTGTGACCAATAAATGTTAAATACTGAAATACGCAATGAACACACATTAAGAAACAATCATGTCTTATATTTGTTGAGGATTGTAAGGAAGAATTCCTGGCTTCACAGCCCACAGTGGAAGAAACAACTCACCTAATGGGATTTGGTAGTGCACCATTAAACTTAAAACTCTTATTTTGCACCATTTCATGGTGTTTCACATTGTAGACATGCACACAACATGAATGGGCATTGTCTATGCATAATAATATAATAACATTTTTTAGTGGTTTTCATTTTTCCTGCAATGTTTCGTCTGGTTTCCCAGAACTTTTTCAAGCTTACATCAAAATTAAATAAACACACACACATGGCTAGCCATTCTACACTTGCACATAGTGTGCTACACTGTATCAGAAGAACTTTCCATGTACAATGTTTTCACATCAAAACACAACAGTGATGTTTGTTTGTTTTACTTAGAAATAATTTTTTTTAGTGGTTTTTAGTTTTCCTGCAATGTTTCGTCTGGTTTCCCAGAATGTTTTCAAGCTTACATCAAAATTAAATAAACACACACACATGGCTAGCCATTCTACACTTCTACATAATGTATCAGAAGAACTTTCCATGTACAATTTTTTCACATCAAAACACAACAGTGATGTTTATTTTTTTTTTACTTAGAATTAAATAACAAAGCTCCCCACACGCATGCATGAACTGAAGCTAAAACCATAGTACTAATCTGATATTCCCCGGACAGATTTCTTCATTTTTACACAAGAAACTACTTATGGTAATAAGTTACATGTAGCATTGTCTAACATCTGGAAGGTGTTTTTGTGTGATGTAACGGATTTCTTCAAATTTAAAAGTTTTGGGGCTCATTTGGGGGCAGGTGACTTCGGCCAATTTCTAAAATGCATTTAACAGAGACTCTATAAAAAAAGGGAGCCGGAGCGGAGGCGGGGCCGCGTCAGCAGTTGGGGGCGGTAGGTCAATTACCCCAGGGGCAGAGCCCGGAATCGGTGGGAAATTTGGACTCAAAAATTTCAAACAAAAATATTTTTTTAGTTTAAATTTCCCACCGACTCCGGGACGAAAAACATATATACACCTTAAAGAATGTTCCGCGAAGCAGATAGGTAAGTACAAATGTCAAAAATTGACAAAACGAAGAAGTTATAGGTGTCCGGGGAATATCAGATTTTACCAAAACTGCCTATCAGTTAAACAGGAATATACTGAACAAATTAGCAAATTGGTTTTTCCAAACTTGAAGCTTACTTCTGCACAAATTTCCAATATTCTAAATGAAGTGAGCAGGTTTCTAAACTACACATGTGCATAATCTACCTAACCTGGAATGTTATATGCATACATGCACTCTCTAGTTGTTAGCATGTATCAAGCTTACGTCAGTTTGCATTTATTTTCGTTTTGGTGACAAGTACTTCTACTTCTGCACACCATGGGCTTGGAAAAATTACCACAAGGTGTTCTGACATTCACTGCTACGGCTAATATGTCACTTGACGTAGGTACGAAGGTGTACTTAACACATTCCCAAATGTTTTTGTTGTTAGGTTAGACAGGTCAGGTTTAGAGTTATTAGTGTTAAAAATACTTCTGTAAATACTTCCAATACCTGATAATCATAACGTGATTTGTGGTATTCAGCACTTTCCACTGTCCCATATGTTATTCTCAGAAACTGGTGAAAATAGCTCCACATGCCATCCTCACAACCTGGTGACAGTAGCCTCATATACTATTCTCACCACGTGGTGAAAATAGTCGCGACCTATCTAAATGCATTTTCCACCCTTCTATACAAATTGTTAAAATGATTACAGTCAAAACGTAGACGCATTTTAGTGTAAAAATAGCACGAAAGAAATATTTAAAGGATAAAATTAAAGTTATCAAGAATACTGCTTCGTACTTAACAACGTGTTTTTATTTTCTGCACATTACACCATTAAAATATTTCTCTGCTGTACGAAACTAAAATTTAGTAGGTGATAAAGAATTTCATGGTTCACTTCAAATGTCTACGTTTTCGCTTGTGTTGATCTTTTTTAGACTGATATATGCTGCAATTTTTCCAAACAATCACAAACACCTTTTGTCATTATTGTACACTATTATGTTAAAAATACATGCAGACAGTGGCGTACGCAAGGGGGGGTTACGGGGTTTAACCCCCCCCCTTGAGCTTGTGAAATATTATGAAAAATGCTGTGGAAAAAAAATTAAATGGCCAATTTACCACAGTCAAAGATCTGGGACAATACTATTACTATTACTACATCTACTACTACTACTACTACTACTACTACTACTACTACTACTACTACTACCACTAATAATAATAATAATAATAATAATTTGAATTATTATTTCCATATAGAATGAAGAAAAGCACAGCATTCCAAGCACACGCGTCTTTCAGAGTGATGCCTTGAAAATAAGCACAAGTTCTTGAAAGTGAAATATGAGGGTAACTATGATTTAAAAGAGAAATAAAATGTTTTGTATTTCAATACTCTGGCGTACGCAGTTTGGGGGGGGGGAGAGGGGCCGGAATAGTAAATGTGGATAACACATGGTTTCGTTTTGGAGGGCAGGATGCATAATAAAATATTTCGTATTTTTGGAGCTTTTCAGTCTATTAAAATTGTATTCAAAGACAAAAATGGTAATCGGGACTCACTTTAAAAGAGGTTTCGTATTTACACATTTTGATTTTTTAAAGTTCTTAACGGATTTTTATTTGAAAATTCTGATTATCTCAAAATTTTGGTAGGGGCTGTAGCATCATCGGTAGAGGCATGCATATTTCGTTTTTGACAAAAAGAAAACGAAATTTGAAATAACACATTGCAATGTTAATTTTTAAGGTTTCTGAAAGGTGTGAGGTGCATTTTCCTACCCTGTTTTGTCACGAAATGATGCGAAATGAACTGCAAAATGCGAAATAGACTCTTAAACACGAAATTTACCGTTTATATACCGACGCGACACTTTCTGAAGTCTGAAGTATCCTGTGTGTTATGCAATTCACGGAAAATTGATTAATTTTGCTGTAAATATTTGAAAAGCAAAAATGGACTCCTCTATACAGGAATAAACTTAATATTCTGGTAATGATTTAATGTGCTATTAGAAGGGATATGTTTATTTTGTGTAATAGTGCAGTTTTCAAATCAATTGGGATTATTTTCACATTTTTAAAACCAAAATGTAATTTTATATACAGCTTTTTCACCGCTATAACAGCTTTTGAACCCGAAATTGACTCTGTTTTTATACTGATATTTTGCTTTTTTATTTACCAAAAGTATGTGCCTCTCAGTGGCGTGCCCAGGGGGGGGTTGGTGGGGGTTAAAACCCCCCCCATTGGTTTCGTCATTTAAAAAAATTCAAAGCAGAAATACATTTTATTTCATAAATCGCCAATATTGTAAAATGTTTACATTTGGCAATGAGAAATGTATTTGCTTCTTCAATTACTTTTGATAATATTGGAGTTGAGTTACAGCAATGCACAAGCATTCATTCATTCCTTAGTCACTGAAAAGGGAGTAGAATTTCCTTCTCAGTATGGTCAAGAAAAGAGCCGCAACCCTTGGAATGCGAACTGAAGGAATCCCTCCTCCCACCCACGATGACCCTCTTAGGAGAATGACCCTCCCTTTCCTGTTATGACAGTGCTGCTAACTTCCCTTTTCTTTCTTTCCCCTTCTTATACCATTTATGCCAGCAGAGCAAAGTTCTGTGAGATTTGAATCACTACAATTAGTAGGCAAAGTAAGTCAAAATCTTATTTCGCACCTGGATGCATATTTATTTCAAAATATCAATAATTATAATAATAATAATAATTGTTGCAGGCAGTAGCGAGGCATGGTTTTATGAAGGAGGCAAGCGATGTTTTGTACAATAGCATGCCGGGAGGGAGGGAGGGATGCGTTATATAGCGCAACTGGCCCAGTCAGTTTCATAAACAAAATAAAAGCAATTAATATGCCAAAATATTATACGTTTTACTCTTGTGCTCTTTACAAATTAGATATTTTTTTCTCAACCAATTTCCAGCCTTCAGTTTATTGAATTTTCTTGTAACATGTGTGAAAGATCTCACTTGAATTTGTGCGTAAATAATTTAGCAGTTGCCAACACTACTGACACTACTGGTTGCTGTCAACACTGGTGACGTAATTTGAGCTGGACCAAGTTGGATGCATGTTTCAGACATTCGACCGCCCGGTATCTTTGTCCCAAGTCCTGGTGTTCTCTGGGGTTGTAGCGAGTTGCAGTCTGCAAGGTAGCAAGTTGAAGTGGTTGTGTTGTGTGTTACGTTTCTGCGTGTGTAATAGATTTTTGACGTGGAACTAAAGATGGATAGAGAAAAGAGGAGAAATACGTATTAGATTATTTCCAAAAGAAACAAAAAATGGAAGTTGAAGCTTCACCTTCCACAAATAGAACGTCAGAAAAGGTCGATTTAAGTTCAGAGGAATTCCATCCGAATTGCGAGAGTGAAACGTGCGAACTTTCAGACTCTTGATATTCAACAAGAAGGCATAACAGAAGATATTGCAAACCTTGTTGCAACATTATGTCAAGGAACTGTCGAGGTAAGTGACGTTCATTATTTGATAGCAGATATATCCATAGACGGATTTAGAATTGTTTTTCTGGGAGGGCACAGCATGTGCTGTAAGCATACAATCTTGTGTGTGCAGGGGAGGGGGGTGCCCGCGTGTGTATGTCTGGAAGACGTGTGTAGGATGTCACCCTATATCACCAATAAACTTTCGCAGGGCGAGAGAACATGAAGATGAACAAGTTCCCTCAATGATTTCAGGGGCCTCACCGATGGTGGTGTAATCAAAGATGTCCTGGGTTTGATCCCCTGTGAAGGTGCATTGCACAGTGGTACGTATCCCGATTTAAACTTTAAGTCCAGTCCCGATTAACGTATCTGAATATAAAATGGACTTTACAAACATTTACTTTTTGTTTTGTTCACGAACCCTCCAAAAACGATATTACCTATCTTATAGATCCACCAAGGCATTTGAAACCCTGGCGTCGGAGCAGTGGCACTAGTGTCGCTAGTTAAAGCCACGGGGAAGCCTGTGGTTCACGTATTTTCCGAGGTCCCAGAAAGCTTGGTGCTACTATACAGTGTATATGTATGCAACCACATTATAAAATCAGTTTTATTATTTTGTAGGAAAGGGATAACATTTGTATTACGACACGGGATAGACTAGATAGGCATCCTATTAACTGTAAATATTCCTTACAAATCTTCTGAATATTTCTCTTATACAAACGCAACAAATACAATAAGTAATATACGTGTGCAGTAATAAATTCATTTTCTGAAAGCATCTTTTCTGGCATCAGTGGTCGAAGTAGGTGATGCTGCCTCCAGTTAAGAAAGTTTCACAAATCATACCCCCAATTAGAATAATTTTCATATTGAGCATCCTCCACCTACTGTATTGTCTCCATGTTGATCCATACAAGGATGTACCCCATCGTATTTCCAAAATCGATCAAATATCCCCTCCCTTTTCGGCTACGAATTTCTATTTCGAGCACTGTCTGGCAAGATTTTGTCGGGCTCAGTGACAGATCCTGTGGTGCGGTACTGGGCTTCGGAGGGGAAGGGGGGAGTGGCCCCTTCAACAGTTGGTTTCGCAGTTCCATAACGTTAACATTATACACAATTCCTCTTCATAGACCTAATATGAAAATGAATATGACACATTAATGACACTGTAGTAGAAAATGTTAATTACTGAAGGGGTTCGTATTTGTTTATCGACTGTCAAACAAATGTTTTGACCAATAATATAATAATACAATGCCAAAAATGTACACAATATTTAGCAAATCCATCTCCACAACAAGTACAATGTTGATTGAATTGATGTTTTAAATCCACTTTATGCACAGTAAGGCTAATAGGGACTGGGCCTAAAGTTTAAAGTGAGATCCGAACCACTATTAGCCTCCACCGGGTGGGTATTGAACCTGGAACACCTTGATTACAAGGCGACGACGCTAACACTGAAATGAAACTGTGGTATCGTCATCTTGCAGCAATGCAAACACGTCCAGTAAATGCTCTTGAAGCAATTGATATATGCAGTGAAGTAATATTTCCCTGGGTAAACACACGTTTGCGCATATTATGTACAATCCCGGTAACAACAACATCAAATGATAAATCATTCTCAACTTTGAGACGTTGAAGACCTATCTTCGAAATACCATTTGCGAAGAAAGATTAAATGGGTTAGCTGCTCTGAACATTCACCGGGATATAAAAGTTACTTGTGATGACATATTGTCAGAACTCGCACAGATACCTCGATGCCTAAATTTCAGAATTTAAATTGTTGAACTATGGTACCTTATTTATTACTGTCTTTAAGACATCAAGTAGTCTTAATCTCTTTAATGTTGTTACAATGTTGAGTGTACATATTTTTTGTTTAAAAATTATATTTGAGCAATTAAATATAAAATAATAATTTGGAAATATTCAAGCAGGTGCTTTTATATGATGCAATAAAAACATGAAGCATCCATAGCAAATACATTGATTGCGTTCATTGGGGTAAAATCCAAGTATATTAATTATCTAATTTATTACAAGAAATTTGACCTGTGAACTGGAAAATGTATTGGATTCATAACCCCCCCCTTACGAAAATCCTGGGCACGCGCCTGGTGCCTCTAACCATCGGCCATGCCTCTACGTACGCCAGTGTTCAACGAACATGTATTTTTTTGTGTGAACAATGAGAATTAACTAAAGAAAGTTCTTGGTTCGTTGTTAGATTCTAATGTATAGACAAAGGCTAGGCGGACAAGAATACAGTCACCAGTCTGCCTTCCCATTGTATTATTTACCGCAGCACGTTTGAATGTCGCTCTTTAAAATGTCTCACCTTGTTGACTAGACAATTATTCAAACGACAATAAGCTTAACTATTGGAAAATGTTTTGTTGGTAAGAACAGTGAGACAATCCAGATGTGAATTATCGGGGACATTTATGCGGGGAAGAAGCCGGAAAAATTCCAACCAATTTCGGGAATCGAATCCGGATCTCCCGCGTGATTGTCAGATGCTCTACCGACCAGACCACCGCAGCTTCTTGGATGAGTTCCATACTTTAATTATTTCAATTTATTTTAATATATTTTCTTGTTTTATGGATTTTCTTCACCCTTAAAATGTCTCACCTCGTTGACCAGACAAAAAACAAAAACAAAACCAAAAAAATGCTCCCAGGATTTGATAAAAATTGAATGATTAGAAAGTAATTTCTTTCTATTGTTTTCGTAAATGGTATATTTATGTAGATCTCTACTACATAATAGTAGTAGTGGTATTAGTAGTATTATTAGTAGTAATTCAGCTAATTAATTAATTATAAGTATTATTAATTAATTGTGATCATTATTATTTAATTAAAGTATAATAAATCAAAGGTAATGTGAATTTGGAGAAAGTTTTAGAAATAACCCCCCCCCCCCCTTGACGAAATCCTGCGTACGCTACTGCATGCAGATATCCTTCTCGCTTTGATTTGCTCTTAACTCAACTAGCACTATATTTTGTTATATCTCCTGTTTACAGTACGAAAGTGACTTTTTTTTGTACACACTACACACAATTTCCACCGTTGTTACATTAATATATAAATTTTTAATGCACACACGCATGTTTGTTGTTTATCAATTCGCATTATCCATTCTATTGTTTTTTTGTGTTGGTGTGACGTCACATCCGCAAAATCAGCCAATCGGAGAGGAGAATCAAATCGCCTATGCTGAACTGAGTGGGATTGGCATATATGCCCGTTGCCGGTGCTCGGGGCAGTGTTGCCAGGTCAGACTTGAAAAAATCAGGAGATTGTTCCTTGAGAAACCAGAAGATCTGCTACAAAATCCAATGATCTAATAGTAGCGGATAAACGACGTTTCTTGGGGGGAGTGGCATAGGCGTGCACACTTGGGGGCAAGGGAACGTCCGCAATTTTTTTTTCCCAGCGAGGGGGAACAATGTTTTTTTTTTTTATCAGGCGGGTAAACTAGGCATATTAACCCGTGATAGCGTTGTCCTCTCAGAAAACACCACTTGAGTTTGAAATTACCACGTTCCTATTATAATAATGGATGTAAATTACTGTGACTGAAATCGACTCATAGGTCTGAAATAATAGGTACTTTTATGTCAACATTCATTTTCCAGAAGGGAAGGGAACGAAATAGGTTGTGAATAACCTAGAGTTGCCAAGCAAAGGGTCACAACAAAAGCCTCCTGCTGCAGTCCTTCTTGTGAGAGTCCACCGGTCGCACTCTCAACCTTCAGAGCCTTTTCCGTTCCCTTCACTGAACTAGGGAAAACATACCCGGTAGAGTGCGAAGAACAGGAAAATTGAATAACATGGGCAAACCAATTCTACGCTAATTTTCACTTTACATTTGCTTCTGTCTTGCTGATTTCTGTTACTTGAACATAAATTTATCAAAAGGAAAAAGCTTAAATATTGAAGATGAAGCAAACTAAATTAAAATTCAAAGCTTAAGCAATTAAAGCACCTATATGCTGACTCCCCCATCCTTGTATTTACAAAAATAGCGATTGTTTCGCCTCTCTAATCTTCAAAAGCAGCGAGAATACTTCTTTCACGGAACTGAATATTTTTTAAAGGGAAAGATATCAAAAATAAATTATATATATATATATATATAAGTTAATTTAAGTTGCTATATTCCGCTTCTTTAGATTAATAGTGATGAAGATGAACGAATTAAACATAAAACGAAAAAAGAACATCAGGCACGATACACCAGGTGGACGACTCGGGGGGGCTGAAACCCACCTCCCCGAAATCCTACAAATATCTAATTTAAAAAGTGTATAGTGGTAATTAATTTTACTTCATTAGCAGGATTAAACACCTTGCATAATACGTTGTAATAATCTGAGAATCATCCTGAGGACTTCTAACCCCACTGTTTCAACTTTATGTGGCGGCTGCTAATAAGGGATGATCCTCATCCCGAAATAAAATTCTGGCTCTGGCTTGCAATGATTCGAACTTTTAAAACCTGTCATTTCGAGCTCGGAAAGGGATTTTTTTTTATCATTCATAGGGAATTTCATTCTGAGCCAGGAACACAACAACAGAAGTTTGGCGCGTGAAACTGAATGCGTGTAGTCGTTGGCTTCGTGCTGTGCTTCGTGTTTATTATTTATTTAGGTGTTTGTCGTGATAGTGCTGTGTTAAAGGGTAATGGATGTGATACAAGATTTGCTGGTGAAACCTTTTGGAACAAGATCTTTTCAGGATAAGTTGCAAATTGTTAATACAGGTAGGCAAGTGTCATCGCTTGAACTTATTTCTACACACAAAGACAAAAAACCATGATTGACAGGAAGTATAAGTGTTAATAAGCTTTGCTTTTTTGTTGGCCGTGCTTACTTTTCGGGGCTGAAAAGAATGTATAGACGCGTGGCGGATACTGTAATCTTTGCAACGCTTGTGCCAAACATGAAAAATCCAAAAGTCGCATAACTTCCTTTGTTAAGCTGCAATCTCTCGCACAGACACGTATTGACGTGCAACTGGACAAACAGCGTGCTTTGGATGTGGTACAGCACAAGTAATCGGGCCCTGAAGTAAGTTGAATTTTGAACTTAAATTAATATTGCGGGTTTTTATTTCACTAGTGCACGTCTTTCATTTTATATTTCACAGGTGGTTTTTTTATAGCTTTATAATACTGTCTTGTTTTATTACTTGAAATTCTACACGTATATTAAACTGCAATAACGAGAATTAATTGATTGTGGTCGTAGCAATAAGACAAACATTCCGACACAATATTCCTAAATCCAATATCGATCCTGACATAAATTGCACGGAAACTTTTGGAGTTTGAGGATCAAGGGTCGGAGATTACCCACTCGTTAGAACCAGCATACGCCACTGTACTAGTTCCAGTTCGGGTCCAAAGCTAAAGACATTAACGACAGCCAGGCACGTATGCAAGGGGGGGGCTCAGGGGGCTCGAGCCCCCCCCGAAAATTTGTGGTTTATACTAGATAAAATGAGATTTTTAGCTTCCCCCATGTGTGTGTGTGTGTGTGTGTGAAATAAAATATTGTTACCATAATTTGACAAGAGAAGTAATTTTCGAGACAAGGAGGAAAATGTTCTAGAATCCTGAGGTTCTAGCAAAATAAGCAAACAAACTAATCCACACAAACTTTCTTCTTTCCCTTGGTTGCTTCCTCGGACGCACCAAAGAAGTGGATCTGTCCTGTCCCTCCGATATGTTGAGAGAAGCACAGATGTTGAGTGGGTTGGGTGATGGGAGCGTTGTCCAGGTCAAGTGATGAAGGACACATATTGCTTCAACATTCTTTTCTCCCCACATCCCAGGCTCCAGGTCTCCAAACTGCAAACTGAGAATGTCGAAGGGAGCGATCGTCCCCCGCCCCCTTTCCCTCGAGCCCTTGAAAGGGCGTCGTGGACGACTTCCGCCGAGAGCCTATTCTTCTTCCCTCCTATTTTGATAATTTGAACAACTGAAATGAATTGCAACGAACTTTGCAGTATTAAAGAGCCGATTAGGTGGGCGGAGAAGGCAACCGTACCTTCTCCTGAGGACCCCGAGTGAGCGCTGATGGTTGACAGGAAGACCACAGGAGTCTTATTTTTCAGGTACTGATAAATAATTAACACCGACTAAAATAAAACAAACATTGAAGCATTTTACAAGACACATGCAAAACATGACCTGGGGAAACCCTCGGTCAACGAATTTGTCCCCTTTCCACCACTCCATCAAAGAAGAGAAACTGCATACATAAATAAAGCCCAAATATGCATTTTTTGGTATAGTGTTTAGACCTGTGATAGATAGATAATATACCAGCCACCTCTGCTTCCTCGCTCATTCTTCTGGCGCCATCATTGTGGAAAGAGCGTAGCTAGAGGAGAAGATCAGGGTGGAGTAAAACTAATTTTTATTTCGGTTGGAGCCCAACTCCCCCCACCCCCCATGGACTAAAACTCTATTAATTCCATATAAGCGTACTATCAGTTGTAATTTTTGGTCATTCGAAATTTTGCTCCTTACAATGGTAAGCATCTTGGCTTCCTCCGATGTAATATGCGAGCAATTGTTAACCTATAAAAAAGGCGCTTTTCGTCTCAGTTCTTATCGGTGAAGGGTGGAGAACAGTCTCACCGGGTGGTGATAGAGAAGTTTGGAACAGTCGATTAAGATTTCGTCAAAACATTAATTATTGCACAGAATAAGATTTTGTATAACTTTCCTTGTCTGTTCACTCTTCTCAAGATTCTCAACATTGGTCTTCACGAAATCAGAAAAAGTAATATGTGACTCGAGAAATCATATCGTACTGTTTGCGAATATTATTACTATTAACATGTTGCGTGTTTTACACTATGTAAATAGTATAATAGTGGTACGTTCCTATTTTTATTTTAGTTATTTGGTACTCATATTACTACTTGCCGGAAATGATAATGCAACAATGGTCGTCACCCCACCATTATACCCGTGTCGGCCTCTGTGGCGGAGTGGTTAGCATATCGCGCTACAATGCCAGGGGTCCCGGGTTCGAACCCCGGTCTGGGCATGGGTGTTTGTGAATGCATTCATCAATTTCAGTATATAATAACTCATCCTCATATTCGTAATTAGCCAAAAGTGGCAGAAAAGCGAAAACAAATTAACCAAATCAACCATTATACTCGTTTTAGCATGTTTGCGCTCTGTCTGATTCTGGACTATGCCCTGTGGGCTTAAGCTCGTAACTGTATGTATTTCTTTACCACTGCACAAGTTTTCTTTCTTGATTGATTAATTGATTTAGTTTATTTTACTTCGCATTTCTGCCACTTTGACTAATTACGAAGATGATTGGATTGGATTGATTTCTTGTTTTAAGTCCACTTTATGCAGAGTAAGGCTAATCGGGACGGGACCTACAGTTTAAAGTGGGATCCGAACCATGTGCCTTCACCGGGAATCGAACCCGGGACCCCTTCATTAAAAGGCGACGACGATACCACTGCGCCATCGGGGAGGCAAATTACAAAGATGAGGATGAGTGATGATATGATGAAAGGACACTAACAAAGAACACCCATGACCAGGACAGGATTCGAACCCAGAACCCCCGGCATCGTATCACGCTGCGTTGACCACTCTGTCACGGAAGTCGGCACAAGATACAAACTACTTGAGATCGACATATGGTTTGGAAGCAACTGCGACGTCACAGAGACACCCAACACCGGTGTTGAAAACCAGCAAGGGGGTTGGGGGGGGGGGGGAGGCCACTCACTTAAAAATGTCCAGAAACTTCGAAGCGGTCAGTTGCAACAGTACAGTGCTACACTTTAGTGCGAATATTCACGAAACGTTTTATCTGCGGAACCTTCCAGAATGTAAAAGAGGATACGCGAGTTGAATTTCCCGTTGATCTGTTCAACAGAATCAATTAATGTGGCACTTGATAAGTCGATAAGTGATCATCTGAACTGGGCTCATTAAAATGAAGAGAACTATTGACAATTTTATATCTAGCGATTCGAAATTGAAGAGAACTATTGACACATTTTTCCGTAAAGTGCCAAAATCTAGTAACAGTTTCAGTTCGGGTCCAGGGCTGAAGACAGCAGAAAAACTCCCGGAGCCACAGTGCAGTGCTAGTTCGGGTCCAGAGCTGAAGACAGCAGAAAAACTCCCGGAGCCACAGTGCAGTGCTAGTTCGGGTCCAGGGCTGAAGACAGCAGAAAAACTCCCGGAGCCACAGTGCAGTGCTAGTTCGGGTCCAGGGCTGAAGACAGCAGAAAAACTCCCGGAGCCACAGTGCAGTGCTAGTTCGGGTCCAGAGCTGAAGACAGCAGAAAAACTCCCGGAGCCACAGTGCAGTGCTAGTTCGGGTCCAGGGCTGAAGACAGCAGAAAAACTCCCGGAGCCACAGTGCAGTGCTAGTTCGGGTCCAGGGCTGAAGACAGCAGAAAAACTCCCGGAGCCACAGTGCAGTGCTAGTTCGGGTCCAGAGCTGAAGACAGCAGAAAAACTCCCGGAGCCACAGTGCAGTGCTAGTTCGGGTCCAGGGCTGAAGACAGCAGAAAAACTCCCGGAGCCACAGTGCAGTGCTAGTTCGGGTCCAGGGCTGAAGACAGCAGAAAAACTCCCGGAGCCACAGTGCAGTGCTAGTTCGGGTCCAGAGCCAAAGAGATTGAAGATCTGTGAAGTGAATGTTCTAGCAGTACCGGATATAGGAGCGGTTGCACAAGGTTTATTAAAAAAAGAAATAAGCTGTACAGATGAACTGAAAACCAAAGTGTTGAGTGATGATTTATTTGTGCCCGGACAAACTTTCGTGTATCCAGTTCGTGTCATTCACGGGATGAAAAGAACTTTTCAAGTTAATTGGTTGAGGAGGTGGAACTGGCTTGCATATTCAAGAGTCGATGATGGAGCTTACTGTAAGTTTTGTGTTGTGTTTGCTGCTGAACTAACCGGCAAAGGCAATCACCAGAAACTGGGACAGTTGGTAACCTTTCCTTTTATTAAATGGAAAGATGCCGTGGAGAAATTCGACACACACTCAAAGACTAACTACCACAAAGAGGCAGCCATTAAGGCCGAAAATTTTATGAATATCGAGAAGAAACGGCAAGAAGATATTGCTGGTTTAATCGACAACCAGAGAATAAAGGAGAAAGAAGAAAATCGAGCGGCACTCCGACCGGTTGTCGAGACAATCATCTTCTGTGGTCAACACGAGCTGCCGCTTCGAGGTGACAATGACAGTGGTCCACTAAGTCTGGAAGATCCAAATAACAAGGATGGGAAATTTAGGGCCTTGTTAAGGTTTCGTGCGAAGGCAGGGGATAACGTTCTAAAGAATCACATCCAAACTTGCAGGAAGAACGCATCTTACTTCAGTCCACTGATCCAAAACGAAGTGTTAAAAACTTGTGGTGAGCTGATTCAAAGAAAAATTGTGTCCGAGATAAATCAGTCTCAGTATTTTACCATATTGGGGGACGAAACTTTAGATGTATCGGGAACGGAACAGTTTTCGCTGTGCATTAGATTTGTTTCACCATCTAACTGCGTTCGAGAAGACTTCCTTTGTTTCGTGCCAATATATGATATGACTGGTGAAGCCGTGACAGAGACAATTTTGAACACTTGTGAGTGCTTGGGACTTAATATGAACAATTTGGTGGGTCTTGGCTTTGATGGAGCTGCAAATATGGGAGGACACATCAGTGGTGTTCAGGCTAGAATCAGACAGAAGTATCCGAGAGCTGTCTACGTCCACTGTGCCTCTCACCGTTTGAATCTTGCGTTATCGAGTGGATTGTCCATTCCGTGCGTGCGTAACAGCTTCGGAGTAATGAGAGACACTTGTTCATTATTTCAAAATAACTCCCTAGCTGTAAAAATGCTCAGGGACACCATCGATGCTTTGATGCCTGAAGAGAAGAAACGGCGCCTAGTGAGTTTGTGCGATACGAGATTTATCGAGAGACACGACGCAGTCATTGTGTTCCTTCAGCTCCTGGAACCTATTGTAGCCTGTTTGCGTGATCTTTCTGATAGAAACAGGGCTGTCTCTTCAACAGCGGCGCAATTATTGTCTGCAATTGAAAAAAGCCAATTCATCGTGTCCCTGCTAGTGTGCGAAGAGATTTTCAGTCACACGCTGCCTTTGTCAATGTACTTGCAGAACCCATCCCATGACCTTGCAGCAGCAGTAGAATATGCAGAAAATGTGATTCAAGTCCTGAAAGAGCTGAGAGAAAAGTCCGACCGAAAATTCGGAGAATTGTTCACCGCTGCTAATAACTTCATGAAAAACTTGTTTGGCACTTCGGTCGAAGTGCCTCGGATTTGCAGCAAACAGACCAAAAGGAGTAATTATCCCCACGAGTCGGCCGAGGTATATTTTAGGCGCTCTGTCTGGATCCCCTGTTTGGATGGTGTGATATCAGCTTTGGATGAAAAGTTTTCCAACAACAAGGAATTTCTGTCTAACATTTCTGTCATCCTTCCCAAGAATGCAAGTCTGCAGAAGATGGGCCAGTTAAAGAACATAGTACAGTACGTGGGCGAAGGAACGACTTTTTCTGAACTGAAAGGGGAATATGCTTTGTGGTGTCAGAAGTGGTCTGGAAAGGAGCAGCCATCGGACTTAATAAGTGTACTGGACGCCTGTGATCCCGCTTTCTTCCGAGGTATTCATGCTCTTCTCCGAGTGCTGGCGACAATCCCTATCTCGACAGCTTCTGTGGAGAGATCATTTTCCACAATGAAAAGAATAAAAACATTCTTGAGAAACCGGATGGGAAGTAACAGACTGACAGGTCTGGCACTGCTGTCAGTCCATTGGAGGTCAGCTCCTACTCCTGACGAAGTGCTCGACGCTATGGCTAGGCAAGGACCTAGAAAGATGTTACTTTAAGTGAATCTGACAGGTCCAATTGTTTGCGTTTGTTTATAGGAATTGTATGTTCAGATATTTTATGTGTAAGTGAATGTTGCATAGGATGGTGCATAAATTTAATATTCATTCATTTATTCTTTTTATTTATTCCTTGTCAAAAATGATTGTATCCAGAGGTCGGTACTCCAAGAGTAACTACACTTTTCTCTCATCCAACAAACCTAAGGCCACCCTTAGCAGCACAGTGGACAGCCGTTTCTTTCTTTCTTTCTTTTTTTTCAATTCATGTACCGAACGACTTATTTCTGACTGCAGTGTGAACGTGAAATGTTGATATTTTTTGTTTAAGGCTATATCTTTTTCGTTCTCGTGTATATGCATAACACATATATAATTTTCTAAATATTATTTATTGTGCTCCAACTTTTACTCTATGCTGCTGTCTTTGTTGGTGATTAACTGTGACGTTAATTGTTGTCAGCTTGAAAAAAATAAGACTCAATGGTCTGTAAACAACACTAACATATTCAACCATCTTGTGTTGGGTATATCGTAGTTTCTATTCTTTCAATCATGTGAGTGATATTTTGCATGTAATCAGATAATAATAACAGTAATAACTTTAGTTTATTTTGGATACAGGAGGCTGAAGCCGATCTCGTTCTTTCTTATCTTTCTGTTTTTGATTTGCATGGCATGTATGTGTGTGTGTAGTGTGTACTCACACACACACACACATATATATGTATGTGTATATATATATATATATATATATATATATATATATGGTATAATCATATACAATAGTGAAGTACTATCTTTACACCTATAAAGATATTCTTTAGCCCCCCCCGAAGAGAATTTCTGGATACGTGCCTGACGACAGCGGAACTTCCGGAGCCTCAGTGGAGTGCTCATTTGGGTCGAGGACCGAAGAGATCGAAAGTCTCTCTCTAAAGTGAATATTTCAGCTGTACCTGGTATTGGAGCGGTTTATTAAAAAAGAAATAAGCTACACAGATCAACTGAAAATCACTTTTGAGTGATGGTTTAGTTGTGCCAGGACCAAATTTCATGTATGCAGTCCGAGAATTTCATGGCAAAAGAAATACTTTTGTTTTAGCCTACTTGGTTCGACACACAGTCAAACACTCAACTATCATGAAGGGACAGCCGAAAATTTTATGAACATCGAGAAGAGAAAGCAAGATGTTGTATATGTAGATATTTCAACGGAAATTGCAGGCTCTACGAGGACCCGAATCAGGTCTGTACCAACTGACCCACTGAACCACCTTTGACTTTGGAACAGTTCTTTTCTACCACTGTTCATATCTATACTTCACTTCTAATTATTTTCTAATATCATTCAAGAATTCTATCATTTCTTCATATTTCTACATTTTTCCAGCATTTCTCCCATTTTGCAGCAACTTCTTGCCAGTATTGCTGTAAGATCCCCAGTGGCGAAGCGTAGAGTTGCTAGCAGGGTAGGCACAAAAGTGCGATAATATCCATTACTTGGTTAAATCTGTAAAAAGAAAGGGAGGGGGGCTATGTCATGGACAGTGGTTGAATGTCTCTCCAGGCGCTTCTTTACTTGCCAGTGGCGCGACGTTTTCAAAAGTGTTGTTACCGGCCATCAGTACGATAATTATGTCTTGGGTGTTCTCCTCTCGCCCACCAAATGCCATCGATCTAGATTTTTGTTAATTTCGTTTGTTTGTTTTTTTGTTGTATTTTTTCAACCCCTGAGTTATGCACGCACCTCCAGAAAGAACTACCAATCATGAGACATCGCGGAAATCCAACGAATAGTGCTCGAGCCCTGTTGTCAATTCTTCATCACTTTTTTTCTAAATTTATTTATTTATTTTGCAATGAGGTGAAAAGGGCCAGAAGAACCCCATAATTTTTGGGTCAGTATGACGTTTGTGCCGTGAGCAGATGACAGAATTCCGCACTTTCAGCGACTGTCAGTTTGGTACAGTCACGGACACTGCTGGGTTGTAACAATCA
Source organism: Lepisma saccharinum (assembly GCF_977018435.1). NCBI lineage: Eukaryota > Metazoa > Arthropoda > Insecta > Zygentoma > Lepismatidae > Lepisma > Lepisma saccharinum. The sequence continues at coordinate 73,355,735 of NC_139231.1, forward strand.
CATTCAAAAATAATGGTATCGTTACAACCCAGAAGTGTCCGTGACTGTACGTTCTACTGTTGCCAACTTAGTTTTTTTTTAGCAAGACTTCCTCGCACCAAGGAAAACACTATTGTTATCTGTTGTCTAACTAAAGGAATGGTTGTAATTAATTCCAGTCTTGGCTTTCTAGATAAATGTATTTCTGACACCTGTATGTGCAAGTAAACATAATTTAAATTTTGGATATTTTCGTCTCAGTTGTTCTGCTCTATGTTAATCGTGACGATGAGAATATATGGAGAATGAAATCAAGAGGATCAGGAAACATTGACATGACCACAATTAGGTCACCTGGCTTCGTAACGTGTTAGGATGACCACTACGGGGCTTTCAAGAAAAACATACGTAAAGGTGACCTATTTCATTCAGTGTGAATACTTCACATCCTAGTTTGTTCTATCCACCTTTACGTGATAATAGAACATAGGATCCTTGTTTGGGACCCTCCTATGATGGCAACACGAAAGGTTACTATGTAACATATAAACAGGTTATAATAAATGTAGTTGCTTGAGAGAATAGAATCCCAATTTTTAGGAGCAATTTAGCTCTTTTCTGCCAATCCAAAGTGACAACACTGGCCTGTTCCGCCAGACCTGAAACAGACCCCGCGATAACCCCACAACACTCCTTGTCCTAAACACAAAAAATGACTTCCCTTGCATTGTACTCTCGTTGACCGCCGTCTTCTCATGTTATCCCTCCAGGGTAAACGAAACTGCCTACCTCTTCGCTTGTATCGACTGCATAAAAAATGTCTGCTTGTAATATCTATTCGACGACAGTGTTAACGCATGAAATAACGTTTCAACAACTTTTAAATTTTTAAAGAAAATTACTGTCACTTGCCACTGCTACTTGCAAAGGAAAATAGAGTTGAAAACATTTTAGAAGTTATTCTTATAAGAAGGAAACATGAATGACCAAAAGTGGGTCCTACCTTACCGATGATTACATCTTCACTCAATTAAGAACTCAATTGTTCTTGTATTTTAGTCCAGCACTTCCTTGCATAAATCTGATCGCTGCACACGACACGAATCGCAAACAAAACTCTACCGCCACGAACTTTGCGCTCCGAGTCACGCTCCCTTGTAGCGTCCTGAGCAGGAGGCAAGTTTTCACAGAGAGGGAACAAACAAGCGAGGGAATCCCCCTTCACGATAAAAATAAATTATTCTATTTCCAGTGAAAGTAAAACTACTTTGTAAATATAAGGCGTAACTAGCATTTTAATTTACATAATTTGGTATGAAGACTTACTTTAGAAATATAAGTTCTTTAGACTTCTGTTGTTAGACTACGGTGTTGGGTGAATCGACAAGACCATCAGCACTCTGACCAGAAAACGAAGTCAGAACTACAGTATTCCGTAATTTTCAATTTCACTTACTCTTGTCGATGAAAGGAAGGAAAAACATAAGTTTCGTACAAAATATGGAGAATGTACAATGAAATAGAAATCTCTCTGCACGAACACAAGCTAATGTTTATAAAAAATGCTGGTACACCACAAATTTCCAACCCTGGCGGAAATGCAGTGTTGCTGACATTCTGTTCGTCCTAGTGGGTAACACCGCGAGGCCGGCCTCAGGAGTACGTTATAAGCATACGTACAGTACTCGTAAGATTAGGCTTCCCGCATATACGACCGTATGACAGAATGTGAAGAGAAGAGAGAGGCCCCAGCAAATGTGCCTCACTCCGTGGAAAGTGCGTAATACTAGACAGGGTTAGAATTTTTTTGTAATTATCATAAATGAAAATTCCTAACTTTTGCATTTCATTGCATATGTTTTGACGAAATAAGTAAATAAAACTTTAAGAGTGTAATGGCGTGGGTAGGCCCGGCCTCCTGGCCTCATAGGACGCTTCGCCACTGAAGATCCCCCCTCGCAAACCCTAATTCACCACACATGGCCCATAACGGATTCGCCCCGAGTCTAGCCTCGCATCACAGCCATCTTTACTTCTGAAATCCCTATGTCTTAACACTAAACGTTCTTGCGAATATCTTAAATCTGGCAACTATCGGCTAACCCTAGCTCTCTTTTCTATTCATCTTTCCACTAATGGCCCAGAGGCAGCCACTGCTATTGTCAACTGTGTGTCTTTCTCCAGCCATTCTGGCGACACAAGTCATAAAACTCATTTTCTCACAATAACCCCTTTTATACGTCCCGATCATCTTGTCTGCATCCTCCTGTACTGGTTGCAAACTCCAAAGATGTGACACTAGAATTATAGTAAAATAATAATATGGTTGGATACTTTGCTTTGTGTAACGGGAATATATTGCCTGAAGTCACAGGAGGTTTGACATCACTGCAAACTGACTGTCCTTTGCTGCTTGTAACTTTTCCCTCCAAATTTCCACCAATAGAATTCAAAACGTCAACTCGATTTCGGCATAACCATAACCTTCTAAATTTTGTGGAAACAGTTTTGACTCGAGTACGGATAAGGACGGAGGTGTCGAGCACCATCGAGATCCGTCGGTGACCACTAAGCAGTGCTAGTTCGGACTCACCAAAGAACAGTACCGAATGTTCGAAATATTGTGGACAGTGCTAAGATATACCTAAGTGTGTGAGATGACATAAACAAGTTGACGTTCAAGTTGTTGTGCTTATTTTCAGTACCGAATGTATAAATTTATTGTGCGGATAGTGTTATGATATACATAAGAGTGTGAGCAAGGAACTAAATGCACAAATGGATCGGTTTGAGCAATGCAGAACCGGTGTTTTGATAAAGGACCACAGGACGCAATAATAGGAGCTTCACCGCTGCAGTGTCGCCCAGGAACCCATGGAGGGGGTAAGAAAACAAAATTAAACAATAGTGCGCCAGCCCAGGTGATTCAATAATCATCCCCTTTCGAAAATTTCAATCAGAAAGAACTAAAACTTGTGTACCTATAAACTTTCTTCTTTATTTTTCTTTTAATCTGCATTAAACTCAAGTAAAATTGTTTCCAATCATTTTTTGTTTTAAGTAATTCTCCTTATTTGAAATGAAAACCTTCAGTGGTGTCCCACCCCTACCGACTAGCTAGCTGGAGGCGGACTGTGGTTATTGTTTCATTGGTATTTGGTTGTATATACCGAAGGATTAGTTCTTAATAGAAATATTAGATGTGTTGGGAACGGAAGGGTTTTCACTTTGCATTAATTGTTTCGGGATCCAGCTGTATTCGAGAAGACTTCCTTTGTTTCGTGCCGATTCATGACAAGACTGCGGAAGCTGTGACAGACAATTTTGAACACTTAAGAGTGCTTAGAACTGAATATGAACAATTTGATGGGTTTCGGCTCTTATAAGAGCTGCAAACAAGGGAGGACAAAACACATTAGTGGTGTTCAAACTCGAATCAGGGAAAAATATCCAAGAGCTTCTGCGTCCACTTCGCAGCCCACAGTTTGAACCTCACGTTGTCGAGTTGATTGTCCATCCCGTGCATCTGTAACAGCTTCGAAAAAACACTCAAAGACACAATAGATATTTTGATGGCTGATGAGGAGAAATGGACAAACACACATACTGAGATGGTCCCGGCACACAATGTTATGTTAATGCATGGAAACAGAGGAGTTGAGAGGTAAAATATGTTCAGATTTCACGCTCTGATTAAAATGACAGCCTTAAACAGTGTCAACCATGATACTAATAGACATGGTAGGTTCCCCGGGGCTGCTGTGACGTAAACTGGTGAGCAACTCGAGATTTCGCCCGCTACATCTGGCAGTGAATCTTTGTCTCTCGCTAACAAATAGACGTTTCTTTCTTTACTGAGAGTTTTCTTCAAAGTGGCTTGTGGTGTGTTCGGATGTAATAATTACAACAGTAAGACTAAAGGAGGAGCTGTTAGGTATTTTAGATTTCCGAGAGATGAAAATGCACGAAAACAGTGGATTTCGCTTTGTAGAAGCGTGTGTACTTCACACATAGGCTATATGCATACTTCTGTAAAATGTGGAGCATGCGGAATTCCATTTTAGACGCGAGTATAGAGTTCTTAATGCAAAATTGGCCTAAATAATTTGTATTTATTTATTATTATTTACTTTTTACAATTTATGACTATTTTTAAAACCGGTTTCAAGACCAGATAACAGTTCCAAAACATATAAAGCTCAGGAGCTTATTCTGAGCTCACTTTGAATTTAATGGGATGGAAAATCGGAGTTTGTAATATGATAATTGCGAGCAAAGCTACATGTATTAATTTTAATGCAGGTTGCTATGGGGTGAGGAGCATTCCCCCTCCTAACTTGATTCTTTCCAAATCAGGAATAATCATTTCATACCCACTGAATATGAAAATCATATTTTTAAATATATCGTACTTACAGAATTCTACTTCAGTTGAGTTCATTTTAGAGCCCCATAGCTATATATAAAATATCATTAAACTAATTTATGACAGATATGTACCGTATGCAGTGCCCTTTAGAAGCCATGTATTCGGTATTTTCTGACTTGTAGAAGGTGTTTTACAAGTACTTTTCTATCAAATAAGAAAAATTTGACGTATGTTAATAGCACTTTTAAATGCTTGTTGACAGCTATAGCGTTGTGTTGCCTTTTCAAAAAAAAAAAAAAAAAAAAAAAAAAACAATCGAGATGATTCCCGATCAACTCGCAAGAGATCTAACTTTGCAGAATTTGTAAAACATTTGACATTGTAATTATTTGTAATGTAATTAGTTGTATCTTATGATGATGCTCTTCAAACGCTGTAAGTACTATCATTGCGTAAACCGAAATCCTTCATATCTCAGAGCAAGCAAAGTTAGAGGAAAACCATACGCTCGAAATAATTTCTTTCAATGGTTGGTGGACAATGGGGTCAGTGCCATGAACCTTAACTTTACTGATTAGAGAAATAATTTAGAAGTTTTAAACCTGCTTTTTTCAATACTTGTAGACTCCCAGTGCATTGTTTTAATGCAGAAAACTTTGCAACAAAATGGATCAAGTCATAAGCATTACAGTGTTCTTGACAAGCCAAATGGCAAATCATCGAACCTTCAGAGTCTCATTAATTTCGTGCATTCAACTGAATAATATAATTTTCTTACGGTTTGACTTTAGAATTTAACTTGAAATGGTGTTATGTTTGTGTTGCATTCAATATCAAAATTATATTTTAAGCAATTTATGTCCAATTCTAAGCATATCTAATTCATAGGTAAATCCTCCCCTTCTGATAAAATCACAAATCGCACCCTGTTTTAATGTCTAGGAAATATCGCTGATCCATTTCAACTAGGAATGGTATCGAGATGAGTCAAACTCAAACTTTCACAACGTATATAAATGTTATTAAAGGAAAATCTTTTCTTAAAGTTTTTCTGCTTTCATTTTGTTCGACGCTGCGAAACATTTTATCCTGAATTGATGAAACCTGGCAACACAGACTCGCAATTGTCACTAATGGATTAACTTTTCAATTACAATAAACAAAATAAACGACTTATTTGGAATATGAACAAGATATACGTTTTGTATGTCTGAATAAGAGACACTAATTTAAATTTATTTTAAGTAAATTCTTCAAATGTGATACCAAAGTTTCGAACGAGATCGTCTCAGACATCAAGTATCGTCTCGTTTTGATTTAGCAGAGATTTATTTCAGTCTCTTCTCCAAATTTGCGACTTTTCTCCATTATCCAGGCAAATTAGAAAAAAGAATGGAAAAAATTCCAACAGAGATAAAAATTGGTAAATATCACCAGTGTGGCATTTCAAACAACATACTAAAAGTCCCCGACAATCCGAGTTGTGCTCTGTCCGCCATATTGGAAAATGGCGGATAAACGGTGACGTTTGATCATAATTAACTAAAAATGGTGAAGGCTGAGCCGAAAATGTGTTCAGACATAAATTAAAGAAAAGAAAATTTCCAATAACTTTAATAAGATAAATGTTTGTGATTTAACCAACCATTTCACTGTTAATAATATATGTAATTTCTTTACAGGTGCTGCCCGATGTGGAACTTGGATGTAATGTATGTGATCATCGGAAAACAAACTGAATAACCTTTTCGGCAAGGCAACAATGGATATAACCCAATATTGTATTATTTGTGAACAAACGTTGAGTGAAGGTGACACTGTGGTTGTGATAAAAGGCTTAAATGCTATAAAGAGTAGCAGTTTACGTCGAAAAGATGGAATATTCGAGAAATTGGAAAATGAGACGAATGTGAGGTTACATATTAAGTTCCGTAAAGACTATACTCGTGAGAGTAGTATTACTGCTGCAAGTAATCGTTCGCCACAAAATTCAATACTCCTTCGATCAGCAGTACATATATTTGACTTCAAACGTGATTGCTTGTTTTGCAGTGAAGTTTGTGATTTTCAAGCAGAAACGAAAAAGAATGTGAACAGACGAGTTAAAATATTTGAAGTTCGATCCTTAACACTCAAGGATCAAATCATTGAAGCTGCCATCAAGAGGAATGATGATTGGGGAAGGACAGCGCTTGATCGAATTCGTACCGTTATTGATCTAGTTGCAGTTGAGGCTATGTATAGGTATAGGTCGATGAATCAACTTATGACGAAGATGAATATCTTCCACAAGATACTGATGCCTCAGAAAAAAAACTCTTAGGAAAGCCTATGTGATCACTATGGAGAAGACATGATAATAACAACACGCAAAGGGCAAACCGCTACAGTATGTTTCCATGATACAGGATATAAAATATTATCCAAAAGTTGGTACACACAAAAAGAAGAAAATCCAAAGAACGAAAGACTTAGAATTGTTAGAACTGCTGTCGCAATAATTCGGGAAGATATACGATCTGAAACATATGCCAAAGATATGTATCCGAATCCACATGAATGCTTGAAGACAGGTGATGATATGGTTGCAGAGACATTAAGGGTCTTTACAGAGGTGTCATTATGAAAGGAATAAAAGGAAATGAAGACTCTATCAAAAGAAAATGTGTGTGTATTGACCATGCTATTATATCAGCAGTAAGACCACGGTAATTCAATTCAATGATTCAGATTGGAATTGAAGTTCATCTACATAGATATTTTGGTTCAAGAAATATTATTGATATGTTATCAAGCATGGGTTTATGTGCATCCTACAATGAAGCCGTTTTGTATCTTAGTTCTGCAATGTTAAGTGATGAGGAAATTGTTGCTGACAAGAAATTATTATATCACTTTGTTTTTGATAATGCAGACGTCAATGTACGGACCTTGGATGGACTAGGAACTCTCCACAATATGGGGAGCATTATGTGCACTGCAAGATCTGTTCATCCCAGAAAAGAAAATGTTCGATTGAAGAAGCAACCACCAGAATGTTACCTTGCCAAATTTGGTAATGTTCCATTACGCACATACGTTGTGCCTGCTGTCCGTGGCCTGTAGAAAATCAAGATTAAAGAAATCGAATACACCAAGCAGGTAGCACCATCAGTGCATGTTGCATTACTTCATGATTTTCTATGGATGTGTGGAAATCATCTTACCTTGTCACCAAGTCCAAGTTGGAGTGGTTATATGGAGCTTGTCACTGAGGGTAGTAAGGAATATCACATTTCTGAAATAAGTATATTACCATTTATAAAGCTGCTGCCGGCAAGTTCGGATGCCATATACTCATCCCTTATGTTCGCAGTTGAAGAATGCATGAAACATGGTCAAAAGACATGTATTGTTACATTCGACCAACCTCTATATCTGAAAACATCTGAAATTGTTGCGGCTTTTCTAGACAATGGAGATATGTCGTCACTTGTCCTTCGTCTAGGTGGATTCCACATGCTTATGTCGTACGTGGGAGAGATAGGATATATTATGACGAGGGGAAGCAGATTGGAGGAAGCTTGGTCAGTAATACAGCTTGTCCACGCTAGAGTGATCGAGAAATAAATGCTCGCCATTTAAAATCAGATAAGGATATTGCTGTATTTTTCATATGACAGGAAAGGGAAACTCTCCGAGATTGTGCAACACTGTTTTCAGACAGCTTCACGGTCGCGCATGCGCGTCAATAGCTTTTGTCTCGAAAGGAAGCCAGGCGCCATTCAGCAGTCAATCGCGCAGTGGAAAACATGTGGACACCGCAACAGAAAGTTCAGTGCGTGTTATGGCTAGCAGAAGAGAAATCTGTTATTCGGGTTCAACGCCGTGTTCGTCGTACGTGGAATGTGGATCCACCTGGTCATAAAGGGATTCTCCAATGGGACAGAACACTCCGAGAAACAGGTTCTTTACTACCGCAAACCGGCAAACATGCGAAAGTGTCTGTGAATGAGGCAACAATCGAACGTGTGAGAACGGCATTTGCAAGGAGTCCAAGGAAGTCTATCCGAAGAGCTAGTTCCGAACTTCAAATTCCTAGATCGACTATTCACAAGGTCTTACACAAGCGACTCCATTTGACTGCTTACAAGATCGAGCTTCATCACCACATAAAGCCAAATGATCGTCCGCTTAGGGCACATTTTGCAGCTGAAATGCATCTGTGAATTGAAAATGACAACTCGTATCTGGACAAGATTGTTTTCTCGGATGAAGCAACCTTTCATTTATGCGGCAAAATCAATAGGCACAACTGCCGGATATGGGGTTCAGAGATTCCCCATGTTAGTCAAGAACATGAGAGAGACACGCCTAAAGTGAATGTCTGGTGTGGATTGACGAGGAACTCTGTCGTTGGACCTTTCTTCTTCTTAGAGGCTACAGTCACAGGACATGTGTATCTGGACATGTTGCAGAATTTCGCCATAGACCAATTTCCCCCAGGATCGATTTTCCAGCAAGATGGAGCACCGGCACATTATCATCGACAGGTGCGTGACTTCTTGGATGAACGTTTCCCTGATATGTGGATCGGAAGAGAAGGACCCCTTGCCTGGCCACCCAGGTCACCCGATTTGAACCTTTGGATTTTTTCTGGGGATATGTTAAGAACGTTGTTTATCAAGGAGACAGTCCAAGAAATTTGCAGCAACTGAGGGGCCGCATCACAAATGCAGTGGCGCTTGTGACTCCCAAAATGCTAGAGAACACTTGGGGGGAAGTTGAATACCGTTTAGATGTGTGCAAAGCCACCAAAGGTGCACATATCAAGTTGCATTGAACATCATCTGAAACTCGGTGAGTTTCGTATCAAGTAAAAGCAGTGACGTGCGGTGACGTCGACACTTGGGGTAGCAGTCAGTGGCGTGCTCAAGGGGGGGGGGGTGGTTGGTGTGAGTCACACCCCTCCTCTCTTTAGGGCCAGTATTCCTTCAAAAAAGAAGAATGTCAATAACAGGAAAAGATTGCAAAATTATGAATGAGTACTATAGCCTGACAAGTTAAGTCCCGATATGCGCAGATCGCTGCGGAGCACTTCCTATTACGTCATCCTCCCCACCATTCTTCTATCTGGCGTTGAGAGTACCAGTGGTGCTAACTCAGCAAAATTAAGCTAAAACAAATATGACAAACGATTTTCACTGTTTAGCGTGACGGTGCATGCAGGCTCCTATTATATCAGTGGTTCATTTTATTTAATCCGGCCTTTGAAAATGCGTGCGGTGCGCCGATCGTAAACTGTAGTATTACGCACGTGCGTTAAGGTTTATAACGAAGAGAAACTACAGGGCGAATGACTTCATTTTCTGAATGCGACATCGAGCAGTGTCCAGTTTTTTTTTTATTTTTTTATATATTTTTTTAAACCGAGTGGGGTGGTGGTTCGTTTGTTTATCGTACAACAATCACTACGAGAAGGCAATCTGATAACACGCTTGCCTGTGTTCTTTTCTAAAGCATTGAAATGTTCATGCTCTTGGCTGCAAGATTCTTACTTTGAAAGAGATGGACTTATGGACGAGCGTGTAGATGAACTGATAATTAGACTTGGTGAAGCCGATTCAGACACGGACACAGATTCATCGGTAGACACAGACTCGGATGAGTGGGAGAGTGAATCTGAAGGAGAACTGGAAAACATTTAGGTGAGCTCAGTTCTATCGTTTATATATTTTTCATTTTTCTATCGTTTTATTTCATACATTTCTTATGCTGGTAAGAAATATCCCTAATATAACTTAATTCATTTAAGGTTTAAAGGGAAAATATCAAAATGTATTTAGAATTTAGCGCAATCAATAGGTAGCGTAGGTGACGGGATACTAATTCATGCCTTTCACATTCAAATTTCGTTGAAAATTCTCAGAGGATTCAGCTCCCTCCAGTTTGCAACACTGCGAATGAACGTCGCCGCAGACAATGGAGTGGGGAAATGTGATGTGAGATGCGCAAACAATGGATTGCAGCGTCTTGTTTTTAAACTTGTCAAGTTATAGAAAAAAGTACATGTAAACCCCACCCACATTCGAAAATAAAAAAACTATTTGATTTGACTCTAAGCCGGAGATCCTGGGTTGGCCATTTGTGTTCTTTGTGTGTGTTCCTTCATCTATTTTGTTGTACCAAAGGTGGCGGAAAAGCGAAGTAAAATAAACCAATTTGAGCAATCAATCAATGATTTGATTTCATTTTTGTTACTTAGCGTCGCTTTTTTGTCACATTTGGTTAATTGTGAAGATGATACGATGAAACTGATGAAGGGACGAGCATAAGGAACGCCCATGCCCGGGTCGGGGTTCGAACCCGGAACGCCTGGTGTCGTAGCGCGCTGTGATAACCACTCCCCCGCGCTTGGTTGATTTGGTGACAGGAAACAAAACACAACACACTTTTTTGTAGTTTCTTCAATGATATTCATTTGACTTTTTGAGTTCTGAGATACATTTTTCATTCCAAATTATTTCATTATTCACTGCAACACATAGGACAAGAATGCGCACTCATCACGGGTTCGAATCCTGGCCTGGATTGTTCATATGAGGTCCCTTCACCAATTTCATCATATCATCACTCAATCCTCATTTTCGCGATAACCAAATGTGGCAGAAAAGCGAAGTAAAATAAACCAAACTAACAACAATATGAACACGCGTTCTCTTGCCCAAATAAATACATCCGTATTTATGACTGTTACAGGCCAAGATATTAGTATATTTAAATAAAACACTACTAAAACGAGAGTCAGCGAGAGCCTGAGCACATATTTGTAATTTAATCATTATATATTCCATATTTGAAAAAGAAAAAAAAGAAAGAAAGCATAACATTATTGTCTGCACATAACACGTTCCCATTTTATAAATAATAAAACTACATCCCATATTATACATACACACATATTGTACAACGTGTAAAAGGTTGTGTAAATACAGAGAACATAAGTACTGTAGAAAATTTTACCCTGTGTTCTTTAGAGGATTTACAAAAAAAATATGAGAAACCAATCCCCTATCTGTCCTATAGGAGATAGACTGGGGGACCTGAAAGCCTGGGCTTTCAACCATTGCAGCGGGGGGCGTGGGGGCAAGGCAAGTAGAGGTCGAAATATTCCTTTTCCTTGGGCCGGCCGTTTCTACCTGGAAACTGGCCTGGCTGAAGAAGAGCGAGCTAGGGTATCCAGCCTGCTTTGCCCGCGGAGAACACCGATGGACGAGAAGCGCGTGGAAAAGAAAGTGTTGCGTATGAGCTGTGGTGGCTTTAACAAGACAATAAATATTGTGATTTGAATATAATTCGAGATGTGAGATTGATTGATCTATCTCTGCTAGACTAGCTACTCCTCAGTGCACGTCACTGAGTAAAAGTAAAAGTTTATGTTACCAATTCTGTTCACTAGAAATTATAACTTATTTCTCGATCCCTCTAGCGTGGACACCCTGTATATATTATTCGTTACAAGTCACGAAATAAAAGTGTAAAACTTCAATCAACACCAGGCAAATTTGATTAAAAAATAATGGGAAAAGTTTCCACAGAGTTAAATGTATTTTTTACATTATTAGATAGGTTGGTTAAATCAAAAAAATTATCTTCTTACAGTTATTGGAAATTTTATTTTCTTTAATTTATGTCTGAACACATTTTCGGCTCAGCCTTCACCATTTTTAGTTAATAAAGCAATTATGATCAAACGTCACCGTTCATCCGCCATTTTCCAATATGGCGGACAGAGCACAACTCGGATTGTCGGGGACTTTTAGTATGTTGTTTGAAATACCATACTGGTGATGTCTACCAATTTTTATATCTGTTGGAATTTTTTCCATTCTTTTATGACATTTTGCCTACTTTTACTGGACTACATCTCTATTTTTAAAAAAATCTCTTAATATATAGGTTTAAGTGCAGTTTTCCGAACACCCTCTGACAAAGTTATAAAAATAATCGGTGAGGTATATTGTGCCCCCGAAATTGATCTGTCGTGTCGCATCTCGAAAACAAGACGAGGCAGGAATTCGTTTCGGAAAATTCCATTTGAAAAATTCAAAATGAAAGGTCAGTCCTATGCTCTTCTGATGCAGATCTATATCTTCGAATCGACGCGATCACTTGTTTACAAAACATGTACCCCCCTTATAAAAGGGAATTAGTCTGCAGCGTGATTTTCTGAAAGTAAACTTTAACTCATTCCATCGTTCCACACACATTTTGAATAATTTTCATCTCCTTAAAAAGATTTCCAAACACACAGATCAATGAACTAACTAGTAGCAAGCACAATGTAGTACATGTAGAATAAGTCTGCAACGGTTTGAATTCCTGTGGGTACTAGGTACTAGGTACTTTTAATAGTAGCATCTTGTATCTAAGGGGGGGGGGGTACAAGAGGTACAACTAGAATCTTTGATTTAGGGGATACAGTACCCCGTTCAAAAATTTAGGGGGTACAATGTACCCCCGTACCCCCTGTTCCTGCGCCACTGCTCTTATGGGTTTGATTCTATGTTAAGAAGGATTACGTCAGCCCTTGTGCTTGTACTACGTGTGGTACTATAATGTAGTTTGTGTACTTTATAAAATTTGTGTTAAACTAAAAAAAATGCAGTACAAACTTACATTAGAAATAATGTTACTAAACATTTGGCGTTTAGGAAATATGATTTTACAAGAAAGAAAAAAACTGCACTATATAAAATTTTATATTTATATTCTTCATTCTTCCATTTAAAAAATATTCAATTTAGATTTTTGTTGTTTCATTGATACTTTTTCCACCAGACGAACTGTATCTTGGATGACTACCGTGGCTACCTCCCTGTACTACATTTAACTTTTTTTGTAATTACTTTTCACAAACACTGATATGGGTGTATTAAACTAACTAAAATTAGTAACAATGACACTGAAGGATCTTAGAATGTGTTTTATAACGTTATATTTTAGGAATTTAAATATGTAGGCTTCATTTTAAATTTACGTATCAAACAATATATCATTTAGTAAACGCAAGTAGTGTCTAGTGAGTTACAAAAGTTCGAATATCGGGTAAAGCATTTCTGTTACTTGCCTTTCCGAAATATAGAAGAAAAAAGTAACAGCCATGGTGAAAATGCGAAAATATTAACACAATGTCCAAACACTTACAAGGATCAATGGAACATGTGTTAACTTGAGGTACAGAGGAAAAAGCGACTAAATTAGCTACAGGTTTTCTTCCGCATGTGCCTCCCTACGCTCTATTCATTCCTACTTTTGCTGACTTTGTGCAAAAAAGAAATACCAGTCCTTTTAAGCAGTAAATAAGGTTTTAAACCTTCCCCGGAAAACTTCATTCAATGAAAAAGAACCCCTGTTATGTGGTTTCTACCCGCTGGCTGCGACATTTGCTCACCAGATGACATAATGCGCTGGAAGGGACGAAAGTCGTCCGCTGGATGAGCCAACCTACTACTCTTAGAACCATGGTGTGAACGATTTAGGGGATAGTTGCTCCCCATTCTTTTGCCTCCACACTATCACTATGGACTCTTAATTCTAAGCCTTGTCTACAAAGAGAAAGTAAACTTTCCTTGCACCCTCCCCCCCGTTTTGGAACCAAATTGCGACCACTGGATTTGAACATACAATTGTGAGGTTCTATCTATACCCCTTTAAAAAATGATGTTCAGCGCCCCCCGAAAGGAATTCCTGGATACGTGCATGCAAGAGATGTATTGTATGCAACATTCACACACATGCTGATCTCATTCTTTGTTATTCCTTCTTTGTATCTGTTTATGATGTTTTTCTTAGTAGGATATGTTTGAAGTCCAATCTAATTTCTTATCTTTGTTGTTATAACACAAATTCTTACCCTCAGCAAATTTTAGTGGGAGAATAATTGAAGAGTAAAATTGGTAAACGATGTAAGTGCCAAAATAATTCAAATACCGTTTTTCACGTTAAACTGTGAAATGTGCCATGCTTTATAATGTGGTAAACTGAAAAGTGGCTGGTAGTCCTCTAAGTAGTCCAAAGGGCGTGTAAAGAGGTCACTAGTGTGAACGTTCTAGGGGTTGCGGGCTGATGTGCTAAACGATGCTATTTCCCAACACTTTCGCTTTTGGCACTTACAACGTTTACCACTTTGAGTCCTCAATTTTAATAGAACAAGATCGTTGGTGGGAAGGTGGGAGATCCCCCTTCGGACATGGGAATTCGTACTCTATATATGACCACCAACGCTATGGAATTATCCTTATAATCAGTGTGGTATTTAAGAAATTTCCAGAGGGGGGAAATTCTACCGACTGTCTAGAGACAGCATGAGATAATGCTCATTGATCAATCAAGGAATTCCTATTTGTTTGTCGGGTGTAAAACACATGTATTTCAACAACACAATATTTTGCACAGAGTATCCCCTTATTTTTACACAATTCATCAAAGTGTAGATAATACGTAACCATTATTATTTAATTAATTCGATTTTTCTTGCATAACACAACACAATGGTGTTGTTGGATTCTCGTTAGATCTCTTTGTGCGTAAAAATCTTGCATACTGGAAACTAGAGTACTACATTATGAAGCACGATTTATAAAGGACTTCCTTAATCAGTTCTGCAGAGAAGCCCAAAGGTACATATTAATCGTCTATTAACATTATTGACCTGCAAATATAAAGTAGATAAAGTCCCAATTAGCCTATTTATGTTAAACTTTATCTTTGTATTCTTTGGTAGTCCGAAAGGTCATTATCAAAATATTGCTATTTGATGTTGCTCGAACGTTTTTTGTTCGTTGGTGTTTCAAGATACCATCCCTTTCCTGTTACTTATCACTTTTGGAGGAGGGGGGCAAGTGCGCCTCTGTATCCTGCTATATCTGCCAATACAAAACAATATATTAAAAATTTGCCCCCCCTAGGATTGACTTCGACCCCCCCCCCTTACTAAGAATTCCTGGATACGGGGCCAACTGAATGATGATGACGATTAACCTTGCATTCTGACATTTCAAAGTTGGCTGTGATTTATGCCAAACCATTCCTCGTCTGGCGTCAGAACGCAAGGTTGTCCTCGCGATGTACGATAAAGGAAAACCCATATGGCCACTGTCGTATGAAGAGGGTCAGCCCCCCCTGAGATTTTTACAAAATAAATCTAATGAAGTCGGAAAAAAAATTAAAATACCCCCGATTACCATTTTTATGTTTGAATAACTTTTAAAACCAAAGTTCAAAATGGTAATTGGAGCTCATATCTCATGAAAATAAAACTCCAACGGTATCATCGAAAATGATTTACGGCAATGTATCCTGTGATCCAAGCAAATATTTAATCTCTCTGTTCATTGCACTGCCGAACCCATGTTAATATTAAGTAACCGTACAACTAATATAGATTCGGTAAGGAAGAAATTTTCCGATATAAAAGATTGTTTTATTCACTAGAACATGTGAACCTTATAATTCTGTTACGATTGAAGGGATTTAAGTAAATAACAGAAAATATAAGGTCTCCGTCATGTTCAAACTGCTCCGTACAGATGGCGCTGAAGTGGTAGTTTTGTTAATACCGGTGCATTTTCTTTCTTTTATGACTAGTATGGAAGATTTCGTGGTGAAACAAAGATCACATGTTCTTCCCGCAAGCGTCTGAAATACTATGTGAAAAAATGAAAACATTTCGTACCTTCAGAGAGTAGTGCCTATCATTAAAACTTTTGAAGTGGCGTTTCGTCGCAATATACTCCGTGGTGCAGATTTTAGTCAACACTGTTGCCGATATTTCACGCCGTGTTTTCTAACGATATGATCAATACAAGTGCGTCGAAATCGTGAAAGTTAAACCAAGTTACCAGAGAATAACGAATCCAGTACATGTTGGAAGAAGGAAACATCGGAAAAAACTGAAAGGTAAGTCTTATATTTAAATGCTTGTTGCTTAATCCATCAAAAGTAAAACGTTTGCAATATGCAAGAGTGATGCAGAATGTATGATTTATTTATATGTTGAGGAAATACCTTCCGATATAATTTCTGTGAGAATATCGCTTCAACGTCTCAATCTTTACAACGCAGCACGCATTTTTCCTTACAAACGAAGTTCATAATTCTTTGCAATTGTAAAATCAGAAGAGAATATGGTAACAGTTTCATGCATCGGAGACACATTTCTTCAATTTTACACAAGAAACTACTTACGGAAATGAGTTTCTCCAAGGTTTATAACCTCCGTCGATATATATTCTTCCTAAAACTTCATCCTACAATGCAGCAGAACAATAAATAATCACTTTTCATGTAATAATATTGCGCATTTTGTGAAAATCGACAACATTATGCCGTTGTTTCCAAGATGTACCTGCAGATGGCTCTAGCGTCGGAAGTCACGCGATCTCGCTAGTGGAATCAGGGTTTCCAAACGCGCGATTTTTTTCGAGAAACGCGAGTTTTTTTTTCTTCGAGAAACGCGCGGTTTTTTGTCGAGAAAGGAAAATGGTTTTTCGATGAATTTAGGGGTGAAATGGGTGCTAATGGAACCTAACCTAACAGGCCTAACCTAACCTCGTGTGAATGGTTCGTGGGGCTACCCGTGGATGGTTTTTGGGGCTAACGTCAATGGTTTGTGGGGCTACCCGTGGATGGTTTTTGGGGCTAACGTCAATGGTTTGTGGGGCTACCCGTGGATGGTTTTTGGGGCTAACGTCAATGGTTTGTGGGGCTACCCGTGGATGGTTTTTGGGACTTTTTTACAACTTTCATGCACAATAGAGTTGGAAACATTGATATTCGAAAACAAAAGAAGCGTTACAATTCGCAAAGCAAGCGATATCGCACCGTGACGTGCTTTCCGTAGCATTAAGGAAAATGGTTTATTTTAGCAGAAAAAGTGTTTGTTTTCGTGCAAAAAGCATATTGGCACCTTCCACTATGTTCCGCAATACATAATTGGTAAGTACAAACCACGAGAAAGATAAAATATCGGATTTAAATGTGTCTCCGATGCATGAAACTGTTAATGAGAAGATTATATTAAATTAGGCATAATGCAGATATTACAGTTTTGTGATTATTACTAGAGCATGAAATACCTTGATATAGATTATATTCTGGCGTTAAATCGATATTGCACAAAATGCTCTACTACTATCGTTCTTGGGAGATTATTTTCGTATTTCACTGGTGCTATTCAAATGTACGTATATCGGAATTTGTATTACAAATCAGTCGTTCATTATAGTTTCATTTTGCCCTTGTACAAGGTTGGAACGAGTTGTTTCTGACCTGTTTTGAACAAGATTTTTCTCTTTTATGTTTTTGAAACTTGAACACAGTTCATAAAGATCGCAAATGTTAAATGAAATAAGTAGGTTGGATTGGAATAGATTTATTGTGAGATCCCAGAATTTTGTGCAAGTTCTGGACAACGTTCTGTTATCTTCTTTCACAGAATCAGGTCAGAAAACCGGTTTTGTAAGCTGTATAAAACATTTAGTTTTCTCGTTCTTTCATAATTTTGAACGCCTTGTAATGGTAGCGCAACATTTCCAATAAGTTCAAGCTTTATGTATTTAAAGTGTAAAAGTACACCCTAACAGCTAATAGAGTAAAGTCCTAACAGTCTACCAAACAATAGTTTGCGTGTTTACTGAGAATTTACAAATTAGTATAGATTAGTAAATATTAGAAGTTCACATATTTTACAAGTGCAAGGCCAATTATTTATTTGTGGGTAAGATTGAGTGATTTTCAGAGAAATCATAATTTGTCCAGATTATGTTACGAATATTTGATTCAATAACCTACTGAAGTCAAAGTCCTATTCATAGGCTTGCGCAAGGGGGGGCTCACGGACGTTCGCAGATTTTTTCCACATAGGGACAAGCAAGATATTTTTTCCGTGGGGCATATTACCCCGATAATAGTGCTTCCCCCTCAAAAACACCACTTGAATTTGAAATTATCGCATACCTGCGTCCCTCCATTACATACGCATTAATTAATGTAAATTACCATGACTGAAATCAAATTATACGTGTGAAATATACAGGGTGATTCTAAAGGTATAGTACAAACGAAAACCACAGATACCTCCCATGAAATAGAGACGAAAGTTCCCCTTCCACTTTGCCGAGAGATGCCTCCGTGAGGAGCTAGACAACGCCGAAAACGTGTGAAAATGAACTTCACACCTCTGTACAGCCAGTACCAGTGAAGATAGAAAGGCGGAACAAACGAAGTCAAAAGGAACACCAAAGTCGCCCATCCGAAAAACACTAGGCGGCAGCTGCGCAACGCATGCGCATGGGGTTCCACAAAGAAAGTAGGAGTGTCCCGCAAGACAAGTGAAGGGAAAGGGTAGCGATCGACAACGGTAGGGAGAAAAGAAGCTATGAAGCATGAAGTAACAATTGCACAGCGGGAAACAAACACCATGACTGAAGCAGTGCAGTCGAGAAAAGTAGTGCGGGGTTGCAGAACCACGGGAGGACGACGTAGGATGTAAAAACACACCGAGAATGCAAGCAAAGTGGTCCGTGACACTCGACAGGCAACAGACGCGTACATGGTTCGGGGCAGAAATGGCGGCGCTGGCGGTGCAGCGCAAGGGAAGTCCCCAAAACACAGTGGGGAGACACCGCAGCAAGAACAAAGCACGGTGCAACAAAAGAGAAAGAGGACCGGACGGGGAATGGTGCCTGCCAAGGAGACAACAAATGCGGGACAAGGGATTCCCCGTAGCAGCACCGAGGGGATGTCACACAGAGGTCGTGCGCCAGCAGGACAAACACAGCAACTACGGGCACAGGAGGTTATTGCTAATGAAAGGTCCACGTACAGATAGGACCACATACCCCGTACTGACGTTGTAACAAACGTCGTGATGGGGCCCAATCAGCCTCTTAGAAATGAAGCCGGAGGCACATCGCTGGGTGGGAGCGGGCGAAAGGCTGCTGGAGTGTCGTACGGACCACACCACTCCGTACGGTGGACGACACTAATGGACGAGGGCGGAATGTTTCCATCCCGATCACCAGGTCCACCGTTCCCAGACCTGACGCGGCTGCTTGCTTCCGAGCGCAACCCCAGCCGAACAATTCGAGTCCCTCCTCGGCCGCAGCCTTCCGCTCCGAAACCAAGCGTGGCCTCACACCACCGCAGCCGCACACTGCCGCGTGGGTGTGAGACCGGGCCGAGCAAGGCTGGACAGATAAACTGCGTGGGACAATCGTGTAATGAAGCTACGTGGGGGTATGCACGTCTGTTCAACTGCAGGGTTACCCCACATTGGTGTACACAAACACCACACGATCGTACGTAGTGCTCCCCGTCGGCTCGAGCAAGACGGACGAAGTACGTGTTGTGGGTGAATGGGGCAAGAATGAAGGACGCTACATGTGTTCCACGATGAGAAGGCCCCAGAGTACATGGCCCCACCTGACGGCAGTGGTCAGGAAGTGAAGAGCACAGGCACGGGTGGCTCAGGAACGTCAGCTGATTGTACCACAGCGCCGTGCGCACGTGTGGGCTGATTGGAAGTGCAGCGTCAGGGAGCGTGTCAGTGAAAGAGCCGGTGCGGTGGTGGTGTGCTTGACGTACGACAATTGAGTACGTTGTTTCGAAGCCGTTGTGACCAGTGTGTGTGTGTGTGTGCCACCTGTGCACTGCAGTACAGTATTCCATAATTGGCACTATCCTCACCGTACAGATGGCAATGGCCGAGCAGCTGCACGCCTTTATCGCGGACGGTATCCGGAGAGGCGACAACCCGACAGCAGGTTGTTTTCGAACGTGCACCGTACCCTTGGTGAATCGGGTGTGTTACGTGCAGGCCATCATGTCGGTCACCCACGACATGTGCGCACCGCGGCGGTCGAGGAGGACGTACTTGCTCGCGTGGACGACACACCGTCCACTAGCACCCGTAGCATTGCACGTGCAGTGGGAGTATCACAGTCGACAGTGTGGAGTGTCCTTCATGATGATCTGCTGTATCCCTATCATCCACAGCGAGTCCACGCGTTGCAGGCTGGGGATCGCTGGGGATCGCTGTCAACGACTGTTGCAGTTTTGTACCGACGATCCCCGTTTTTTGCGCCATGTGCTTTTCACGGACGAGGCAACATTCACCCGTGAGGGCATCTTCAATTGCCGAAACAGCCATGTGTGGGATTATGAAAATCCACATGCAGCAGTCGAGGTGCACCATCAGACCCAGTTTGCAGTGAATATCTGGGCAGGTATCATCGATGAACAGATTATCGGTCCATACCTGCTGCCACCACGTTTAAATGGCCGCCTCTATCGCACCTTTCTTGCATCAGTCCTTCCAGAGCTGCTAGATGTACCCCTCAAGGTGCGACATCGTATGTGGTTTCAATTGGATGGAGCGCCTGCACATTTTGATGGCACAGTGCGAACCCTTTTGCACCATACCTACCCACAGCGCTGGATCGGCAGAGAGGGCCCCGTCCCCTGGCCCGCCAGTTCGCCTGACCTCACACCAATGGATTTCTTCTTGTGGGGCCATGTGAAAACACTCGTGTATGAGACCCCGGTGCCTGACAATGAAACATTGGTAGCGCGGATTCTTGCAGCATCGACCGAGGTGTGTACCATGCCAGGGATTTTTGATAGGGTTCGCCAGAATTTCCTGCGACGCTGCAATGCCTGCATTGAATGTGGTGGTCGTCAATTTGAGCAACTTTTGTAACAACGTCAGTCCGGGGTAGGACTACGTACTACGTACTATTCCTATCTGTAAGTGCACCTTTGCGTGGCAATAAACCTCCTGTGCCCGTAGTTGCTGTGTTTGTCCTGCTGGCGCAAGACCTCTGTGTGACATCCCCTCGGTGCTGCTACGGGGAATCCCTCGTCCCGGATTTGTTGTCTCCTTGACAGGTACCATTCCCCGTCCGGTCCTCTTTCTCTTTTGTTGAACCGTGCTTTGTTCTTGCTGCGGTGTCTCCCCACTGTGTTTGGGGACTCCGCACGCGCTACATGTGTTTGTTTCCCGCTGTGCAATTGTTCCTTCATGCTTCATTGCTTCTTTTGTCCCTACCGTTGTCGATCGCTACCCTTTCCCTTCACTTGTCTTGCGGGACACTCCTATTTCCTTTGTGGAACCCCATGCGCATGCGTTGCGCAGCTGCCGCCTAGTGTTTTTCGGATGGGCGACTTTGGTGTTCCTTTTGACTTCGTTTGTTCCGCCTTTCTATCTTCACTGGTACTGGCTGTACAGAGGTGTGAAGTTCATTTTCACACGTTTTCGGCGTTGTCTAGCTCCTCACGGAGGCATCTCTCGGCAAAGTGGAAGGGGAACTTTCGTCTCTATTTCATGGGAGGTATCTGTGGTTTTCGTTTGTACTATACCTTTAGAATCACCCTGTATACTTTTAGTTAGATATTCGTTTTCGAAGAGGGAGCTGTGGTAATCCTTGCCCCCCTTCTAGACGTTCCATGCCCCTACATTATTATACTTTCAACTAGAAATTTAGTGTAGAGGAATCTTATGACTTATTAAACGATATTGGTTGCAGTGGCGCAACCACAAGGGGGCAGAGGGGCATTGCCTTATCACAACCTTGGACGGAAATCAATTCTAGGAGGGCAAACATTGAATTAAGAGAAAGTAAAACTAGCAGAAATTAAAAGTAGCAGGACAATAGGATACTCAAAATGGAATTAGTTTTCACGTCTCTCTATCATCATTTTTTCCAGACGGCCAGGAGCACTTGTAGGGTGGCACAGAGAGGCTATTGCCCCCTCGACTTCAAATTTTATATACAAACAAAAATACATTTCGTAAAATTTTCTTGCTCGGTTCGCTCGCAATATCTGCTTTTCTTACAGTCTTGTCAAGTTCATAGTCATAGCTAGGGGACGGCGGGAGTTGTCCCTAGACGCTGAACAATCTGAATGAGAAAAATTGTAAAAGAGAACGCCATGGCGTCCCGTGATATTTTTTTGCGCCATATTAAATCAATACAGTTTTCACTTTGCAAAAATTTGGATCGTGAAATCTTCTTGCTCGCTTCGCTCGCAATTTATTTTCTGTAGTGCATTGTAAATTACCAGAGACAGTGTAAGAACAATTAAGTACTTCAGACAGTAGCTCCTGTAACAGCTTGGTTTGGAGGAAAAGGAGCGCGCATATTTCAGAGACAATTTATAACATTTTTGCTATTGGTTTGTTATGGGGCGGATGAATTGATTATGTAATGTATATAAATAATATGTCATATACATACACACACATGTACCCATCAATGCAATAGAACTAAAACAGTGAGATAAAGTGAAGTTTTTCTTTCCCGACTAAACTTTCAAGGCTTTTGCCCCCTCCCCCTAATCAGAGGGTCTGCGCACGCCTATGGTCATATTTAACATGCACTGTAAAGATAGATCTGAGTCACTGAAGTGCGCTGATACCGTGAATCAAACCTTTTATAATTCTGTTATAAAAGGACCACTTGTTAACCATTATGGTGCAGTTTAGATCAATTATATTCACATCCACTTACACAACATCTCTAAGTTGTTTTCATTTTATTATTAACTCAACTTGTCTGTGGTTGTAACAATGTAATGAAAATAATTTTTTTAATCTTTGTTAAGTTCATAGTCTCATACACCATATTAACAATATTTTTATTTGCTCCTTTTGCAGATGAACATTTGAGAATCTATTTGATGTGTCTTCTAAGGATACCTTGGAATTTGTAAAAAGGTCAACAGATTTGACTAACAATGGCAACCCAATACCGTGGAAGTTTGTCGATATGCTTCTATGGAATCAAAATCGTCTGTGTGGATTGTTTGAACTGTATACAATTTGCACATACATGGTTGGATGGTGATGGTTTACAAGATATCAAGAGTCCAAAATATACTCAAGAAATGATGTTGCAAGACTTCTTAATATCTGGTTGCAAGTAGTCAGCAATTGGGAACGGTATATTTGAGAAACTGAAAATAAAGGGAATGGTATAATTTGTTTGTCTTGTCTCTCAAGTTATAGAAACATTTCTTGAAATTTTTGCTAGTTCCAATTTTGAAGGGTATTTGCCCACAATCTAAGGATATTCATTGCTTTCTGAATGGAATGATGATTTCAAGACAGCAAGAAGCATACGCATCTATGAGAGAACCACATAATGTTGCAGGATGGGCAAGAAGGAGAATGAAGTTACATTGAAAGAAAAATGTTAATGTGAATTTATACGTATATCCCGAATATATAGTTTTAGTAGTCCCTTCATGCAATGATTTTTTAATGATTTGAATTTTATTCTAATGGTAATTATTACCATATTGTATCTTAGAAAACTTCTCTCACAATTCTTATCTGAGTATCTTATGTAAGATATCGACAGTGTGTTTAAAGTTACTTTTCAAAATAATTCAAAGTTAATCACTTGAGAAATTAATTCAGTTATAATTACTGTAGCTTTAAAACGTATCTAATTTAGTTACTATTACAATTACTTTATTCTAGATTAGTTATATCTTGTAAGACATGGTTCAGAACATGAAATGCAAGTGCACTATTCATTTCATCACAGATGACCACCAACAACTTAGCATTAAGTTCATGTATAATTGAAGACTAAAAGTGGTAAACGTTGTAAGTGCCAAAAGCGAAAGTGTTGGGAAATCGCATCGTTCCGCACATCAGCCCGTAAGAACGTGCACACTAGTGACCTCTTTACACGCCCTTTGAACTACTTAGAGGGCTACCAGTCACATTTTACATTTACCACATTATAAAGCATGGCACATTTCACAGTTTAACGTGGAAAACTGTGTTTGAATTATTGTGGCACTTACAGCGTTTACCAATTTTAGTCTTCAATTATAACTGCTGGTGTCCGTGTTGGAGTGGTTAGAATAGCGCGTTACGACGCTAGGAGTCTCTGGTTCGAATCCCGGCATGGGTATGCTTTGTATGTGATCCTTCATAAGTCTCATCATTTATCACTCGTTCTCATCTTTGCGATTAGACAAAAATGGCAGAAAAGCGTAGTAAAATAAACTAAATCAATCAACCATATAATTATAACTAAGTTAATATATTTTATATGTAAATACAGAGGTAATAAAATCCACATCTTTTACTTAAAGATGAAAAAATAATATTTATTGTATTTTTGTTGAGCAAACAATATATTATTCAGAATTACTGTTGAACTGTGGTATACCAATGAGGATTGTTGGAGATTATATAGCCTTATGTCGAAATTATTCTAATTAAAATACACTTGAAATAGATACATTCTGGTTCTTGGCAATAAATAAGATTGTTCTCATGGTCTCAAAATTTCAATAATCACTAATTCATCCATATTTTCAGGTGAGGATATGATTCAACAAATTGCAAAAATGGAACAGAAGAAAATTCCTTTCTATGCAAAAAAATAGTAATTGTACACTTCTGTTCACATCAATTGGTACATACTTCAACTGTTCGACCATATAAAGAGTGACACTTTATGTGAACAGGAGTGTACAACTAACTTCGAAGTTAGTTACTAGTTAGGTGGAAAAATAACTGAATTTCAGGTACTAATTTCATAAAGTAAGTAGTTTACAGTTAATGTTACTCGAAAATGTTACTGTTACTTCCAAAGACATCTGCAGAACAAACCAGTATAATTCGTGAAGAACTGTGAAACAGGACTTCGGACATTGTGAGGAGGCAACTTGTGTAAAATTGTACTTAAGTATTTTGAAACGAACAATCACTCTGCTGCTCGTTTACCTTTATTCCCGGTTTTCAAATAAAGGCCTCCCCGATGGCGTGGTGGTAAAGTCGTCGCCTTGTAGCTACCCAAGAGGTTTGATACATGGTGGAGGTCCATTGCACATGGGTTCGGATCCCACTTTAAACTGTAGGTCCAGTCCTGATTAGCCTATCTGTGCATAAAAAGGACTTAAAAAATCAATTCAAGGTTTTCAAATAAATAATTTTCTTAAAGTATAGTAATTTGAGATTTAATTTCCATTGTAACACTGTTAAGTCTTGTTTTCATGTCATTAAAATGTTGACGAAAGAAAGCTTTTATAGTATAAAAAAATATACATAAAAACGTAACATTTCCACCCTCTAACAGGATTTTCTTCAGACTAATATTCACAATTGACTATAAGCAAAGATTATTTGGTCTTATCGTCATCCTGAGAAAATGGAACACTTTTTTGTATCAATTGTAATTCTGCAAGAAAAATACATTAGGAAACTGAAATTTACGGCCTTGTGGAAAAATTAACATTAATAGGCCTACTTTTAAGCAATTTTCAACAATGTTTATAATTGAAAAAATTGAAAATGTGTTTTATCTTTAATTTCATTTTACTAATACAAGGTGCAGAAAATAATATCTTGCGAATGGTATTTCAACAATGAAAGCACGGTGCGTTGAATACGTTCTACCAAAGAATATGTTGAACGGTCGCTCCATGCACAAGAAAAGAACTTCGCTGGAGCAAGCGAACGAAAGCAAGTGTCTGCGCAAGTAGTGACGCGAGACGGCTCTACCAATGAACACGTGAGAGGGAACGGGATTGCGCCAAACGGCGGAAAGCTGCTGTAGTTACCAGCTTTCGCAGCATCGTGTACTGCTTCGCTCTGCCCACTCGATCCCCTTCTCTGCCGCTATGTGCAGCCTTGCTGTAGCAGAGATAGTCGGGACAGAGTATAAAGTCTCCAATCAAAAGTAGAAAGTACTGTCATACAAAATGAAGTGTATAGTCAATGCAGGCACGTATCCAGAAATTCCTTTCGGGGCGAGGGGGGACAATATATTTTTAAGTAGTATAGATAGAACCCCACAGGTGCATATTAAAGGCCAGTGGTGCCCTTTTGGTGGCAAAGCGGGGAGGGGGGGGGGCAAGGAAAGTTTAATTTCTCTTGGTAGACAAGGCCTAGTATTAAGAGGCCATAGTGCGGAGGCAAAAAAAAATGGGGAGCAACTGTCCCCTAAATAGTAGGGTCAAGTGCCCATATTTCGGATACTTAATTTCAAATTAGATTTTCAGTACCTAAATGTAAACAAAATAAGCCATA
Organism: Lepisma saccharinum; assembly: GCF_977018435.1. Classification (NCBI taxonomy): domain Eukaryota; kingdom Metazoa; phylum Arthropoda; class Insecta; order Zygentoma; family Lepismatidae; genus Lepisma; species Lepisma saccharinum. Next base: position 73,382,176 of record NC_139231.1, read on the forward strand.
AATGTGTTGATAAACAATGAACACATATTTATTAATGTTTCTGAAAGTTATATTAACATTTATGAGAAATACTTGGTATATTTTATGAAACAAAGAATTGTATGCATATTTTTAGTCTGACAAAAAGGTTGCCTAATGTCGGATAGGGTATTTCCTAATTTCGGATAGGGTTACTAATGACAAATTTCATCTTTTCATCTTTCAATATAGTTAAAATATTTGCTAAACTCATAAAATGAAATCAACTGACTGTCTAGAAAGGACGTGTATGTTCTTACAAATTGAAAAATATCATGAAATCAATTTGAGTTGTCTTTATCACTGACAGTATTTACACTTGAAAGTCTTCCATTTATTCTTGTCTGTTTTTGCACACCTCTCGTGGACCCATTTGAGGCACTGCACACATCTTATTCAATGGCATTTTTCATTGCTTCTTGGGACCAGTTTTTCCTTTTTTGCCCAGGCATCTGTGAAATAAATAATACATCATGGGTATTTGGAAAGAGGGCACAATTTCGGATAGTCGAATTTAGGTACCTATGTAGCATCCGAAATTAGGAAACCCAGTCGCATATTCAATATGGCGATTCTCTGCGTTCCCCCTCTGAAATAATGTGACTGAAACTACGTAAAAATGTTTGCTGAATCTCTCAAGATTATATAAAATTTAGACAGAAGTGAGTAAATACTAACCTTCTAGTTGTAGGCCTTAAGTTTGGATGGTGAAATATTACATCAAAAATCTGGAAAAGTCAAAACTATCAGCCACACACTAAAGAAACATTGCTCAAGGTCACGCACAAGGGTGCAACTGGAGGATGAAGTAGCATGATAGTTGGCACTATCTGCACTTCGGCGCTGCTGTTCTAAGGTGGAAATTTCTTGGTATCCGAAATTAAGAACCTATCCGAAATATGGGCACTTGACCCTAGCCACCGTTTAAGGCTGCCATTTTTATCACGTGTTTGTCTGTTTCTTCTCATCAGGCATCAAAACATCTTTGGTGTCTTTGAGTGTCTTCACGAAGCTGTTACACAATGGATGGACAATCCACTCGACGATGCGAGATTGAAACTGTGGGCTGTGAACTAGATGCACACAGTTCTCGAATATTTCTCCCTGATTCGAGCCTGAACACCACTAATGTGTCTTGTCTTCCCATGTATGCAGCTCTTATAAAAGCTGAAACCCATCAAATTGTTCATATTCAGGCCTAAGCACTCTCAAATGTTCAAAATTGTCCGTCACAGCTTCCCCAGTCTTGTCATATATCGGCACGAAACAAAGGAAGTCTTCTCGAACACTGCTGGATCGAGAAACAATTAGAATGCACAGTGAAAACCCTTCCGTTCCCAACACATCTAATGTTTCGACTTCCAATATGATAAAATGCTCACTCATGTATCTCCAGTGGCGTGATGGGGGTCATAACCCTCCATTAGCCCAGTATTTCTAAAATAATTAAAAAAAATGAACGTCAAAGGCAGAGAAATATGGCAAAATGAAGACTGACTGCCGAGAAAAAGTATACGTAACACCCCCCCCCCCATCCCTTCGAAAATCCTGGGTATGCCAGTAGAGCAACCCCACGACATGCCAGAGACCCTGGTTCGGATCCTGGCAGAGCCTGAAAATTCCGCTAAAATATCTACATATCCAACATCTTCCTGCTTTCTCTTCTCGCCATTCATATAATTTTCGGCTGTCCCATTGTAGTGGTTAAGTTTTTGAGTGTGGGTCGAACCCAGTTGGCTTAAATAAAAGTCATTTTTATCCCATGAAAGTCTCGGACTGCAAACACGAAATTTGGCCCGGGCACAAATAAAATTACAGTTGATCTGTGCAATTTATTTATGTCTTAATAAACCGCCCCAATATCCGGTACTCCTGAAATATTCACTTTAGACCTTCGATCTCTTCGGCTCATGCCCCGAACTAGCACTACACTGAGGCTCGTAGAGTTCCACAGACGTCAATATTTTCAACTTTGGACGCGAACTAGAAGTAGACTTCGGTAGTTTACGGGAAATTGTCTCACTAAGCCAAGCGTCAGGTTAACCTTGCAGCAGGTTTTCGCATATGTAGATCCAAACGTGAGCGCAGAATATAGTTCCACTGAGACGGGTTATATTCCGACACAACTTCATACTTGCAAGAAAACAGTTATTTAATTTGTAAAATACAGACAAAATAATACATCCATTAGCAGGTGTGGACTTGATCGGTTGCAATCACTGTGCAGACGAACTTGGATCCACAGATTCGCCAACTGGAGTTTGTATTGCGCTGAGGAATCGCTGAAGCCCAAGTGCGAGTCGAGCAAAACTGAATACGTTGCAGAGCGCGTGGAATCCGTGATACCAGTGTTGCACATCCCACTATTTTAACCCTATGTTTATTGTGATTAATAATCGTGCTATACAGCGGCGAGAATGGCTGAATCGAGTTCTCCTGTTCAGCGAGTGTTATTGTGGGCTTCATCCGAAGGGAAAAGCTCTTCAAATCAAGCAAGTTGTTTAAAATGCATAATCCTCCTTACGGAAACAAGATCGAAGAAAAACAGGGCGTGAGGTGATTTGCCGTCAATGTGCGCACGAACTGTATCCCGGGTGTTGAATGATTTGCGGTTTGAGTTTAGGAAGGGGAAACTATTGTTTGTTGTTTGACGACAAAAGAATGTCCGCGGTATTAAAAGATACCCCCGTGAGAAGAAACATGTTTATTATTTGGACCAGATGCTTTAACTCGGTGAGGGGAGGGGCGGGGGCGTAGAGTCCAGCGCAGATATTTCTGCCGTGCGATGCGCGAAACAACTAAAGAAGCAGTGTTGCTAATGGAGCAGATAGAAAAATCGCTGCAGTGCGCCGATGCACAGCTGTTACGTACAACAATAAAATTAGAGAATTCAGGTCTATCTAACGTTGAGTTTTAAACGTCATGCATTATACCAGGACTAGGATTAATATGTACTAACAAGTGGCTTTGTATGTAGCTACATACATATGGACTAAAAATTCGCAAAATATGAACTAACACATAAGTAAAATTACCAAAAATGCTGCAAAGAAGACTTCTTCATACGATTCCTTATTTGAGTGATTTCAAACAAAATAAAAAATATATATATATTATTTTTCATTGCATTAATGCACTGGTGGCGTTCTAACTTTTCACTCCCAAAACCCGTATACACTGGTATGGAACTGCAACGGCAGATAATAACATGCCAACGTGTTAAACCGCTACAATTGCACCATAACACTCCTCCTCAAGCAGTATTATTATTTCCTCTCTGAGATCGGCGACAGTCGGTTGCCTTTGTTGTACATTTACAAAGGATGCCGGCTTCCACAACAATAACAAGTACATATACTGCCACTAGACGATAAGCTGCGCGGCTTTTTCTTTTGTTATGAACCAGGGCCGGCGCTAGTCATTTTGCCTCCCTGGGAGGTGGCGGCAGATGCCGTTCTATTTCGACCCCCCCGGTCATTATGCAGCAACGGAAAATTGAAAATTAATTAATTAATTAATTAATTATTAATTAAAATTAATATATTCCTAACTAAAACATCAAAATATAAAATAAATAATGAGACTTCTTATGCTATTTCAATACTATTCAGCGCAAAAGAATATCTCGCTCGATCATAGTTTTCAATAGGCTTATTTTTTCTTCTCTTCAATATTTGCCGCTCTGGGCGATGGCACGGTTCGCCCTCCCCTTCCGCCGGCCCTGCTATGAAGGTCGTCCAAAATCAGTTGGTTGTTCAAGAAAACATTGATGCTGTGCAAAACTAATACTGCAAGATCGTCATGTGACATACTGTGAGATTGAGGCAACCATAGGCATTAGTTCCACCAGCATATATAAAATATTACATGATCATTTAGTTGTGAGAAAGGTATGTTCTCGTTGGATCCCACACAATTTGACAAAAACTCAAAAAGACGCTCGCGTCAATTGGTGCAAACAAATTCTCAATAAATACAATCGTGGTGCTTCAAAAGACGTATATAAGATTGTAACAGGTGAAGAATCATGGATATATGCATATGAGTCGGAACGTAAACAGCAGTCGACTGTATGGGTGTTTCAAGATGAACCCAATCCAACAAAAGTTGTTCGCGCTCGAAGCACATTGAAACAAATGGTCGCCTGTTTTTTCGGGAAAACTGGTCATGTGGCAACTGTGCCTTTAGAGGAACGTAGAACGGTCAACTCTGAATGGTACACAACAATTTGTTTGCCAGAGGTCTTCGGTGAAATACGGAAAACAAACAAACGTCGTTGGATCATTCTTCATCAAGACAATGCCAGCTGTCACACATCTCGTCTAACAACCGACTTTATGAACAGTCAAAAAATCAAATTGATGGGTCATCCGCCGTACAGTCCTGATTTGGCACCAAATGACTTCTTGTTTCCGAATGTCAAGAATAAATTGCGTGGACAACGATTTTCGTCGGCGGAAGACGCCGTTGATGCGTTCAAAAACCATATTATGGAGGTGTCTCAAGAAGATTGGAAAAACTGTTTTGACAAATGGTTCGAACGAATGCAAAAGTGTATTGACCATAAAAAAGAATACTTCGAAAAACAATAAAGCAGTTTTCAATGCCAAATTCCTGTTTTTTCATTGTTAGGCTCAAAATATAAATATTGACCCTCGTATATATATATATATATATATATATATATATACACACAATGTATGTATACAGGATAGGTCTATATGGTGTATAAATAGTTTGTTAATTTACACTGGCTGACAAAAAAAGTTAAGCACCCAGAAGGAGTGGTTGGACTTGAATGAAACTACATATGCTGAAAGTCCATGTGCCTTTATTGAACTGATTACAATATAGGATGCAAGAGTCAAGGCCGTTGGTAGTTACAGGTGGAATGGTGGCGCCAGGTCAGTAGGGTGTCGCACCCCCTCTGCCCGCAATGCATGCACTTATGCGGTTCGGAATAGTGTCAAACAGCCTTTGGATCCTCTCCTGAGGCACGTTCGTCCACAGGAGTTGCAGCTGTTCCTCCAGGTCCCGCAGGTTGGCACTAGGACGGAGTCCCCGTCCAATGTCATCCCACACATGTTCAATGATGGAGAGGTCCGGGGAACGTGCTGGCCACGGGAGGACCTGAACATGCTCTAGGCAGTCCATAGACACATTGGCTGTGTATGGGCGTGCATTATCTTGTTGGAACACTGTCCCAGGGTGCTGTGCCATAAGGGGTAGGACGTGTGGACGCAGAATGTCTGTGACGTATCGCTGTGCCGTCAAAGTCTGCCGAAGCACTATTAGAGGTGACCTGAACGCATATCCAATGGCTCCCCACACCATGATGCCCGGGGTCACACCTGTGTGTCTCTCCACAATGTAGGCAGGATGTGCCCTCTGCCCTCGACGCCGCCACACCCGCACACGATGGTCATGGAGAAGCGGGACTCATCACTGAAAATGATGCGACGCCATTCGTCCTCTGTCCATGCCTCTCGAGCACGGCACCACACCAACCGCAGGCGTCGGTGTTGTGGTGTCAACTGCAACCGGCGCATGGGGCGGTAGGACCCGAATCCTGCGGATGCGAGTCGTCGAGACACTGTGCGGGAACTCTCAGATTTTGTAGAGTGTACAGTACATGTTCTCGGATGACGGATGCCGAAGTTGTGGGATCCCGCACTGCTTGGAGCGCCATACGACGGTCCTCCCTCGGGGTAGTGTTTCTTGGTCGACTTGAACCTGCACGACGTGCATGGGTGCCCTCATGTACCCATTGATTCCAACATCGGGCCACTGTGACATCTGAATGGCCCACATGCCTGGCAATTGCCCGATACGACCAACCCGCCTCATGCAGTCCCACAATGCGGCCTCTGTCAAATGCTGTCAATTGCTGGATCCGCTGTCTAATGCGTCTGCGAGGCATCGCCGGGGCTTCATTTTCGTCTCTGAACTTTGTGCTGCACTGTCTGACTCACTGCAGGTGACTGGTCCCACCTTATCAGCAACAGGTGACGTCACAAATGCCCTCTGGTGGGCGTTCTACACATTACAGATCCTTGTACATCTAATCATTTACTCACACATCAATGGTATGCATGTATACCGAAATGGGGTAATCTTCGACCACTCCTTCCGGGTGCTTCACTTTTTTTGTCAGCCAGTGTATAATACAGGGTGTCCACAAAGTCCTGCTACCGTTACAATGAAACTTAACTTCTAAACTATATGAGATAAATACATGCAGTTTTTTGCAACGTGTTCTACAGCTCTCAAAGTTTTATTTATAATTACAACACTTCAACCTGTTCGAGAACTTCTGCAATCCGTGTTTCTTCTTCTCATTGATCTCTAGATGTGAGGGACCTTTTGGATAGACATTTCCCTGGGAGATGGATTGGCCGCAATACCAATCTCCTGGCCACTGCGCTCCCCTAATACCACTCCCTTGGATTTTTTCCTTTGGGGGTATGTCAAGGATCATGTCCTGTTCCAGAGCTTGTCACACTTCGTACACGCATTACAGAAGTTCTCGAACAGGTTGAAGTGTTGTAATTGTAAATAAAACTTTGAGAGCTGTAGAACACGTTGCAAAAAACTGCATGTATTTATCTCATATAGTTTAGAAGTTAAGTTTCATTGTAACGGTAGCTGGACTTTGTGGACACCCTGTAGTTTGATAGAAAAGAATCTTATGTTTGCCCCCCCCCCTCCAAACTGATCAACCTAGCTACGTCCCTGAGAGAGACTCGAAAAGAACACCCATGCTCAGGCCAAATTCGAACCCGGGGTCCTCACATCAGGGACGTAGCTAGGTTGATCAGTTCGAAAGGGGGGGGGGGAAACTTAGTTTTTAATGGTTTGATAGAAAAAAACATTAACAAACTATTAATATACCATTAATATACCATATACATATATAAGTATATGTACAGTATGCATATTTATATATATATATATAAATTTACGGATATAGACTCGCTAAATCCACGGCCATTATTCGGGAATCTAAATGCAGAATGAACTTATTAACTTAATGGCATCTAGACAGACTTTAAAAATCCATGTATTTTCTCTTATGTCAGATTTTTAAGACACCAAGAACAATGGCATTAGTCCTTACTCCTTAGATTTGTAAATTTGCTCGAAGAAAATTGAGAAGTAGAGAAAACCCTCTTCCGTCAGTTTAGATATAAAAACGTGCTGGAATCAGGTGCACAAGTATGACAACGGTGCGAAAATGAAATGTTTGTGTAATGAGTTCAAGATAGGCATCCCATGTATATTGTTTATACCAGAATCGAATCCGGCGGCCTTTAGTGCAAGGCGACACCCTTAACCACTATTCTATGGGACATGCACGAGTCTCTTGTGGCGTCGTACTGTACACATTGGAGAACGATGACTATATATATGAAATTTTATGCACACATCTAATTTCTTAAAAGTAATCACCTTTGCGCGTGCAAAACTGAATGTATGATGGCAACAGAAACAACTAGATTCCCGCGCGCTCAAATTTTTGCGCTCTAGTCTTTCAAGGTTCGATCCCTGGTAGGAACTCCACAATTTCTGTGATGGCCTAACATCGTGAGGACAATTGAGAAGCTACTTGAAATCAATATGTAAGCTAATTCCACTCCCAAAGCTAGATGGGACTCGATGTGATGACCACGCGTCACCGTATGCAAAAACTCTTCGGAGGGTTTGTCCTTCATGACGCACTACTAAACCAGAGGTCCAAGGTTCGGACCTTGGACAGGTGTGGTTGCATCATGTCTCGCATCGCTATTCCTTCGGATATCATCATTCAATCTCATCGTCGCATTTAACCCAAGAGGTAGAAAAGCGGCGTAAATTAACGAAATAGAAATTATTGATTGACTTGGTTCATTTTACTTCACTTTTCTGACACTTTTTGGCTAATCGTGAAGATGAGAATGAATTAAGATTAACTTGATGAAAGGACCATCACGAAGAAGACACATTCTCAGGCCGGAATTCGAACACGGGACATTCTGCTTCGTATCGTAACCTGCTAACTACTCCACCCAAATAGAAATGAAAATTAGAAAATGCCGTCTTGAATTTGCAGGAACCGAGTTCACCAGCAAGGGCAAAAGATTTTCTCTCCCAGTAGGATAGGCAAATATCAGAAAATGCTTGATAAGTAATTTGGCTCTCCATATTTCATGATATTATTATGGAAGTAACTATTATTTGCTATATAACTTTGGATTAATTTTATTTGTATGCCTAGTGAATTTTCTCGCCTAAGCAGCAGCCACAGCGTCTCCATTTGCGGGCGGAGGCCAGGGTTGTTAAAGGTCCAGGAATTTTAAATAAATTCAATTCCGGTCCAGGAGAGAAAATCAGAAAGCATAAATGGGTTCTGGACCGTAAGGAACCTCTTCATCTGTAACGTTTTCAATTCGGTCCATTGTTTTCCAGATGAATTTAATTTCGGTCCAGGAACCTCATTTCGCTGAAGAATTTAAATACGGTCAACAAACATTTTTTTTCCGGATCAGTTTAAATAGGGTCAAAGTTCCGTATTGAAATGAAACAATTCGCAACTTGGTACGAATTTAGATTGTGCGAGAGAAAAGTTTCCGGTCCTATAACGGAATCCTATAGAACAAATTAGAATGTATGCGTTCCCTAATCTTTAACAATCCCAGGGTTGTTAATGGTCCAGGTATTAAATAAATTCATTTCACATCCGGGAGAGAAAATCAGCAAGTGTAAATGGGTTCTAGGCCTCAATTCGGTCCAGGAAACTTTTTTCCGTATGAATTTAAATACGGTGCAGGAACTCTTTTTTTTCGGTAAAATTTAAATACGGTCCAGGAACCTTGTTTTGCGGCTGAATTTAAACACTGTCCGAGAACCTTTTTTCCAGGATCAAATAAAATTCGGTGCAGGAATATTTTCCGGATCAATTTAAATACGATCCAGTAACCTTTTTCTAATGGGACAATACACTACTAAGACCGAATTTGAAATTGTGCGAGAAGAAAAGTTCCGGTCCTGCAACGGAACCCAATAAAACCCATAGAAGTTATGGGTAGATGGACCTTTGACAACCCAAGTGAAGGCTCAATGAAGAAGAAACACAAAATATGCAGAATTTTGAAACATTATTTCTAGAGCATGCACACTACTATATAAAGTTGACTACATACCTCGTTTCCTTCCTTAATTGAAATGTGACTTATTCTTCATCACATGCGAGATCAACCGCCCTGGGAGTGAAACCCGGTCTCCTGTGTGGTAGTCTGGCACCAATTTAGAAAGGACATTTGGTCGATCCTACTTCAATTTCTTCGAGAGGAAAAGGAGCTGGCAGCTTCACTCGAAATTTCACTTCGCCTACCCCCGTGTCGGAGTGGTTAGCACATCGTGCTACGATGCCAGGTGTGCCGGGTTCGAATTCCGGACTGAGCATGGGTGTTTGTGAGTGTCCATTGATCAATTTAATCATATCATCACTCATCCCCATCTTCGCAATTAGCCAAATATGGCAGAAGAGCAAAGTAAAATGAACCAAATCAATCGAAATTTCACTCGCAATGCATGAAAATGAGATCTCGAGCACTCCGTGATCCTACTGGAACCTCACGTTTACAGAAGCTAACTATGAAACCACTTCTCGGATCAAACTCTTCTTCGAACTAGCTGGCAGTCATCAATTGTCGACCAATCAACACAGTAGGGCAAAAAGAAGCAGAAGGATATAAAGTCGGTACATTACAAAGGCTTATTATGGCCTTTCCCTTCATTGCAGGCTATGAGCACAAGGGTTGAGTGTGGGAACCTGAAGAAACCGCGACATCTTTGTCAGTCATCTCCCGCCAGAAAAGGGACAAACAGTAGAATTTTGTCTCTTGCAATTTGAAAAGCCTATGTCCGTGCTGAACCATAAAGTAATTAACCCAGAAAGTCCTAGCTACCTGCAGTGCGTTTCGGCACGGCAGATAACCAGAGCCAGATGAAGAGATGATTTTGTGGGAAGGGGTGACCTGGCTTAGGCCCTCTGGTGTGCATGAAAAGAAAAAGTGTTTTCAAAAGGTCCCCGACGGCCCATAAAATCACTGCATTTCCTACCAATGCATCCGTTTGTGTTCAACCAAAGTGTATGTCACCGTAGGATCCGAACGCTTCGAGTTCTGTCGGTTGCGGGACTTCTTGAGTCTTTTGTCAACATGGTGCCAATCAAGAGTTTCTTTCTGCCAAGGTCGTTGCACCTATGAATCGGCTCTTCAGCTTGAGTGACAAAAGACATGTTGTACGGAGGAAAGTTGCACCGGAAAAATTACCTTCTTAAATACGATGAAACCTGTAAAACATCCACAGATATTTATTCGGGGGTGGTCCCTTTGACAAAACATCAATATTCTAAAAATTCTTCGAATGGACTGTGTAAAACATTGCAATACTCCAAAATCTGAACCTGCTCTGCAACACAAGGAAAATGCATCATTTAGCAATCAAAGTGCCTTTGTTAATTTGGTAAGTTCAGTATGGAACTACATTTTAAATAATGCTGATGGAATAAATCAATAGAATTTGTTAAATGACAACGACTCCTTACCACAAGAATATAATTACACTGGGGAACAGTGAAATTGCGGCACAGTGTTTGAGAGCTAATTTAGGTCAATTTCATGCTTCTGAATAATGATATAATAATATATTTCCTGAATTGGCTCTAATTTATGAAATAAATGCAACTAAACCAAAATGGCGGAAACATAAGACATACATATAAATGAACTTCCAACAACAATTTAATATTTCTTTTTGTGATTACAATCATTATTATAAAAATAAATTTATATAGGCCTATGATTATAATAATTAAAAAAATATGTACACAATGAAGTAACAAACTATGTGAAACGTTTTCTATACGATTTCCTGCTGTATTGATTTTTAGGACAATCCCTCTGTAAGCTTCAACAGTAGTCGGCCATCATGTGGCGATCCCTCCGTCCCTGGTACCTTTCTTCCATTATCCTTATACCCTGATGGAACCTTTCTCCCTGTTCTTCACTAAAATCACCAAGGTTCTCAGGGAATCTGTCAATGGGCCTATGTAGAAAATGTATCTTCACACTCATATTAGCTCCCAATTTCTCAAAATTTTTCAACATATTTCCAACTATATTGCGGTAGTTTTCTGCTCTGTGATTTCCAAAAAGCTTTTGACGACGGACTCAAAGCTTAGCCAGGCCTCAGATTCGATGTAAGACATGTAAGTTGTAAAGTTGGTATCATTTTTAAGTGTACGAATTTGTGGTGGTCCGTCAGATTCCTGCCTTCAATTTTTCAATACTTAGTCCTGGAAAAGTGTGGCATATATATTTGAAACAATCACCACTTGTATCTAAGGCCTTGACAAACTGTTTTATCAACCCAAGTTTAATATGCAGGGGCGGAAGGATGATTTTGTCCCTATCTATCAGCGGTTCAAGAATGATATTAGCTTTTCCCACTAATATTTTCCCTTGGGGGTCAAACTTTTATCGTCCAATGCTTTTCTCTAGCACGACTATCCCACAAACATAGGAAACAGGGATATTTTGTGTAACTCCTTTGCTGTCCTAGTAAAACTTTCACCATCTTGAAGTCCACACACACGAGCCACTTATGTTCAGCATATTGAATTTTTTTCTAAAACCATTTTTATGTTTTGGTATTCTTCCTTAAGCTTTGTTGAGTGTCCGATATATTGCCTAGAAATGCTTCATAAGTTGCCTAGCAACAATTTACAAATAAATAAATAAGTTTCTTAATGGGAATTTCAGCCCATTATCAAATTTTGATATTACCGAGTAAAGCGTAGAGTAATTTTACCTCCTACATTTTCCATGGTGTGTTTATTTTTATAACTGGAGTCAATTCAACTGAACCAATCATACAATTGGCAATCGCAGCTGTTTTGTGTGCTGAAACTGTTATTAAACTTTATGCCACAAAATAAAATCTTTTTTTTGTTCCCCAGTGTTATTCTTTACAGTGGCATTGCATGGACATTTCGGGTGGGAACGCCAAGTCCGAAGGAAGGGTCGGCCCTTTTTTGCTTAAAAAAAATACTTATGGTATTAGTCCACAGGTATTGTTTAATTGCCTGAAGTCAGCTGGGTTTTCAATAAAACATCATCCATGCATGTTTTAGCTAGAAAATAAGATGCCTCACTATGCAACAAATGTTTTCAACTCTGGTGTTTTATACCTTTCTGCATGATGCAAGTCATTAAAAACCTACCTGAATTGCAAGCGCCTCTGCACAACAGTAGACGTCATTGTTGTGGATGATCCAACTACTGATTGATTTGGTTTATTTTACTTCGCTTTTCTACCACTTTTGGTTAATCGCGAATACGAATATGAGTGATGATATTGAAGAATAAACACTCACAAAGAACACGTGCTCACGCCGGGATTCGAACCAGGGACCTTTGTCGTCTTGGCGCGTTGATAAAAACACTCTGACACGGAGGTGGGTGGATGATCCAACTATCGTACACTCAACTGACGTAACAGTGCCGATTAGTAATTCAGACCACTGTTTATTACATCTTGAGAATGTTGATAAATATTTTAAAATAATTTTGCCCAGAGACCATTCGATGTTAAGAATTTTCAAATCAATGCTAAACATTTCCATTGACACAATATTAAGCAGTTACATAATAATGAAAAAATAATAATAATAAAAAAGAATAGTTTTGTGGGTTACGTGGTAGAGCAGCCACAAGCTGAACTTCTAGCACGAGGACTTTTCACCAACTTATTTGGCAAAACCTGTGTTGATCTTTTAGTTTTAAATGCACATCGCTGTTCGTGCGATAAATTATACAATGCAGTGGCCATTAAGAAGTGGTATATTCGAGTTTGGTAAAGTTACGTCAGTCAATATTGCGTATTGTAACATCACATAGCATGAATGGCATGAGTGCGAAGAACCGGGTAGGAATTCTACCGCTGTCGTCTGCTTCAGAAGGCAGGAAGGGTCACATGAACCAATCACGGTAGACCTCTGCTCGTACGCTGGCGTACGAGAGAGTATTTACGCGCGTGCTGTAGAGATCCAAGCTTTCCCTCCAGAAAGGCAGCAAGGAATATAGTCGTTTTTTATGCCGAACCTGCTCGGCGTCCGGCCAGGGAAGGCATTGAAAAAAAATATATGCTAGAACGAGTGTTGTTAGTGGAGCGTTGCAAGGGGATCGCGAAAAATAGCTATTATAATGCCATGAAGGTCAAACATATATGAAATTAGTCACGTTTTACTTTATATTCACAGCATTTATGCATTTTTGAAATTTTAAATCTGGGAACGCCGGGCGTAATATAATGCTACGCCACTTACAGATATCCCCTATAAAGGTTGGGGGTTCGACGTGCTGACCCCACGTCACCCCATTACTGGTTGAAGATCTCCACATCTAGGTAGGATTGTGGGAGGTAGACTGGCAGTCGGGAGATAGACCAAGGCCCTTCCAGGGCTGATGAGCGACGGATTATTATTTATTTATAGATGCTTAAATATGTGCAACCTCACATGTCTTTCCAGTGACTTATTGCAAGGGTTTGTTATTGTACTTGACTCAACAAAATAAGCTCACTGTGCGAGGCAGATTCATACGAACCAAAAATACCCAAAATAATAACAATAATTTACTTCAAAATTACAAAAATGTATTTACTTGTTCTTGTTTAAATTTTCGATTCTTCAAAAAGTTTGTTAAGGAGTCGAGTTGGTGATTTTAAGTTTACTTTATGCACAGTAAGGCAAATTGGGACTGGATCTACAGTTTAAAGTAAGATCCGGACCACTGTGTACCTCCACTCATGTATCGAACTCGGGTCCCCTTGATTACAAGGCAACAACGTTATCACTGTGCAATCGGGGAGGCATTCTCAAAATTGGTCTTCACAATACGTAGCTTATTCTTTACATACTGGAACAGAAAGAAATCATTGGGTGCTAAATCAGGGCTATACGGCAGATGACCCATCAATTCAATGTTTTCACCGGTCAATATTGAGTTGTTTGGATGGATGTGTGACAACTCGCATTGTCATGGTGAAAAATGATGCTGCGTCTCTGGTTGTTTTTTCTGATTTCCCCAAAGATTTCTGGCAAAGAAATGGTTGTGTACTATTCAGAATTGACGGTTCTATGATTCTCTAGTGGCACTGTAGCAACATGTTCATTTTCCCCCAAAAAAACAGGCTACCACTTGCTTTGAAGTGCTTCTTGCATGAACAACTTTTGTTGGGTTTGGCTCGATCTTGGAACACCCACACCGTCGACTGCGGTTTGCTTTCGGGCTCATATGCAAAGGTCCAAGATTCGTCACCTGTGTAGATGTTATACAGGGCTTTTGAAGCACCACGATTGAATTTTGTGAGTATTTGTTTGCACCAATCAACACAAGCCTTTTTTTGAGCGATTGTCAAATTATGCGGCATCCAACGCGAACAAATCTTCTTCACGGCTAAATGCTCATGCAATATCTTATGTATGCTAGTCATACTAATGCCCAGGGATGCCTCAATCTCATGTGTCACATGACGATCTTGTATTATCAGTTCTCGCACAGCATCAATGTTTTCTAGCACAACAATCGATTTTGGATGGCCTTCTTTAGATTCTTCCTTGAGCGAACGACGGCCACGATTGAATTCACTAAACCAGTGATATACAGTGCTTTTACATACATGGTGCTTCATCGCCAAAAGTCTAAGTGAGTTGATCGATGCACTGTTGTTGAGATAATCCACGTCGAAAGTCATAGAAAACCATTGCTCGAAAATGTTCTAGAGTTAATTCCATTGTTTGCCTCAGATGTAATTTTCAAGTCCCTGTAAAACAAAAATAGCATCCGTAAGCAGAACGTTCTGGGTACATATACCATAGAAATGTCCAACTTTACGATGGATATATTAGATGTTACGTAGCAACATTAGTGTTGCCAGTTCCAGATACATAAATAGCAACCCATGTACAAGTGGGTTGGAAATAATGATCCCTGGTTGAGATGTGTCATTTATAAACAGAGACTTGATGGTTCAAAACAGGGAATCCCTCCTATCGCCCTTGAATTAAAATTAATAGATTCACGTTTGTTCAATATTTTAAAATCACAACTTCTGATTTTCCATTCCATCACATTTGAAATGAGCCGAAAATGAGGTGCAGAACTTTGTGTTTCGGAATTACCTGCTTTTAAAATAACCATAAATTCTAAAAATAAAAAATAAAATATATTTATGTAAACTTTCAATTAAAATAAAAACATAAGTAAATCCTGTTTCTTATTCTGATTCGTGGATCACTTATTGAAAGCGGTAAATACCAGTTTTTTTTTATATAATGATGCATTGGTGGTGTGCACTTGCTTCGTATAGTCAGGTGCCTTGAGTTTGTCATTTTCTAGAAGCAACCATTGTTGGCAGGCTCATAGCCACAATTTCATCTAAAGGTGAAAAAGTTGGGGGGAGTGGCAAAAGCCTGAAGATGAATTTCTCAGTATATTACAACTTATTATACAAGATGTTTAATTTATATCATCATCCTTTGTCCTTTCCTGCCTTTGGCTGGGTCGGAATTAACCATTTAAATTAGATATTTGTAGGATTTCAGTGAGCTTCAGCCCTTCCCCCTCCCAAGCCCTTCCCCTGGCTACGTGCCAGACTGTTGGCCCATTTGATCTGTCACGCGGCATTAACAAGAAACAAGTGTCAATTATTCTCTCGATTGTTCATTCCTCCATTTATTATTTTAAATCCATAGAGATTGTGACTGGAACTGCAGCCCTAACTTTGTAGCAGAGAATAAGACACAAATACATAAGCAAATAATTACTTTGTCTCTCATCAATGATTTGAATTCGAACAGACTTTTCGTAAAGATAATTTTTGTACAGGATTATATATTACACAGACATATATCCATACATATTTCTTTTGCAGGAGTGACCAAAGGAGAATATTTGCTGCATGCATGCTTTAGCTGTAATGGAAATTATGTTACTATTATTTTTGACACATCGATGTTAAATATCCCATTTTGTTCTGTCCACAAAATTTTAACTCAGTATTTCTAAAAGTTTCGGACTAAACAACAGGTTATCGAATGATTGATGATGCTTCAAAGAGACAAATGAACAGACCTAGGGAGAACATTTCACTGAATGAAGTAGACATTTAATACTTCTTTCAGTGCACACACAAAATTACTTGCTAGTAGTTATAGAGGTAGATGGAGGTCTTTTATATCGTTATCTTAGTATTACGTATTCAGTAGATACTGAGTAATTCATGTGTCAATCAGTTTCGACTGAAAACTAGGAGTCCAAAAGAGATGGTCTAATCGAGAATGCAAATAGTGCATATAGTTGGTATTTTCCAACTATTTTAGTTCATCAGATTCAACATAATCCCACACCCTGGTCGTGCAGTGTTAAGGTACAAAGCTTTGGGCTCTGTCTCAGGCCCGTAGCCAGGAATTCTTATTAGGGGAGGGGGGGAATTTTTAATATATTGTGTTGCATTGGCAGATATAGCAGGGCACAGAGGGGCACTTGTCCCCTCCTCCAAAAGTGATATGTAACAGCAGCAGGAAAGGGATGACATCTTGAAACTCCAATGAACAAAAAAAAAAAGATCGAGCAACATCAAATAACAATATTTCGATAATAACTTTTCGGAATACCAAAGAATACTAAGATAAAGTTTAACATAAATAGCAACTGTATCTACTTTATATTTACAGGTCGAAAAGGTTAATAGACGATTAATATGTACCAACCAATCCAGTATGCAAGATTTTTACACACAAAGAAATCTAACGAGAATTCAACAACACCATTGTGTTGTATTATGCAAGAAAAATAGAATTAAATAATAATGATTACATTACATCTACACTTTGATGAATTGTGTAAAAATTTGTAATACTTTTTTGTATTACAAGAGGTTAAGGTATGTATCTCCGAGCAGCTTGTAATATAAGCAGAAAGGGGGTAAGTTTCGAATGAGTGGAGGTTTACGGACTTGAGCTGCTTTGCAGCAGTAGCATGCATGTGATACTCGAAAATTTCGCATACTATATGACATACTGTGTGCGCTGTAGTGACGTGATCACCACTTTTGTTACAATGCACATTAGCGCCGCCATGTGGCTGCTGAATTCAAACATACATTAACCTCTTGTGTATAAAGGTTTACTTTTCTGACATCTCAAACAGATCACCCGGTATTTTTCCAACATGTTCAATTTCATATTAGCTAATAATGGAAAACAAGCACAAAAACTGTATTTTTGAAAGACAAAATATGCATGACAAACTTATTTTTTTGTACATAGGACACGTATAACTTTCATGTACAACATATATTTTACACATATACAACATGGAGCGACGTAAAATAAGAAAATACATATGCAACATGTTAACGCTAAATTGTGTACGTATTCAATACATATATTATTTAAATACATACATGATCAATTCATATGCCAAATTGTCTCTCAAATGTGCACGTTCCTTTTCCTCAAAAAATTGTTCGTGCATTTAAGCAGCAACAATCTGAAGTATATATTTGGCCTTACTTCTCTCTCTCTGGTAATTTAGAATGCATACAGAGAAGAATCATATTGGGATCGAGGCGAGCAGGAAAATATTTAGATCCAAATATTTGCAAACTGAAAACAATTTTGATTTAATAGGGTGCAAATAATTTCATGGGATGCCATGACATTCTCTAACATTTTTGTTTTCCATGTAGATTATTTTGGCTCCCAGGGCTTTGAACTATAAGAATAGCAGAACTTGCACTTGCGAGCGAAGCGATCAAGAAAATTTTATGAAATTTACTTTTTGTATAAAATTTGAAATAGAGGGGGCAATTGCTCCTCTGTGGCCCCTGCAACTGCCCTTGGCCGTCTGGATGAAAAATGCAAGAAAAACTTGAAAACTAATTCCATCTTGAGTATCCATCTGTACTGCTATTTCTTTACTTCAATGTTTGCCCTCCCCCCCACCTAGATTGGACCAAAATGGGGAGGGATAATGCCCCTGCCGTGGTTGCAGCACAGTTTGTGAATGCCTCTTCATGAATTTCAGGTCATCACTCATTGTCACGATTAGCTCGAAGTGGCAGAAAGGCAACGCTAAGTAACAAAAATCACTATTACCGATAGGTAGACTTCGAAAACAAAAGATCAAGAGTCAAACAGATTAGGCACCTTTCATACAAGACTTCTCAAAATGTCACAACTGTTCAAAATACTGAAAATTACAAAATCATTTCCCGAAGTCTGAATCAGGAAGGAATTTTCTCCTCCTAATCCTAGTACGACATTATTCGGAATCCCACACACCTTAATAAATCACAAAATCAATAAGTGTCTGTTATGTTGCTAGAGTAATAGAGGATATAATTGTAAATATTAGTGAGAATTCCAGGTAGGAATATGTTCTGTATTTTTCACAAGGGGGGGGGGGGGGGCAAAGCAGGCTCTCAGGGTTGGAAGTTGCCCCACCTCTAGCTACGGGATGTGTGAATGTTCAAGTTTCCTGGGGGGGGATAATATTTCTCCAGAGATTTAGGCCAGTTGCCACCCACCATCCTGAGGAAATTGGGGAGCTACACGAGTAGCATAACCCGATAATGGAGACCTAGCCGGTTCGTTGTGCTGATCACATGTCACCCTGTAACTGGTTTGATGATCACCCACCTTTGCTCAGGCATGTGGGATTGAGGCCGGCAGTCTGAAGGTTTTCACCCTCAAGGACTGTTGCGCCACAGGTTATTTTTTGATTCCACATGCATAACTTGAAGATTTTGGAAATATTGCAACTTTAAAAAACATGTAGGTTGTCTACTAAATTACTAGCTCCCATAGACAGATGGATCAACGGATATATTTGTTTGTTAAATTCGGTGCTGTAGTCCCAAAATTTTCAGTGTATACGCAGAGGGAATTTTAAAAAATTGGACCCCTAGGCTACTCTTTGTTTTGGGGCCTACCAACATCATTATTATTATTGTTTTATCATCATGGTACTTCATTTGGGGTTACGATTGGAGGTCTTGTTACAATTGAAGCTGATGAGGCTACTGAACAAGACAGATTTGCTTCACACACACTTTCTGAACAGTAAAATGAATTTAAGTACTTTTCTTTAGAATTTCTGAAAGATGCTTTAATTTTTATTCTTTCACTTTTCCTTGATAAGAGCCACTTGCACTATGCATTCCACACAATACTAATACTGCATATGCACCAAAGGAAAAGAAACAGACTACATTACGGTAGCCACCCTATCTGCGAACTGAGAAACCAGAATGTTGATCTCAACAGTCAATACCCCCCAATTGACCTTTAATCGTTGGCATTCAAAATGTTTATATTAGTTTCTTCGAGGAAAGACTGTTTACCTTGGAGCAATTTTACGTTGCCTCGTGAGACTTCCTTTGCAGTCTGCCATGCATACTTGCATTCCAGTAAAAATACAGTACCGAATAGCATACTGGCATCCCACCAGTGCGATTTGTTCCATTGCAGACTAATTGCAAGACTTGCAGCTGCCTAAGCAAGGGAGATTCAGAATAACCCTTGTGCAGGTGAACACATTATAACAATGTACGCTCAACATAGTGTCAGGCTAAGAATGGGGCTTTCAAAAGGAAATAGTTAAGAATGTTTTGGGTTCATGCCAGGTTGACTTGTGTTCTCTTTTCATACACAATTTCCAAAGAATAGAATTATCAAAGAATTAAGAGGTCATAATGAATATCTTGAGAACAGGTCATTGGATCTTCACTGAACTTTGAAGTTGGTCACAGGGAGGACCTCATTATGCATATATGAACAGTTTACACCATGGGTCTTCAACTCGTCAGTGCAGGCCACATTAATAATTTCAATAATGTTTGTGGGCCACGAAGTTACACTATGGTATCGAGAACTGTAAGATGATCCCATCTACCATTTATTTAATCCGGTTTTTATGTTAAGTACTTAATTTTCAAATGGGCACGGACCACCTCTGGCCTGCAGGCCATGGGTTGAAGACCCCTGGTTTAGACTCAATATTCAATCTTCTGTAATGAGATGTCACCGAGTGAACTTGTGCTCTGTAGGGCTGTTCCATTCACAATGGGTTATGTAAATAAAAAGGACTGCATTTTCAGTAAATTGAACATTTTGTAAAAAATCACAAATTTTCTGCTATGCGAGTTAACTGTTTTCATAAGATTCTGGCAAAAGTGGTATCTTATGAAGTGGATGGAAAGCTGAAGTACCCAGACCTTCACTTCATGTGGACTTGTGCACTCACCAGTAGAGTGGAAATGCAGTTTGGGCCTCTACCAGGGGAAAAGTTGAGGCGATTGGTAACCTTGCATTGAATATGCATAGAGGAGAGGTTGGTGCCATACCCGAAATACTATCAAGACAGTGAACATTAAATTTCGAGACCACTTTGGTGTTCAACTGCAAAGGAAAGCAACAGTGTTGCAGTGGGGGAAAGTAAATTCACAAGAGGCAGCATGAAAGACCATCCCAAATTGGATGACTTAGATTGAATTGAAATTTCCGGGTGCATCAGCACTTAACTATTTTGCACCCGTCACATTATACAGGGTCAAGCCCCTTACCATAAATAAAATATAACTAATATAGCTGTAATGTCAAGACAAATATTCTGACCTGGGTTAAAAGCTGAAGCTGTAAAGGGGCACTCAGCACACAAGGACAAAACACAGGATAACACACACAGCCCTACAGAGGATTATACTGATCATAGGTCCAGACTCCACACACTTGTTAGTCTGCAAAATGCAGTCCGAGGTGTACTACATGCATGTGAGGTTGATAATTGGGTGTACTACGTGGAAGGATAACCACTTACACCCCCAAAATGGCTAACTGAGGGGGGAAACTAATGCTGTGGAGGCATCAGTGGTGCAATCTCCTGTGAAATCCACTCGGAACGTCCATTGCATGTTAATAAACCAAGTGATGCTGACAGACGTGTGTGCAGTCTACCGAAGCATGCATTCTTGGAATGTTGCTTTTTAGGCAAAGAGCTGGACTGAATGCAACATATATTTTTGGTCATTTCTTCTTCAAGCCTCTGTTACTGGACCACCTTAGTAAATAGTTACTGCCACAACTGTAACAAGCAGGTATCAGATACACAGTCATCCTGCAACAGGATGGAGCACTGCCACACTTCATTTTACATGTGCTTCATTACCTGAAAGAGACCCTTTCCAGATGGTGAATTGGAAGAGGTTCTGAAGCTTCAGCAGTTCCCTTTGTCTGGCCTCCAAGAAGTTACAATGTGACACCACCTGACAAGCATTTCAAGCATTCAACCATAACCACCAGTGGCAGAAATAAGGGGTAGGGTTAGCCCACTTCCTGTCCACCCTGAACAATAGTCACAATATATGTACACTTTGATAGAACATGCAGACTTCACTTTAAAAAATCAAGGCTGCACCTCTCATTCCTCCAGAGTTAGGGTGTTTTGCAGACTGCCCAAGAAAGTCATTTTATGGTTTTAAAATCAAAATATACTGGAAACTACGCAAAATTAAAAATTTTCATTTATTTTGCACTGGTATTGTGCAAAAAATGATTTTTGTGATTTAATGGCAGATATTTTAATATTCCACTGTAAATATGTAATATTTTAAAACAAACTGTGGTAAATTGATGTGCATAATTACGGTGGAATACTTACATTTTAATATTAATCAATATTTTAAACAACTTTTAATTGTTACAATTTTTGAGCACTTTGGTAATGGTAAGAATCTGAAAGAGGATATCAGCTCATCTCTACTAAAGTATTTTGTAAACCAAGAAGTCGAGGGAAGCTATCAAACAGACTTCTCTATTTCTTTAGCATCAATGGGATTCAACAAAGGAGTGGAAGAATAAACACTTCACATATCAAACTTAAAACTTACCAAAGTTCATATTACTGAGTGTTGAAATAAATACAATGTGCATGCTAACAGGAAATATTTTGACAGGCTATGTTGAATGCATATACATAGTATTACAAGGTGTCTAAAAAAATAACAACCTTCTCCCATGTTTGACAATTTATTGGTATCATTGTTGTACAACCAGGTACAAAGGGAAAGCTGCTATTTTCAACTCAGAGGTAGAAGAAAGTTCTTAGAAAACGAAAGGAAAACATTAAAAAGAAACTGCTGTAGGATTGGTTCTCAGATAAACTCACCAAAACACCTAAGTTGTATGTGCCCTGCACCACCAATTGGGGAAAATAACCATTCCATTAGTACAAGTTTATACGGGTGAGTTGCCGAGAAATCACTGTATAATCAACAACAAATAAAAAGAACAAATCTGCTGTACAGATATTCCTACACATACGCGATGAAGCATTCTATTTTTGCATCCACCTTTTGGTCTTGAAATCACTGGCTTCATTCTGAAAATACATTTTTTTCCTAAATAAAAAAAAAAAAAAAAAAGAGCATCATGGAATATATTAAACTGAGGATGTAATAAGTCAATATAAGTTTATTTCTCATTCACTAATTAAATAAATGTAGGTCACGCAATTTCTCACAATTGTACACTTCCTTTTCAATTTTGCTTACAGCAAAAGTTTTCCTTCTAGAGGTGAAATAATGGAAGGAAAATAATTTCTCCGATCAGCATTTACTCAAACATAAGACTAATTATATCCCCTTCATTAAAATACAAGTACAGACTTGATATAATAAATCTGTATCAGGAATTGTAGCACAAGCAGACAAATTAATGTAAAAAACTATGCAATTTAGTAACAAAAAAATCTGTTCTAAACATACACTATGTTCATTTTACATAAAAGTTTTGTGTGTTTAGGGGAAAATGTTGTCTTATATTGAACACACATGATATATGTATATACATGTATATATGTATATTATAACTCCATTGACCTAACAAAAAATTAACAAAAGGAAGTACAGTATATGTTCTCTACATCATCCTGTCTGCAATATAGTGAAGATAGTCTTCCTACGATTAACAGAAATCAATCTAGTTTTTGAATAGAAGCACAAACCTTTCCCCTTTGCTTTTTCAAACCTGAATATCTTTACCACAAAAACAAACAAAAAACATTGACACTCCTCTTTTTTTATGCTTCACAAAACAATTGGATTTTATATTGCATAATGCATCTCACTTCTGTAATTAATTTCACTTTATAATACTCAGTTTTTTATTACATTATTTTTGTCTGCTACAGGTCCATTATGAAAAGATCATGTAGAAAAAGGAAAATGGAATGTCAGAAGATAAAAAAAAATAATCCAACAGGGATAGTAAGAGCATTATGCTCTGCAAAATCATTCCAAATTTCCCAGAAGAAAAACAAATTTGTTAGGAAAAAAAAGCATATTAACTTAAAACTAAAAACAGAAAGACAACTCCCTCTTGCACATCTAACTTTTACTCTTTGCAAACGCAAATCTTGGTGCAAAGTTCACAGCTTAACAAACTATTGGTATCAAACACGTGAAGTGTTCTTGAATGTCCTCCCATGTACGGTTAGTTTTTCTGCTCATCCTTCCATGTTTTGCAAAACCTTGTTGCAGCACACAAGTCAGCTGATTAAAGTACGGCGAGTTCCAGAAATGGCATCCACTCTTACACTTCTTAAAAGAAAATTTCTTCAGATTTATACAATTAATTCATGCAGATTAACTTTTGCACAAGGAAATGTCACAACCACACTATTAGAGTTTACAAATCTGCATTCTTCTGAACTATGTAGGAAATTCTCAGCATCTGACAGTAAGAGGAATGCTCCCAATCAGGTTCCGAATGCACATGTACAAAAAGGACATGGAACTAGATTTTTGTAGTTTTTTTTCTTTTAGACAACAAAAAATTATTCTATGTATAAAAAGTAATTTTTGAAACAGTCTCTGACTGCATGGGTAAGCGTTGCATTGGTACAATGAGAAGGTTTAACTATGGACTTACGTTTCGAACTATGTTTTTCTATCAAGCTGAGTTCTTTAAGATACTCTGGTTTCGCCCCCTAACATGGTGGAACATCGAGGCTTTTCTAATGACACAATCATGTCTTCTTCACAGTCCATACACGATAACACAGAAGAGCTTCACCTGCTTTTTCACACAAAAAATATTGAAAATTACCAAACCAACCACAGCACAGGTAACATTCATTCTGTGATGGGAGGGGTGTGGGGAGACAGGGGGTCAGAAAGGCTTCAAAAGTTACACAAAATAGTTATTGTATATACACATTGTAACCTATTAACAACTCAACTTCATTATAAAAGTAGCACTAGATTAGTACTGTAACTTGCAGTATGTAACAATATAGAGGATGCACATAGAAAAATCTGGCCCAAAAATGTCTTGTTCACCTGTATGTAACTCAAGTGGCTTTTTTCTTTGAAGGGACACAAACTATCAAATTGATAGAGAATTAGGAATAGCAACATAGTTCTTCATCCACGAAGGATTTTTATAGCGTAAGCAGGAAAGCTGTTTGCTGCTTATACAGATTATGGCAAACAAAGGCCACGAAATACATGACTGCTGAGCATAAAAACATTATATATATATATATTGTCAACTAGGCTTCATAAAAAGAGTACTCTAATATATACTCCATTCCTGTGAACAATTTACCCCCTCTGGACTTCCTATTACCTTCATTAGTAGATCTCCCCCCACGTGCTAATACTGACAGAAGGAGTGGTAATATCTATAGATCCAGGATTGGCACCAAGTTCTGTTTTCAAGAAGTTCTTTTTTTTTTTTTAACTGCGAGACGTCACATAAAATTGTCAACAGCCTCCGCAAAGGAAAAGAAGAAAAAAAAAGGAGATTCTGATCCTCAACCTGGTCAACAAGACCCTCAGCACCATAAAAACACGCAGATAATCCAAGTCACGAAAGGAATGACACTTTCTAGCCCTCACAGTTTACAATACAGCACTGAGTCTTCAAGTCCTTGCTTCTTACATGCATCCCTTACTGAGTGAAAGATGATTATATGCTCTTCATACGATATTCATATTTTTTTATTATTATTATTGGGTATATAGATATATACTTTTCTTCTCAAGTATCTACTGGCTGATACAGACTATCACTTATGTTAAGAGCCAGGCCACAGATACTTGGCACAGCTGCTTCTGTTTGTTCAGTGATCTCTCTCATGAGAATCTATTAGCATTGGTTTACATCAGGTGGGGTGGTCAGAAACTCATCAGCTCTCTTGTGAATCTCTAGTGCCTTCAGAGTGTACATGTCATGAGGGAGTTCCGATTTTCTTCTCAACAACTGCTTCTCCATATTTCTGGTGGCCTTCTTCACCTGAAAGACAGATACACTAATTAACAACGAATGGGTGTACACTTATTTTCAAAGCTTGAAGCAAAGTTTCGTTGACAGTAGGCAAGACTTTCCAGATTTAAAATATTCATGCATCAGATATTCATTTATAACATCCAGATTATCTGGATACCTGGATTGCCCACATATGACCAAGCAGGTAATTTACTGATCCCAATGTACTCGCTGACAAATTTTAGAACCAATTAATATATATATATATATGATTATTTAATACAAATACAAGGTAATTTTCAGCATGGCAAAGGTAAAAATGTTCCCGCATTATACATTCAATATTCATGGTTCTAATAGAGCAAAATGCTATAAAATTTTCCCCGATTTTACATTTTCCTGCAGTTTACGTTGTTTCAGCTTGATCCCCTGAAAAACATAAAATCGAGGTTCCACTGCAGCTTCAAAAACACATATGTTGCTTTCCTTACAGTGCAACACTACAAAAAATTATCCTGCACATAAGAAATCTAATATTGCTTAAATAATTTGAACTTTATTGATTCCAATATGCTATTTTCGGCAGTTAGTTATTCATACATTGGAAATCAGCTTCTTCATATCCTAAAATTATCTGAAAATGACTGAAATCCAGATATCCATCATCTGCAGTTTGCTTAGCATAAGTTCAATTTAAAATAGTTCAATTTTATGTATACAGTTTTCATGTGGGAAGAAAATCATCAAGATTATTGAAAGTTTTCAGTGCGTGTTTCTCCTCGGATCTTATGAAATAGAGCTACATACAAAATTAGGGATAATGTACACAGTATCAATCAAAACTTATACACTAGCATATATATTATTGTTCATTTGGCAAAATGTAAATGCAATTACTGAGGCTGGCTCCGAGTATGAACAGAAAATCGACTTTTAACCTTTAGGTGCCCAAGCGTCTCGATCAAGATACCCAAAAGTAACCCTCAATTGCCCAAGCGTCTCGATCGAGACGCTGTGTCAAGGTCGTTTTGAGAGTTAGCCCCCTCCCCCCGCCATATATGCCGAATTTGCAAAAATTTCATATAGTCTGAATCTCTGGTTCATTCCGCGTACAACGGTATATCACTCATCTCTCTAGGGCAATTAGCTTCCGAACTACACTCATTTAATTGAAACTCTGCATTTTGCTCAAAATCGGCTTGGGCAACCGAGGCTTACTATTGAAAAAGGGCTTGGGCATCAAAAGGTTAATGTCAAATAAAGCCCACATACAGTTGACCTAATGTAGTTATGAAAATCTTCAAGTTCGCTTTATGCTCAATGTGCTTCTAACAGGGATCATACCTAGGACTTTTTTATTATAAGGCAAGAAAAGGCTTATCATGGCTGAACAGTTCCAAGTGGGATATGCAAGTTTTACTTCTCCTGAAACATCGCCAAAAGAACAATACCATGCTGTTGTGAAAGTTCTCGCATACCTGAGTTATAAACTTAAATGCTGAGCTGACATCAGTGTTTATAATGGACTCAAAGATTTGAGAATTTTTAAAATTATTCACAATACATTTAATATAATTATTGAATTTTAAAGAGATGCAATTTTTATGTTTTGGGGAATGAAATTGACATGCTGAAAGGAAATATTCACTTACCTGCAAAACTGGTAGTTATGATGTTATTTAATTGTGGTAGACACTGCCACACCATCCTCTCTGGAAGTGACTACCAAAATTAATAGAAAACTCACACAAACATACCAAGTTTTGCAGAAAGCTATTATTTTTCTTTTAGTATATTAATATATCATTCTGGCATTTTGCATATCAACATTACAAAATGGTATCAGCTCAGCCAAATATTATCTACCATCTCACGTACACATGCTATGGATTCATAATCCTCTAAAAAATCATGAATGAAATAAGTAACCCACTATATACAGGCACGCAAGAGCAAGTGTAATGGTCGAATTAAAATGGTTCCTTTATTCTCATATATTTTAATCAACTATCATGAGGTGAATACGTAATGGTTAAATGGTGGTATAGTTGAAATTAAAATTTGATAGCTATGTTTGCCTCTAAGCAAATCACAGTGCCAATAAGGACATTAAAATCCTGTGATTAAATACTTAATATAGTTATTGCACTTAGGATACAAATGTCTATTTGGCCTCATGGCTGCTCATACAATCAACATTCATCATAAATAAAAATTGAAAAATAAAATATAATAATAATACAGTGTGTTATATTACTAGAATAAATCACTGAAAATGGAATATGATTTATCACATATTGGGGGGGGGGGATTGAATATGAAGTCCACACAAAAGCCAGGAAGATAATTAAAATTGATTCTGAAGAAAAAAGGGTTAATGAGAAGTTGATTTTTCTTGTCAAATGCTGTTTTAAATACTTTTTATTCTCAGATAGGCTAATTGGGAGTGCACTTGAATTTAAAGTGGGATGCGAACTACTGTGCAGTGTGTCTCCACCAGGAAACAAATCCAGGACTCCTTGATGAAGAGGTAACAAAGTTACCATGTTGCCGTTGGGGATGCCCAAGGAACAGAATTGTGCAAAGATATTTACATTCTCATGTATGGCTCCCAATTTTATCGGAGAACACCAGTATTGGCAAAATAATTCTGTTAGGACAGGGTTGTGTGTGCCTTCACCAAAGACATGATCAATTCCCCTCACCCCTTTCCCCCCCCCCAAAAAAAAACATGTTTTTACCACACAATTTTTACTTCCTTGCATCCGACATACATCAAAGTTAGGAATGTGCTCTTAGAATGGAAATCCTTATTTTGTGTAATAACTATAGTTTTTGAATTTGGGATTTTATTAACCAATTTTAACACTGATTTGCAATTTTACATACTGTTTCTGATCCTGAAATGTGTAGTTTTTGTACCAAATTTTGGACCTTATATTAACTATATAAATGTATGTTCCTAGAGATTAGACGGAATTAATGAATTGACACATTTGCATGCCCAGGCCAGGACTCAAACCTAGAACCTTCAGTGCAACAACAAGTCTGCATGCTTGGGCTAAGTGAACACATTCTTCTTCCTAGCCAAATGAAGGTCGGTGTCATGAATGGAACATGAAACTCAAGAAGCTATTATGACAATTGGTCTATATTTATCATCAGGGCTACAATATTAATACTTTAGGACTACACCAGATGGATGTTATCACAAAAAAATGGAGTAAATGCCAATTACTGACAAATTTAATTAAATTCCAGTGAAAAATTAGCATAAATAAAAGTAGAATTTTATTTTAAAAATATAATTCCTGGCCTCCACGTTTCCATAGCCAACATTCCCATATATTTACAGAACACACAACTGATGTTTTTATGAAGATATAAGGTAAAACTTTGTACTTTTTTTTAAAAAAAAATAAATAAGCTATTAACAAGCTCTTCGACATGAAGAGTGACAGTTTCGCACGAGGTGTGCATTTATTTCAATATCATCTGAATGGGCACTGATACTAAAAAAAACGCCCCATTCTACAAGAAAGTATGAAATTCTCCCCATGCTGCAAGTGGAAGAGTTTTTTTTTTTTTTTTTTTTTTTAAAGTTGTTTATTAAGCTAAATACGATGTTTGAAACATATAAGAATTTTCAGAATCGCATGTCTTCCTTATGGAGAAAAAAATTACAACAACTTCAAGTTATGGCTAATCAAATGGAAGTTTTGACTTTTCCACCTGCCAATCAAATCTTTAACCTGTTCCTTTTCTGTTCAGGTTTTTTCCTGTGCCATCCGAAGTCGCTATTCTCAAGAGAACAAATAAAATAATACTCCCATAAGTGTAATGCTAAATTCTCTCCTCCTCCTACACTCATCCACAGGGTGGTCACTCTAGGACCATGATAAAATTCAAGTATAATTCCAAAAAATTCAGGTCACCAGAAGATGTTTCCTCTTTTTCAACATCACATATTACTGAATCTCACAACCCACTCACATATACGTGTATACATACATACACACACACAGACACAAAATAAATATATTAATATAAAATAAAGGGTCTGTGTAATTCCAATGTAATAAAAAAATTCTAAATCAATTCAAATAAATGGTGTATATGTATATATATATAATATTTCAAATATTAAAATTAAGGTGCAGAGTTTACATTTGCAATTTCACATATTCAGACTCAAAATGCATCTACAAACACAAGTCACAAATGTTACGGACTATACTAATGTACGAAAAATTGTTAATTATATAAGACTTTCAAACTGAAATTTACCTATTCAACTTCAGGATATGTTATGCAATAATCTTCCATCTATGGGGGGGGGGGGGGAGCTGGAAAGTTCATGAAATCACCCAGAAGATATGAAAATTGAAACAAATCGTTGTAGCCATTAGAAAGAGCATATATTGTAAACGTCTTATCCTGAATATGATCCATTTGTCATTTTTATTTCTTTCGTTTCACGTTCAGTAAGAGGAGATGGCAGAGGACCTAAGGAAACTTGAGAAGAATGAGCTTCGCAGTGTCATCAAGGGATTTCGTGTTGCAAGACAAATCCCTCATGGATATCCACAAAATTTTGCATGAGACTTTGGGGGAACATGCCCTAGGATATACAACAGTAGCCAAATGGGTGAGGCGTTTTAAGACTGGACATTGTGAGACTGAAGATGAACCCCGCTCTGGCAGGCCTGCAAGTGCAGTGACCACGGAAAACATTGACAAAGTACACGACATGATCATGGAGGATAGGCGCATATCCACCAAAACCATTGCTGCGTATCTGGGGATATCGCGTGATCGTGTGGGTGTCAAAATATCAGAGTATCGAGACATGCGGAAGCTCAGTGCGAAATGGATCCCAAAATGTCTGAATGCTGAACAGAAGAGATCACGGGTGCAGATGTCACGGGAGACCGTGTGCGAGTTTCAACACCCTGATGATTTTTTGCGCTGTCTGGTGACTGAAGATGAAACATGGATTCACCTTTATGACCCACAGACTAAACAGCAATCTACGGAGTGGTACCACAGTGGGTTTCCTTGACCAAAATGGTTCCGAAGTCAAATGTCAACAGGGAAGGTTCTCGCATCGGTCTTTTGGGATAAGGTTGGTGTCATCCTCATAAAATATCAAACAAGGTGAAACCATCAATGCTGCTGTTGGTTCCCAATATTTGTTTGAATTGAAGGCAGCTATGAAGGAAAAACGTCGGGAAAAGTGAGCCGTGGTGTGCAATTTCTCCAGGACAATGCGTCCTCGCACAAGGCCCATCAAACCAGGCGATTGCAGCCGGATATGGGCTTTACCTGTGTACCCCACTGTGGTGAATCGGGACTTGTTTATCCCGTTTCACCACATTCTTCGGTGCACCCCGTATAAGAGGAATTAGACCCGATGCTTAGGATTGCTAATTCGCTGAGAAATTTAGTGTCTCCCAGAAGCTTGCATGGGATCGACGGCACTGCCACCTGGCGAGCTTTTCGGGGCAGACGGTTTCCTTGTTAGGCGAGGCAGGGTTCTCTCCCAGCTGCGACCGCAATAACATCAACTCCACCAACGGTGCTCCACGACGTGATAGCCGCCTGAGCTAATGTGGGCGTGACTCAGCCTTTATTTCCCCGTACATCTGGGACGTCGACAAGAACGTGGAAGCTTACATGGCATGGGGTTAAGTATATTACCTAAAGGGTTTAATTTACCGTGTTACTGTAATTGATAAATCTTGAATCATTTTCACCCCCTTTTTCCCCCATACTTTAGAAAACATCGCGAGCTAAAATGCTAGAATTTCCTATCGCCGGGGTTAATTCCTGTAAATATGAGTGTAGTTAAGAGAAGGAATGAATATGTAGCACATAGTTTTTGTAAGGATAAGTGTTCTAAGAGATAGTGGAACCAAAAAAAGAAAATGTAAATAAAAAGAACAGTCGACGTTGATCGTCGTAGTAAATATTTTTGTGAAATCTGTCAAGGGGGGGTATATTGTTAACAGATTCTTGTTTGAAGGGGCTTATTATACAGAACACGTTGTTACGTATTGTTATTGTAAGGAACCAAAAACTGCACTTGTTAAAGAAATAAAAAGTATATTGAGAAAATAAGAATCTTACTTGTTCAGGTAATGAAGGAGGATGCAGGGGGGCGTTTAGGATAAGTGCACCTTTCCCCTGTATAATTTTTGGGTAGCAGGTATTCTTTTGGAGAGGCAAAAAGCAGTTGTATATTTTCCGAGTCATATACATGTTAGTTTGTCGGGAGTGGGACTTGACGAGCCCACAACAAAACTCCCAACAAGCTGGCGGTACATGCGAGATGGAATTGGAGCGATGCACTATTTGATGCTTTGAAAGACTGGGTTTTAGTAGTTTGACCTTTGCCCATTTTGATTTTGTTTGATCATTGGATTTTTTCCTAACAGCACGCGAACCACCCGTGATAGAGCAACTAAAGATATGTATATATATATACATATGTATTTTTTGGGGGTGTGTTGTTTTATTTTCTATTATAGGGAGATATCCAAGGGAACGCACATACTTCAAAAAAAAAGAATAAAAAAAAGAATGGGCTGTGACGGATTGCCAAGAACAAGATCGAATTGGAACAAGACATCACACCACCCACCCTATTCCCCTGATCTGGCCCTGTCTGACTATCACCTCTTTCCAAAGCTCAAAAAACATCTCAAAGGCACACATTTTCAGTTCGATGAGGCACTGCTTTAGGAGGTGGAGGGCTGGTTTGCACAACAGAACAAAAACTCATATTTGAAAGGGTTACAAATGTTGAAACATCGTTGTGAAACATGTATCGAGCTTCGGGGGAAATACGTTGAATAATGTATTAAAATGGTTGTTCCAGCTGTATTTCTTCTGGGTGATTTCATGAACTTTCCAGCCCGCCCCCCCCCTCGTATCAGATAGATTGTTCTGCAAAAGACACTAACGAAGTAAACGAATCGAGAGAATTCAATTTTCGATAAAAATAAAAGCTAATCTGTAAAAAACTTGCTTCGGAGCATTTATAAATATGTATAAATTCAATGGGATATGGATTTAATAAAAGTTGCGATTTTTCACGTCTAGAGAAAAATTCACGCAGAATTCCCAGAACCAATAATTAACACACAATTCCCGGAATTCAAGGAATTCCCGGCAAGTAGCCACCCTGATCCAGCACAGACCTCTCTTTCCCCAAATCGCTGTGGGGAAATGTTGGTGGAGGAGGAGCAGATTAGGGTCCTCACATCTGGCTGGACATAAACTGTTCCTTCTGCATGCATTTTCATATTCTCTTCTTTCATTGGAGCCACAGTGGTCTAGTCAGTAGGGTGCCACGTGGGACACCTTGGCTCGATTCCTGGGGTGGGTGATCAAATGTTGGAATTTTTCTGGCCTTGTCCCTGGATAAAGTGGCTCTGGGTCTCATCCAGCCACAACTAAATGGGTATCTGGGGGTAAAGGCAGCCGAAGCGTGACACTGATCACATCACCTACAACATGGCAGATTGATATAATGGGTGGGGCCCTACCCCCACATCCCCCTATATATGCCTTATGGCATGGTGTAAAGTGCATGCGGAACTTTACCTTTACTTTCTTTCATCGCTAACTCCAATTTCTTCATGCATGAGTTTTGTCATGTTGTAAGTTTTTTGTTTGGGTTGGTGTTTTAAGTCTACTTTATGCACAGTAAGGCTAATCGGAACTGGACCTACAGTTTAAAGTGGGATCCGAACCACTATGTGCCTCCAGCGGGTATCGAACCCGGGACCACCATGTTATACATAAATGATATTCAATCATAAATTGGCATCTCAGATGATGATCCTACAAAGGAGTCAAAAGCTGAAAACCAAATTTAGTGCCTTTTTTATTGTCCTGTGTATTGCTTTTGAACAAAATAATGGAAGTACTGTTATTTTCATCAGCGGCTTTATTCAAGTTTCGTTTTCACTGAGAAGTCATGTATTCCCAAAAATTCAGTAAACAATTAAAAAGCCACAAATTGCAGTAATAAAGAAAAATTACTGCCCAATTTTTTAAAAAAGAACTGACAAATTACAGACCAAGATGCAAAACAACCGACTTTTACTGACCTTTTTCCACCCTTGCACATGAAGTTTCATTTCCAATGACTTTTTTGAAAATGGCAATGAATGGAATAACATACAGACAATTCTCAATTACGTATATGAAATTCAAACCATTCTATTAGCACTTGCACTTGCTGCATGCATTTCCTTGTTTATTTTATATCCAATTTGCATATTTCACAGGGGGCGGAACATATTGCCGATCCTTCAGTATGGAGCATTTTGTTCAGAGAAATAAATCACTTGACTGCTCCTTAGTGGTTCAACCAGTAAACAGTCAATTTTTAGGAGGTATTTGAATCTAACAAATCTTATCTTTGTTGTGGATCAAGCAGTTTCTGAAGGCGTTGAGAGCCAACGTAGATTGAATACTCCTTTGGGAAGGCAAAAGGTACTTTTTCAGGTCCCTGTCTTTGCTGAATAGTATCCCAAAAAGTGAATCCATTCTTCATAGTATCCCAAAAAGTGAATCCATTTTTCATAAAGGAACAACAATGAGGGTTTGGATTTATGAAAATAGTTGGATCACAAGGTGAATCTGTAACTTGAGTACGGCTGAGTTGATACAAATGCTGATGGTGATACTCTTACAGATTCTAAGCAATACTGATACTTTGAAGACAGTATAATTTTACAACTTACAAAGTTGCAAAAATTCCAAACACAGGAAATATGATAGATGTGACATTCGTCAAACAGTGAAACAAACAAGTTCTTAACCTGTGAAATACTGACAAAATTGTGGCATTTTAATCCCATACAAATTTTCAGAACACTAAAATGAATCGAAAAATGAAATAAAATGATTGACATGGTATTTAAGAATTCAGCAGGAAAATTGTCTTTCATCTTCTGCTACCTTACTGGCCGATTGTATGCATTCCTGTAATTTCCTTGAGATTGCAACACTTGTAGTTTATGTTCCATCTTATTAGTTGAATGCAAACTACAGATTTATTGCACATTCTTGTTCATTTGAACATGGAATTAGCTAACAATTTGGAGTGTGTGCATGTGATACATGCTTTATTTCCAGCCTGTGAGAGATTGGAAGTGATCTCTTGTTTTAGAAGAATAAAGAAATGTCTCCAAATTTAACTTAGATGAAACTATTTGCTAATCATGGAGTGGTATCGGCAAATAATTTCCAACCAATACTTTCCTCATTGGCATCAGCTCAGTTGCTCTTTGGCGCATATGCCACATTTGTATGTAGTTACAGTATCTGGGAGTGATGTGCAAACATTCTGCATAGGAGCAGTTATCCGATATTTGTAGAATACAGATCAAGAAAGTTACACATGGTCCAGTTTCCCTAAATTACAAAAACTGGATTAATGAAATCCTTCCTGAATCTCACACACAACTGAACCCATATATTCTGGTTGAATGTAAATTCCATGCAAGTAAAATGCTGAAAGACAAATATATTAGATATACCATATCTGTAGTAGAGGTATAAAAAGACCACCACAGTTCCAGACACAAGTACAATGCCTCTGTTTACAGAGGTAAAACATGCCATAAAACTATGAACAACAGGAACACAATTCTTATACAGCAAGAACAAAAATTCCATGCAGCCAGAAATGTTAAAACATTGCACAGAAGGATAATTACCTAAATGGGGAAGAAATCATGCATATTTTATTCATTAGCACACACTTAACATTAAAACAAGGTTCCTCACAGCTATGACATGTCTAGGAACCTAGAGACAAGGGAAAAGTATCTAGAGCAACACAATGATGTTAAGGGGGTTCCAAAAATGGGGACAACACAATTTTACAAGGGTACCAAAAAAAATCAAATGCCTTGCTCAACATTTGCTTTTACAACATCAAGTGCTCAATGTATATTTGTAGTTACCTAACGGTTTAATCTCTCACTTAAGGAATAAACTGAGATGACTTTTCCTGGTGATATCCACGTAGTAAGAACTTGCCATGTTTACTTACATCCCTAGCCTCGGCCTCCAGTTTTTCGTAAGTCATTTCCTCATCATCATCGGCTCCCTGTGGAGATGTTGCACCAGAGTCCATAAAACTACTTTCAGTGCTTGGTGTTCGAGTTAGGCCAGTGTAGCCTGGATTTCTCATCGCTAACTCTTCCACCTTGGTCCAGGCTTCTTCCCTCTCCTTTTGCTTCTCTTTCTCCCTTCAAATGAATGCAATGACACAAGCAAATAATATTGTTTGCTAATATCTTTGTGCTAACATTACGCTGCTTCCATGTTGGTGAAAGGACGAGTGGAGATGCTACTTCCAAATGGTAGCTACTAGAAATCAACTCCACGCTGACCTAGCTAGTCAATTT
The DNA here is from genome assembly GCF_977018435.1 of Lepisma saccharinum. NCBI lineage: Eukaryota > Metazoa > Arthropoda > Insecta > Zygentoma > Lepismatidae > Lepisma > Lepisma saccharinum. Next base: position 73,418,002 of record NC_139231.1, read on the forward strand.
CCTAACGTTTTGCTTTGTATCGTCACTGTATTAAGCACCAAAGTTATCAACACATGCTTGGCAGAGTGCAAATGCCCCTCAATTGATGCAAGGCTGGTGACACATGGTCCGAGTACAATCCCCTTAACATTTTTTATTGGGCTTGGTAGATTGGAGCCCCTACTATTTCTACTCAAGTAGCTCCTTGATTGTGATATTGGTCCAATAAGAAAATTCTGGATTCAAATTGAGGTTTTAAAACATGAGACTTCACACATTCAATAGGTCATCTGAAACCCTGAGTGTGGTGCACATCACCTCCAAAAATAACATCGTGACAAGGCCCTACCTCCACAACCTCCTATGTGACTTCATGGCATGGTGCGATGAGTATGAGGGAAATTATCTGAAACCCTACCTGAATACTTGAATGTACTGAAATGCTTTCAACAGACAATGATACTATTGGCATTTAGGTCATATAGGCTTAGATGCAAAGTGTAGTTCACCCTTTGGTCAGTGTTGCCAGATCCTTTTTCTCTGGATATGCTCTACATTTTTAGTCTTAACTCGGGAGGAATCTAAACAGATCTAAATTATCTACATTTTGAGCATTGCATAATTTGTATCAAGAGAACAAGTCTGAGTTGGAGAAATACAATATGAGAGGGAAATTTGAGAATAAGTAGACTCTCAGGAGTAGTATACTTGAAAACACATGCAGTAGTGTCATCTTGTACTCAAGTATTCATTTTAACATTTTGTATTTATTGTAAATGTGATTGTGTCCTACATTTTGGGATAGTGTATCCTACTTTTTTTTGTGATCTGGTAACCCTATCTTTGTGTATCACTGCACTACTAGCTGCAGATTTGGGATTTGGTCACTAGATGATGCAGTGTGTGTGTTGTTCTTGTAGATGGTAGACACTAATGCAATTCCAGTCTTTATGAAGTACAAAGATATCTGAAACCTCAAAAAATATGTAAACTACAGGTTTCAACTCCCGTTTTCCATCTCCACTGTTTGCTCCGGTGCTGTTAAAGAAATGGAGTGCCCCGTGACATAAACTAGCAACACTGCTTCCATGCCAGGGTTTCAAATAAGGTGGTGGATCTACATTTATATTCACACACAAAGAACCACCTCTGTAGTTAACAGCAATGGGAGTGTGTTTGCCTTAGAAAAATAATCTGCATATTTTTAGGGCTAAACTGATACCACTTTGGATCAATGCTGCCGATACTCTTCCCAATTTTCACAGACACAGATACTTTAAAATTCAAACAATTAAAAGTTGTCCTCTACAATTATATGCAAATTTCAACTAAGCCAAACTCCCAAACTCCATGTTGCAACAATGCTTTGAGGGCCAAGCCCTGCCAAGGGACTGTTCGTTGAGTGATGTGTGGTCAAGCACAGAGTTCCATTGACTCTGTTCTCTAGATTTTGAGACAAACTCCCCAATTGTCTGCACAATGGCAGGTCAACACAAAATTTTGGAACTCCCACCTGGAGCTGAATTTGGGAATACTCACACCTAAGACAAGAAAGTTAACCATTAGGCTACTTGGGAATTCCATATGCATATATATACACAGGAGTTTCTCTTCAAAAATCAAAGAATTGCACCAGAATCTTGAAACGTGTTATTTAATCAAAAAATTATTGCAAGTTTTGAATTTTGCATAATTTCTAGGATGATTCGACTCTACAAAAGTGTTAAACAGCATTTTTGCAGACCCCAAAAATACTCAAATTCCAGAAAAGTATCGGCCAGCATCAATACATCGGAATCTGTACCAGGTCAGCCTGTGAGACACCTGCACTCTAGACAAGTATCAGCAGGTAAATGTGATAAATTCCAACTGATAGTTACCAATACTGATACCACTGGTATCGGATCAGCGCTAATTTTAATTCCAATAAAAAAATACACATTAAAGTACATGTTGATAAATAACAGCCTCAGTTATACAGATTTTCATGATACCGTATTAACTTCTTGTTACTAGAAAAATGTGTCTCCTAACAGAAAATCCATGTTCAGATTGTGTGTACTGGAGGATTTCTAGCATTCCATTTGGTAGTAGCAACCACGATTAAATCCGATTGCACCCTTGTAAAACTGCACGAGATAAGAGAAGCATGTGTTTCAGGTATGCAAGCATTATGTACGACAACATTTATTGAAACTGTTATTCTGACAATACCATTAGGGTTCAGTACAGTACATCTCATCAGATAAAATTGAAGTTCGAGGGAAATGGGGAGCTGAACACTTATTAGAGAGACATTTGCTAACACTGAATAATTATGAGAACACTGTACCATAATGCTACACATTAATACTACTGAATTGGAATGGAGATTCTAAAATTTGGGGGAATTATCATGCTTACACTGGTTGGGCACAAAAACAACAATTACCACCCTATCCTCGCCTAGACTGGATTCTTACAAAAAACTGATATTACTGATGAAGTATGACTCGTGATGCAAAACATATTGAAAGATAGGACACACGTTAGAAAATATATTCCCACCAGTTTCTCACTGTGGTGTAGCTCATTTCTTTTGAAATACTGGGTTAATTTGAAATAATCTGGTTTTTCAGAAACTCATGCAATAGTATAATACTTTTGAGGTGGCTATTGTAATTCAGGCCATCAGTGTTACTTAAGAAGTGATTTCAACATTTAAAGTAGCATGATGCGAAAAGTACTAATTTGTTTTTGGAATGAGCACACAATTTCCAAGATACACACTTAGTTTGGTATTTCTTTATACTGTATATTGTGCTCATGATAATGTTGCACAACTTGAACTTGAAATATTACGTTGTTTTTGTTTTCCATTTGCTAACATAGAACTAAGTTCATGTTTCAGGGAATGAAAGAAGTATGTGATTAACTCTGAAAACTTTTTTTTTTTTTTTTTTTTTTTTAACAGCATCTCTCAGGGCCTTGAGAAGATAGTAACAGTGGTCACTGAAAAATGAAAGTTTTGTGGATAAGTGAGCACTTCCTTAAGTATATCAATACAACTAAAGTTTTCTATTTGTTAATATATAACCTAGAATTCACAAATGCAAAGCTATGAATGGCTAGAAAATGCCACTCCAGGATGGCAACTCAGTGATATGACAAAATTCAAAGTATAATTTTTTAAAGACTAAATTTCTTAGGGGGTAAACAATTTCTTCCTTATTTTCAAAATACTCTTGCAAAAATATTATTAGTCTGACGTTTGTCAGATTTCTATTATTGCATTTTAGGACACTATTTACACTATTCTCAGGTTTCCATTTAATGAGTATAGTTTGAGGTCCTGCCGTTGATGTTTACAGCCTTTCTAGACTGAAGCCCACTACTAGTGTCAGAAATCAAAAATGTGAATCATATGTTAACTCTCCACATGCTACTTATAAATGTTAAAACTTAAGACAGTGAGATTTATATACAAACTCAAGCTGAGTGTCATAAACAGTACATACCCACACCTCCATTCCTTCACTTGCAGTCAAAGTTTTACAACACATATATGAAATTATTATTTCATTACAGACTAAAGATTGCAAACTTTATCCCTAAAAAGAGAGCACACATGCTGAAAACAGTTAAAAAAAAGTATAAATGCACTTTTATTCTCTCTAAAATGAAATAATGCTCATCAAATTTGTATAGCATGTTGATTATTTTAAAAAAAATTAACAGTAATATTTTAAATGTTGAGCATCCATTCTTAAATGTGGGATGAACAACGGCAACAATGTAGCCACTGTTGAGACTGTGGTGGATGTCAAAGTCTATTATGACTGAAAAAATATTTTCATGTTGATTTGGAATGTCCAAGAACCCAATGTGTGGAAGTGATACAGCACAAATGGTGTTGATGGCATATTTCTCGCAATATGCTGTATTTTCGTTGATCACTTTTATTTCTGAAAAATATACTCTTTTTGAAAATTATATTTGCTTCATTAATCAAAACTAGACGAAATTAGAAGAACTAGTATTATTTTGATCACATTCTTGAAAACAAATAGTACTACTATCAATATTGAAGATTCAACAAATCTACAAGTGACTGCAAGATATACACATCTGAGTTCTATAGAATCTTCAACTAGCTATCATTGACAGCAGTCTGGTCAAACCCAACACAAATGTTGTTTTGAATTCTCTTGTAAGCTTGGCATCTTTCTAAATAAGTGATAGTACTTTGGGACCTGTTGCACCTTGAAATAGTTCACCAGGAATCGCTACACTATTTGTTGTAGTTCATCAAATGCAGCCAAAAACCTACTCCCTTCATCATTTAATTTCTATGCTTGGTTTATGTAAACTGAAATGGTCCTAATTTGGGTTCAAGTACAAAGATACACAGATAACATAAGCATGTAAGTATTCTGTATTAGTATCCTTTACTAATTTCTGATCGAAGGGATATTGATGGTCCCAAACCAATGTGAGTAATCCGCTAAATATTACATGGATTTCCTCAACAGAGCAAAGATCTCCATTTCTGCTACTTCCTGGACTATGATTGTTATCATCATTCTATACTTCCTTAGATACTCACTTTTGTCTCTCTTGCTTGTATTGTTGTGTGCATTCATCAAAGAGCTTCTGGTTCATTTCCATAAATAGCTTAAGAGCATTGTAAATCAGGCCATGAATTGTTCTGAAAGTAAAGAAATGAGTTCTCAATAAATTAACAATCATGTATATAACAAGAGAATTACAACACAATGGTTAATAAATTTACAACTGCTGTTTAATGGAAAATGGTACCACATTTAACTCTAGTGCCCTAAAAACAGTGAAAGAAAATGAGTGTGTGCAGCTTACATGGGAGTAGAGCTTGCAATCAGATGTACATACCATTTATCCTACATAGGTATACAAATTATTACTATTCTCATAGTAGTGTAGTTTAAAGTGCTAGAATTACATGACACATGGAACAAGCATTTCCTGTTACACTGTCTATGGTACTTGACAAAAGCTACAAGTATTTAAGAATAGTCTTTCAAATGCATACATAGTAACTTCATTTAGGGTTAAACTCGAAGATAACACTGGCACAGGGTGTTTTGCTGCAGGATGCAGAAAGTTAGAATGATAATTTTATGGGGAAAACAATGTCAAAAGAGTGTTTTTTCTAGAAGAATACACTTTCTGATAATCACTCGCTCTCTCACACACATATATGCATACATGCAAAGGAATACATATGCAGCAGACTCTTTAATTCAAACTTGCATAATTCAAACAGAAGTTTATTCCCCTCAAAATCATCTTTCATGATACATGTTTTTGTTATTTCAAATTTGGGATAATTCGAACTGTTTTTGTGTCCTTTCGAGTTTGAATTACAAAGAATCCACTGCATTTTTGTAAAATCAATATAATAGAAGAGAACCTTGTTTTATATTTTCAATGGCACACATGCATTTTTTTTCTGGAACACAGAAAATTAATGTGAGGCTTTGAAATGTCCATAAGGAAAGACACCTCTCTGCAAACAGGCAGGGCAATGATGTGGGTAACGTTAGTAATTTCCAGTTGGAAAAAATCTGGAGTACGTGAAGAGCACACACTCAACTGCAGTTGAGGAAATTGTTGACAATTGGCACAGCTCCGAAGACTTTTGTCAATGAAGCGACAATGAAAAGCATGGGAAAGTGGGGACTGTAAATCTGAAAGCTGGGCTGTAATTGGATCCACAGATGGGGAGCTACAACTGATTGGTTCAACAGTCTCTCACAATCCATACATAAGCAGGGTCAGAAGTGCTGACTGTATGAACATCCAGTGGGAGGGAATGGAAAACAAACACTTGTTTTCTCTCTCCTTTTTGAGATGTAATAGTCTGCATTCTGTAGTGCTCTAATGAACCTTGTAAAAATCTGGAAGTGTGAGAATATCTACTAATGGAATTGTTACAGTGTGGATGAAGGAGATACTTATGGATGGCGTCAAACATTTCATGCGAAGAAACTGTCTGTAGAAAGAGAGTCAGTACTTCATCATTTAAAGAATTGTATCATGGCTGTGGATACATGGAAAGAGGCTCTGGCACCTGGACATAGTGTAATTCTCTGTGGGTGTTTGGGCTGTCCTGTCATTCTGACTTCATACATATCTCCATACTCATTGTTGCAATTAGCCAAAAGTGGCAGAAAAGCAAAGAAAAACTAAATCAACAACAGATAAGTTATTTCCCACTATTTCTGATATATATTACTGCAGTAGAATCCTATATTTTAATTTTTTCAGGGGAACAGGGTGAAAAACTTAAAATGCATCCATTATTTAAAAGTAACACTTGTTAACTGAAAGTGGATGTTGTGGGAGCATACCCGGAGAGGATTGTTGGGATCAATATCCTCCCTGCTCTTTGGCCCAGCTTTCCGTACAAAACAGGTAAAACCCAGACAAAGTTGGAGGGGTTCTGTTCACTGCACCTTGTTTATTGAAAATCAGAGGGATGCCAGCTCTCCAAGCTCAGAACCTCTCCTGGAGTCATTAACTCAAGAACATCTCATTGACTGGAAAAACTTCGCTAAAAATCTTAAAACCAACTACCTTACTCTGTGCACAACATGCTGGAGTAATGATGTTTAAATAGAGAATGGGGGTTGGGAGGAAATCTTATGCTACACATCTGCAAGTTCAATAGTGATTCACCAAACTCTTACTTACTTGTTCCAATGAGACTTGGAATTACGATAGAGTGAAGGAAACATGATTGGCAAAATTGTTGATGCATTGTCACTTATGAGGGACATAATATATTCATTATTCCAATAATATAAAGCTCTTTCTGCAACCTGAAAGAGAAAGTAATGCAGGTTACATTTTGCACTTTTACTGTTTCTAACAATATGTTATAAAATCATGGAGAACCAAGTTGAAACATTCACCACATCTAGTTATTCCATCCACTTTCATAACATCTGTACACAACACAAACTGTCTCAACGAAACAACACTGTATTATATAATTATGCAAGTAACACAAACATTACACTAACACTGGCAGCATTTATAAACACATTTGCATTCAGGTAATAGAGCAAGAACAAGACATTTTATGGCTGAGCTGATTCCACTTTGATACTCTCACCAATTCCCACTGATACTGATAGTAGAAAATTGTAACAATTCGAAGTAGTTCAGAATAATTATAAATTTTAATACATAAGTTTGCTTTAAAATATTCATAATTGCACATGAGATAATCATTAATAATCATTTAATCAAAAATCCATTTCTTCACACAATGTTATTGAAAAATGCATTTCGTGTCAAAACAAGTGTTATGGAACCATATCTATTATTCAAATTGAATTTAACTAAAATTGAAACAAATGAATTCTTTACTGATAAGAAAGAAGTGTGTTTGGTATCGTCTATGACACAAACATTGTATTTACATAACTTACTGAAAGGTTACATAGAAATTGTGGTTAAACTAAGATCAAACCTGGGTCTTTGCTATTTCCCACTAATGCTTTACCACTAAAAAAAAAAAAAGGTAAAGTGATCCCCTGTGCTTAGCACCACGCCATGAAGGCATATAGGGGGTGTGGGGATAACGCCCCAAACTTTCTTGATCCGGTCGTGAGTGGTGGTGATGTGATCAGCATCACGCCCCTGACCGCCTTTACCCCCCAGGGTTTCCCTCAGGTACCCATGTTATTCGATGCTGGGTGGGTGCCGGGGCCGCTTCCATCGTTAGAAAAGTTCCCGGATTTGAACCGGCCGGGGATCGAACCCGGGACCTTTAGCATGGTAGTCAGACGCGTTACCGACTGAGCCACCGCAGCCACCCAATGCTTTACCACTGGGCTAGCAAAGTAACCTCTGACCTTCAAACAATTTCCACAACTTTGTAATACCCATTGTAATAATGGATCCATGGAGGAGCAATACACTGCACATAACTTTTTAGCATGTTATAACTAGGGCTGACCTATACCACAGCAATCTACCAGTTTCTTGCTTCAAAATATTCATAACATCACATCCATTTCTCCCCACAATGTTGGTTTGGTTTGGTTTGAGTTGCCGTTTTAAGTCCACTTTATGCACAGTAAGGCTAATCGGGACTGGACCTACAGTTTAAAGTGGGATCCGAACCACTTGTGCCTCTACCGGGTACCGAACCCAGGACCCCTTGATTACAAGGCAATGACGCTACCACTGCGCCATGGGGGAGGCCCCTCCCAACAATGTTGCTGAAAAATTAAAGAAAATTATATTTATACTCCACCAAAGTGTTGCATATGTTTTTTGTGGATCCCATGAGATTTTCGGGTTCTGAAACCAATACCTTTGTACCTTTGTATTGCATCCAACCAATACCTTCCAATTTATATATCACTGGCATCTGTTGGCTGAATCCTAATTATATATTTGTGCGCCATTCAGTGAAACCATACTTTCAATTGACTGGTGAGGAAAGTTCCTGACTTAAATGTACAATGCATGTTTTCTGGTGCATAACTCAGAGTCAGAAATGAACCAAGAATAAAAATGGACATGGAAGAGTTGACGGTAGTGGAGAGCTTCAAATATCTGGGAAGCATAATTGAGAGAAGTGGAAGAATAGGTGAGGAGGTAAACAGAAGAGGACAAATGGGTGGACTATATCAAAGTGTTTGAAGATTATATGGAACTGGGATGTACCTATGCAATGCAAGAAGGTAATATACAACACATACTATGTGCCAATAATTATGTATGAACAATGACAGAGAGAGACAAAAGAAAGATACAGGCAGTGGAGATGAAATTTTTAAAGAGTATATTAAGGAAGACAAAGGGACAGAATAAGGAATGAGGAGATCCGACAGACAGTGGGTGTGGTGAAGCTTCAGGACAGGATAGATCAGGCACAGGTGAGATTGTTCGGACACATGAAGAGGATGGATGCAGAAAGACTACCAGTAAGAGCTTACTATGCACAAGGAGTGGGAATAAGGCCAAGGGGAAGACCAAGATGTCTGTGGAAAGAGCAGATAGTGGAGAGTGCTAGGAGAAGAGAACAAGATTGGAATACTGTGAAAAGAGAGTAGTGGTGCAAGACCACGAAAAAATGGGGAGGCTTGACTTCCATGCCGACCCAGCCAGATTTAGGAAACTGTGAGGGATGATGATGAATTCAAAATTAAGTACTACTGTAAATATTTTTTTTATAATCATGTCTGAAAGTATAATGGCAACTTTGTGTAACCCTTGAAATCCTGCATTAATTCATGAAAAAAAGATTTCTTCTTTCAAAATTTCTTCTATTGATAATTACTGCAACACACCTTCATGAGCATGACCTTACAGCCTGCTCTATACTGGACAAAACAAGGTGAGATTCATAATTATACCATTATTAATTCTCCAAATCTTACATTTTATTTGGAGTAGGATGTACTTTGATTTTTGACATGCAAACAGCCCAGCATTGAGGCTAACAGCTCTGAAATACTGCTGGGGTTAAATCAAAATCCATACTTTGCAATACCAATACATCTGTACAAGTATCAGCTCACCCTTAATTATTTTCTTTGTCTATGTCAATTGGTTGCAAATCGCTGATAATAAAAATGAATGGCGCACAAACCTAACAATCTGAGTTAGTTCCCTGTCCTCTATAAAGAGTACTTCATGCACAATTATGTAATTTGATCCAAGTGTTACATACCTGAAAATGTGGACTGGAAACACATTTGGCCAATTGCCTGAACAATGGCACCATTACTTTTTGAAATTCGGCTGGCTCTATCACATCTAGGATTTCTTCTAGCTCATTCAAAAACATCACCTGAAAAACAGAGGAAAGAGGTAATCAATTCTGTTACGATGTTATGTTTTATCTTATCTCTAAATAGAAACAATGGCATACGAGGGTGTACCCAAAATAATTTTCTTTAAAAGCAGTTTTTTTAATTATTTTTTATACAAAACAATCTTATCACCTTCAAAGTACTCTCCATGACACTTAATACATTTGTCCGATCTGTGATTCCATTCTTGGAAACATTTTTCAAACTCATCTGTTGTGATGGCTGACAGCTCCTTCCTAGCTTTTTTCTTCACCTCTTGTATGTTCTCAAATTGCTGTCCCTTCATGTCCCTCTTCATTCGGGGAAAGGAAAAAGTCACACGGAGCGAGGTCAGGTGAGTAAGGGGCATGGGGCAAGAGTGTCATGCTGTTTTTTGCCAAAAACTTGTGCACTGAGATGGCTGCATTGTCATGGTGGCACAAATTTCGCAGCGACCCTTCTCATTCCCAAATCTTCCGTTAAAATTTGCTGAACCGAGCTCCAAGATAGTCCAGATAACGTTCCCAGCTTTTCAATGGTCCGTCGTTGGTCTTCGAGCATAAGTTCACAAATTTTCTCGACATTTTCGTCCGTTCTGGAAGATGACGGGACGCCCAGAACGAGGTTTGTCATCAATAGACATGTCACCTTTCTTGATGCGAGAAAACCACTCATACACTTGAGTTTTCCCCATAGTGTTGTCCTTGTAAGCTGTGTTCAACATCACAACAGTTTCTGCCACCTTTTTGCCAGAGCAGGAAACAAAATTTCACAGCCGCACGCTGTTCTCTTACATCGGCCATCACAAAAAACTAGGCGAGAGCAAAACTGCTTTTACGAAAAAATCACCGTGACCAAACAAAACTTTCCCCAGCGAAGCCACTGAGTGTACTGAACTCACAACGAGTTGTTCAACGCTTGCCTAGCGGGAAAAATTCGTACTATGGATGCTCCACCCAGTGCAGCACTATTCAGTTTTTTTTGGGTATCACTTCGTATATGCTCTGAATTATGCAGTAGAAGCACAAGAGTTTGGAAACCACTGAAAAAGGAAATATTTCCAATACAAATTCATCCTATTTGTAATAATAAAAAAAAGTGAAAAGGGGTTATTCCAGTTCATGGTCCTTTATTTCCAAGTTCTTCCATCTGAATTTCAATATTTGCAAAATGCTCATGTGATTGTAGTCACAGTATAACTGTATATTATATTAATAAACACTACTAGAGTCATACGCTCTGGAGCAATTCTAGTGCCTTTTTGTATCATGTTGTGTATTGTTGTTGAAGAAAAATGTTATTTTCCTCAGAAGCCTTCATAATACATACGTTTGATTTTTCCCCGAGAACATGCAGTAATAAAACAAAATGTTAGCTTTACTGAAAAAACTGTCAGATTACAAAGAAAGATGAAAAACTGACCTTGACTGACTTCACTGACCATGTTCCATCCCTGCATTTGTACATGTTGAATGAATATGAAGTAGGAAGTTTCAACAAATATTACTGTTTTATATTGGTTTTAATATAGAAATAAGTCAATATACTAAAGTGTTACTACTAACTAATACTCAGAATGTTTATTAATTAATCCAATCCCTAAAAAATAAGGAAAACTACAATTTCCTACTATTATCTTTCTGCCACTTTTGACTAATTGCAACAGTGATTAGATAAAATTGATGAAGGGACACTAAAACTCTGACTCATCTACAGTGAGACTGAGTCAATCACTCCAACATTTGATCATACAATTGTCTGTATGATAATATTAGTATATTTATTGCATAAGTACACACACACACACACACACAGAGTAAAAAACAGTTGAAGTACAACTCACCTCTTTCGGAGAATGTGTTTTTGGCCAGAACTTGAGCAAACACATAATAACAGGCTCAGTCAGGGAAGGATCTTTCTCCAGAAATTGCACTACGCAGTAAGCCAGTTGTGGATGGTACACCGACAGTGATTTTACCTTGTGGAGTGGTAACAACACCTTCAGCAGGAATATTTTATGTTCTTCTTTAAGTGGTAGTGCAAATCCATTAATTATACTGAAAAATTAAATTAGGGTAAAATTACATTGTGCAACTTCCATCTTCCAAGGTAATTGTAGAGTAAAAAAAAGTGCCCTTGTTCAGCTGGTACGAACCTAGTGCTATCAAGTTTATGAGCTCTTTGCATTGCATTGAACTATATCCTACTTGATTTATCCCCAGCTACGTACACTTAGAATATATCTCAACCTGCCCAAAATGCAGCAGGTAGAGGGGGTGGATGGCAACAGTGAACTTACACTAAGTCCCACATGGTCTTGTATGAGGGTAGTTGCACACGCACACACAAAATAAGAAAATAAAATGACACAGTGCACATTTAAAACTATATTTTCTTATTTTTCAACTGCTTCTGTCTCTCTCATTAGGCTAACCACACTTGACGATGAATGATGATTAGAAGGAATTGATGAAGGGATACTCGCAAAGAAACACACATGCCCAGATCTAGACTTGAATCCAGATTCTTCTGTAGGGAGATCAATGAGGCATTTTCAAAACCGTAGACTCTTGACAGTCACTGGTATGAAAATCCGTAACCACAAGTGGTTTTGCCAGTTATTTTAAAATTGCACATTACTGAAATGGAACCGAAAACAATGCACAACACTAAAATTTTATTCTAAATACTTCACAATGTTAATGGAAAATGGTACATAAGTTACACACATTGCTTTATAAATTGCAACTACATGAAAATTCAAGTTTACGTTGAGTAAATTCACTTCAGCATCTGGTTGATAAATATAATTTTAAATTTTGATTTTGAAGTGAATTGACTAGAAACTGAATTTCTACACAGAATTGAGAAATTTGATTTCTACAAACATTTCCATGGCAGTCACAATTGTAGCAAGAAGAGAGAGCACAAATATTTTTGTGACCCCAGAACTGAGTACAACAAGCAAATAGCTAAGGATGTAAATAAGGGATGGACCAGTATGCAAATTTTACTGATATCAATAAAGCACAGATGTAAAATTTACCAATATTCTACTGATCTAATATAAAACCATAGATGTTCCCTGAACAACCAGGGACATTTACTTACCAAAACAAAACTATGACACACATGTTGTATGCTTATATGCATTGCAATTATACCAAAATGATACAACCTTGCACTACATTTCAGATTATTTAGATAAATTGAATCTGTAAAAATATTGGAAATTTTACAGTTGAACAGATATGCCTATATTAGCCAATATTGACAGTGTACCGATTAATCTGTCCCACCCCTAATGTAAATTTTAGCAGAATACAAGAACAAGTGTAGAAATGTAACAAAGCAAGAAGACTGTAATATAATCCAGTACCATAGCCGATCTTCGATAAGTATGAAGGCACAAGAGTGAACAGGGAAGCAGGAAGTGGGGATACTTTATTCAGAAAGGGCAACATCAGTTTGAGGAAACCAACTTCAGGGTTGAACAATTCAGAAGAAACATACCTGTGATTCAGATTGAATTAAGATATCCGATTTTTCCGGATCATTCAAATTCATTGCAAGAATTTTGGTTAATAAGCCATGCACAGACTCATTGTTGGCTCTAGAATATATGAATATGCATCTGATTGTGCTAACCGAGAAGTCATAATATTCCACTATGACGATGGTGTCATATTTCCAGTTATTGAAAGTTGTTCCTAAATTTGTAGATGCAATTAAGATGGAAAACAATAATGGGAAGAAAATAAAGAGAGACTGAAAATAAAATAGGAAAAGCAGAAGGAAAGTCCATTATGAACAAAAATAAATTACATTTAGTGATAGGTTGTTTGGAGTTTTGTGGTGGTGATACTCGAAACTGCCAACAGATGGATCTCGTGGATAATGCAGAAACAATGGTAAATTTCTTGTTTGCCACGAATCCCGGTGTTAAAAATAAATGATTTTCAATGTTAATTGATGCAATTAGTCATTATCATCATGATAAATTAACGATACCATCTTACCTTGTTGATCTCATTACCATCATGAATGTTGCAATTACAGTAGTGGTCAAAACGGTGTATGTGATATTTCGTTCAGACTGACCATGTCTTACAATTTGTACATGGGATTTAGAATGTCAATAATTTATATCTGCAATAAGTAGTGTTGGAGAATTAGTGTTTCGTTCATGTAAAAATGTGTAAAAGGATTTTATCTCACACGTATAAAAGTGAAATGTAAAATTTCAGTTTTAATATGTTAAAGTAGGGGGTGTGCTGGTGGAAACTAGCCATGAGAGAGAGGCAGCGGGCCAACCACATGGCAGGAGCGGGGAGAAAGATAGAAGCCATTCGGAAAACTGTTGAAGCAACCGGAAAGAATCTTTCAACATCTACCTCCAGAAAACATGAAGATGAGCCTCAATGTAGTTCATCGTGATCACAAATAAGTGAAGTGAAGTCCAAACTACATATCTTTGGGATATGTGCACTTGCAGAGGAACTGTTCCCAAAGGAATGCAGGCATAAAAAGCAGGTTAACTATGGACGCCGATCCGAGGTAAGAACTTTCGCATCCTTAAGTACTGAGAGTGCAGCCTTAAAGTAGATCTACTATTCATGCATTAAAAACTTAAAACTTATGAATTGGCAACGATTATCGATAGCAGCTATGCATAGCCGACATGCAGTGTGGTATTCTTTCGTTTTGGGTACCCATGTGGACCACGCATTTTCTCATAAGCAAGATAGTTGCGAATGTACTTAAATCGTGTACAATCACTTGAAAGTTTCTCGGTGATTATTGCTACATTCCATGAGGTGTTCTGGTTTGTTTAAACTATATTCGACGAAGTTACAAGACAAAAATACTGCACAGTCGACGTATAGAAAGTCTGAAAATAAATGTGCATGATACACACAGAGGTACCTCACGTTGTATAAAATCAATTTTAATTTGGTATACAATCGAATTTGGATAATTCGATAGATATTCCACTATTTGAGTCTGTATGTTCCGGTTAGGAATGTATTGCGTTGTTTGATGACAAAGGTCATGTAGCTGTCAGAAAATTATAACACAGGGAAAGGTAAAAATACCATTGCATAAATTAGCATTTCGTAATTATTAGTGTTTTGTGTAAAAATTCAATATTGTTGGAAGTATAGAATTTCAATAGAAATGCAAATTGTATGAAAAGCACAGACATTTCAGCATAATTTTCTGTGATAAACCTTCTTGAAATGTTCATGTATTAGGGTGTATGCACACTTACTGAGGAAGTCATGAGTGATAAAAGTAAATTGTGAGTTTGGTTGTACCATTTGAAAAGAGAGGAACATAACAAAAATGTGTTTGAAATATGGTGAAATGATTGTATTTCATGCTAAATCTTAATAAACCAGTGGATTGCATTTTTTAGTTACATTCTCCCTATTAAACAATGGTTGCTACGTAGTTATAATGTAAGTAATACTGTACTAATCATGTCAGTCTCTCATTCAGTGGGGGAAACGTAGGAGTGCAGATTGGATAAATGAAAGTAACTGCTAGGTGTTTTATTTTGATAACCTTAGTCAGAAACTTCCACAAGATTCTAACTTACAGTAAAGCATGATCAGACATGTATTTCATGCGAAGTGAAAGTCAATTATAAAAAAGAGGGAACAATTTATTGTAGACAAAACCTTGTCACCATGTTCGATAGTTCACCATGCTCAATTGGATGGTACTGGGGGCAGGTTCGTAAACTACCTGGTGTGTTCCGGTGATACAGGGTGTTCACTAAACTGGGCGACCAAATTTAACTTTTTATTTATTCATAGTTTTAAATCAGTAAAGGGGAAATTCTTTATTTTATCTAGTCTGAAAGTAGCTCTCTGAATCTCTAAAAATAGATGCCAGTGCCACTGCACTGTTATCACACGAAGTTTGAGTTGGCTCTAGAGAAGTATTGATCTGAGGACGTTTTGGCTGGAGGATAGTGGTAATATAAATTTAGTGAACTTAAGGGAGAAAGAGGGGGAATGTTTTCCTTCTGTCCTAGGTAGTTCTTCTGTACAATGGCATGTGTTTCATCTAAGTTAGAATAAGGTATGAAAGAGAGTTCAGAGAACTCTGAATTGGAACGAAAGAGACATTTCACTACATATTCTCCTTTTGAAGCATACTATGTAAGATATTAGGAATAAAGTTGCAGTATTTTCTTGTTGTTTCAAAGAGAGAGAAAATTACATTTAACACAATAAGCTTACCTTCCTAAGATTTCTAGTAATTCCGCTATTCCATTGTGGTGTTCTGTTTCATAAATGAACCTGCAAAAAAGTAAGCTTACATTGTTTTTAATATTAATATTGTGAAAAAATTACACCTGAAAAATCAACAATTTATAAAGAAATAAATTAAAAATTACATTTTTAAACAGAATTATGTCACAATTCAGTCGCTTTTATGTCATACAGGGAATTCAAAATGCCCGTGCACTCTAGCATTAGGTCAGAGCATGGTGCTGATCACATCACCTCTAAAAAAAGAACCTATGGAGCCTTACCATCCACATCTCCCTATGTATGTACAACAAACAGGGAACTTTACCTTATTAAACTTATTTCATATATCTTCAAATGCCCAACAACCATTTTTAAACAATAATGTAAGGAATTCTGCAGTTTCTGAGGACAATATACAAATTGATATGACAGTACACTAATTCCTGTGCATTCCTTTGGGATAATTTGAGGTTCACAGTAAATGCTTAAAATGACCACTATTATCTCGAAAACGCATTTCCATATGCCTACACATATTCCACCATACAATTTTCAATGGTACTGGTGCTATTTCTGCACAAGGGTCTAAAATTTCTTCCACATTGTAGCACACCAGAATCACATTTTTCTTAAGTGATAGTTCATGTAGGCATGTGGATTTTCAGTTTGATATTCTAGTACATGTTTCAAAGGCAACAGATCCCATTGCGGTAGCACTGGCAGAGATGATTCCACGCAGGTAAAACAGCGATAGCGAAAAATCAGGCGAGGCAAGGCCGGCTCGGTAGCTCAGTGGGTAGAGCAATGGCACGGTATGCCAGAAATGCGGGTCCGAGATTTCAGCTTAATACATGTGCAGTTTGGCTGGTTTTAAATATTTATATGTGGATCCAAATGATGCCTTAACTTGTGACACACGTCTCACATATTTCTTGATTTGCTGCTGAATCTCATGAAGTTAATCTTGCATGACCACCATAATACCACTTCCTTCCGCAAGGATTACCAATTCATGTAGTAGTAATTTCTAATACTGAGTGCAGGAATTTTTTTGAATGCTCTGTAACTCAGACACGCACAAAAATTGTTTGTTCTTTTAAACAAAGCAGTTTTTGAAATTATTAGTCTGAAGAATGACATTCACAAAAGTAACAAGTATATTGATAGATACTAATGTAGCCAATAATTATAAATAAAAATAGTTAAAAGAAACTACTTTTTAAAACTTTCCAATGGTAAAATCTAATTCAAAATAGTTAGAAATGAAAACAAAATATGGTTTAATAAAACTATGTGAATAATAAATAATATATATATTTAGATCCAATGCATATCTGTGAAAGTATTAAGTCACTAATAATTCAACTATCTAGGTGTAAAAAAGTAACACTAGTATTTCTTCATAACTATAATGTTCAAGAAGCATGTTCTTTTTTTTTTATTTAGCTTACATTTAATTTTAGTGCATATTGTCCCATGTAGCCACATTAATAGTAGAACTACAGCACCTTGAATAACGTAGTGTGGAAAACGACCCAAGAAACTGGTTCCCCGAGACGATGACAAGTAGATGGCAGTGCGATCGACCCAGGTGCTAATTTTGTTATGAAAGTAATGCGGCTTAGTTAGTTTTTGGAATATATTGTGTAGATTT
The DNA here is from genome assembly GCF_977018435.1 of Lepisma saccharinum. Lineage (NCBI taxonomy): Eukaryota > Metazoa > Arthropoda > Insecta > Zygentoma > Lepismatidae > Lepisma > Lepisma saccharinum. The sequence continues at coordinate 73,435,731 of NC_139231.1, forward strand.
GTTTCTCTAGAAAGGCGGTAAGTGAATTGATGGAAACGGTTATATTTGTGGAGTGATTTGCAGTCACGAAATTACATTAATTTGGAAAGAAAAGTAAAATAGAATTAATAAATAAATAGCATGCGTAACACAAGAAGAAACATGTGATTCCGGACGTCAGGTCTTGGACTGTGTATTAGAGTTTATTTTCCTATGTTATCAGAATATAAATAGTATCCTGAGAGATATTTCATACCGAGGCGACAAACCACAAATGTCGCTTGAAAGCGAGCAGTCTGAAATCAATGCAGCCTTTCGAACCGTAGGGACAAAAGCTCTGACTGCACAGTTTCCTCAAGGTGATTTTAGACCAAAGCGACACGCGACAAACGATACGAGGATTTCACACCAAAGCAACATGGGTCATTCGGTCCAAGGCAACTTTCATACCGAAGTGACACATGTTGCTTGGAAAGGAGCCAATCAAGAGCAACATTTCACATCGTAGCGGCATGACGGGAAGCACAGGCCAGCGTTCGGTTGGTGAAATCCTCAAGCGATAAAGTGTCGCGTGCCGCTTGTCGCTTTGGTGCGCAATCTCACTAAAGCAAGACACTCATTGCATCGCGTATGCGCGAACAACAAACCACGGTAACATGTTACAAGCTATTGAGGGAATGGCCCAGTTGGAGCGACGCAGAAGTGACAAAGCAACACGTGTGGCTTATCGTGATGCCTAGATCTGTTGTTGTAATGTGCGGTTTATCGTGTCACCTATCTGTTGATCGCAAGCAACACTTGCTAATAGACTGAAGGTACCATGTCGCTTGTCACTTAGTTTGGAACTCGCCCTGTAGCGCGTCGCTTCGATCTCAGCACCCTTCCTTTAAGGAGCTTTCCGACCGAAGTAACAAGTAGCACGCGAATACGCCATATGAACGTGTCGTTTGCTGTTTGGACCCTCATGTGCAATGAATGCTATTTTTCAGTCTGGAAGTGTGTGTCACTAGTGTGACAGTGTGAACATCACGTGTCGCTTGTCCCATTGGTTTGAAAGTTGCCTCACACTCATGTCGATGGCACTAAGAAAGTTTTGTGGGGTTCCCCTTGTCGTTTCATGCAATCATCATCATCATCATCGCCGCAATTAGTTTAAAGCGGAAGAAAAGAGACAGTAAATATCAAAAATACAAATGCTTCAGTGTGTATATCTTTAAAAGAAATGATGATGATGATAATAATAATGAACCTAATTCATACACAAAAATTTAGTTGCCAGGAACATTCCACGCGTATTTTTTCTCCCGAATTATTAACGAAAGTATGACGATAACAGGACGTGGTCGATGTCTAGAATGGTCGTTAATATCTTCGCGACCACTGTACCAAATATCATAGCAATTATCACGTTCATAGAAATGCTTCATGTAAAAAAATCAGACGTTGCAGCGAAAACTCCATTTACTTCCATTATAAGCAGTCGAACACCAAGCACCGGGGTCAAAACCAGCGCCTCTAGCGGATCATTTTCGAGTGGAACCAACCAGAGAGCACAGAAGCATGCCGTTTTCCACACTACGTTATTCTAGGCGGTGTAATTCGAACCATCAACAGAACAGGTGCTGCTACAGGTATACTATGAGTTCCACATCGCTGGCAACAGGTTGTACACAAACCTGGCGACTTAATAAACCTTTTTCAGAGCAGGCTTCATCTCCAGGAAGGTATCAACTTGGGGCAATCCCTGGCACCTACCAACCTGTTGGGTGAGAATGAGTCAAGGCAAGAGCTTAATAAACCTTTTCCTGCTCTGCCCAAAATAGGCAATAGTTAGGCTGGAGAGTCTGATGAACTAACCAATCTCTATAACTATGCACTGGTAATGGTTAGGCTGGAAAGTTCAAAGAACTAACCGATCTTTAACCAGCTTTAACTAGAAGATGCAAAGCTCGTGTCTACATCGAAGGGCTGTAAAAGTTTCACAGAGGTATCTTTTTTGAATCATTTGTAAATAAATAGTTGCCACTATTAAATCTTCAACCCACACTTATACAGGGAGTCCAAAAAGTCATGCAACTGAAACTTTGAACATATGTTACTTTTGTATTTAAAAAAAAATGGTACACACAAAACTTAAACTGGATATTAACTTTGTCTGTGTGGATAGTTTTGAAACATTAAACAAAAAAATCATGCTCTACAAAATTACCTTATCTAACCTAACTTTTTTGTACGATAAATTTCAAGACACTTATTTCATCTTTGCATTGATTCAATAACATAGCAGATGTCTGGCACAATAGTACTGCACTCTGACATGACTGATGTTGCCAGATAACCTCATAATTAAAAGAAAAAATACACTTTTCTTATGAATATGTCATAATTAACTGCATAAATTGTCTGTAATGCATAAAATGTGTAAACATTTATTGTTCTTCTATCAGTTCGATAAATACCCATAGAGACCATTATGACAATAAAAATAATACATTGTCATAACAACATATGAAAATAGTTAGGCTAAGTCCAAAGTTCCACATTTGTGCAATATTTATAATAATTTAGTCATATGATTACTCAAAATTTATTCATATAATGCAATTAAATGTCTGAAATTATTATTTAAATTAACTTTATTAAATATGATGTTTAAAAAAGCCAATTTGTATATAATGACAAAATTATCAAATTGTGCAATATGTTGAATTCATATTCATAACAGTTATTTTTGACTGACAAAATGAAAAACAAATATTTTAAATCATATGTGTTCTTTCAGACAAGAAAGATATGATACATTCAAATTTATAATTAAATTTATTGAAATGATGTACATTTGCATTGGCATCAAGGTTTATATACAAAGGTCAACTCTTTAAAATTGTTCAATGTATAATATGATGTCATACTTGGTATTTTGTATCAACATTCAAAAAATGGTAATTGTAATCATTAGATAAGTATATTGTGATATACATAGTAAAATAGCTGTAACAGAGCAAATATGTACATTTACTACACAAACATTCAAGCTGTTAAGCACTTATGGACAAAAATATAAAACAAAAACAATTGAAGATAACTCATACTAAAAAATCTGGCTTGAACTAGTTGCTCTAATACTAGTGGTCTGTGACTTTAAAAAAGGGATCTGAGGATGGAAAAAAGATAAGTACAGATTTAGCAATATGGAATGGTGATATATTTGTACAATAATTGTTGCTTTTAAAGCATTAAACTGGGCAATGTTATAATAACTTGGATGTTTAAGTTATATAGAAGCCTTTTATGACTCGAATGAACTTTGAATATGATATAATCTTGTAAAGATTCGAAAGTTGTGGAATGACACTGATATGTATAATAGATGCCATGTTGAATTGGAAGCAGTGAATAGGTATCTGTTTTCATCTTCGTTAATGGGGCAGGCTTGTAAAGTTACAGTTCCTCAAATGAGTGCTTTGAGGAAGGTCGCATAGAGTGACACTTATATGTTCTACGTTTGGTGGTGATTTGATCAGATGATGAATTTCGAAAACTGAAGCTCAGAATTGTAGATACAAAGACTTGCTTTATCCTGGAAGGAGATAACAAAGATATATTTTTTTTATGTATAGCATTGATATCTTATAAACGTTCTTGTAAACATATTCATAATTTGATGCTGTTGTAATTTTTGTTGTTTCTAGTTTTTATTTTTTATTTTTATCAATATAATAATTATAAAGTTATCAGTATATGTAAATTTAAATTTCCTTTTCAATATAGCACCATAGCTACCTATTGTGCTGATACTGAGTTTGAATTATACTGACAAAGTCGTTATACCATTAATATACATCGAAAATTGTTGCAAGCAACTCCACAGATCTTTTATTCAAGTTTCTTTTTTTTTACAACTTAGTAACTTTTTCCACATAGAGCATGATTTTCTTATGTAATGCTCAAAGTCTCGGTTGGGTGACTTTTTGGACACCCTGTATATATATATTTGTATATGAGTGAATATATGGAGTTTGACATTATTTTAGAAATTGTGTGTTGCCAACATTTTCCATCTTGTGTTTGACACCTCAGGGCTTTCACAAAACCTAATAGAATTATTTACAGTAGACTCGCAATTAACCGAGTCCTGATTAACCGAGGGAGTGGTTGGTAAAACATCGCGCTTCATAATGCAGCCCCCTGTTTGTTTATGGAGTCAAGTCACCGTCCACGCTGCACATGTTCGTTACATTGTCGGTGTATCTGATTGTTACGGTGGTGTTTAAGTCTGTGTAGGCCTATTCTAAGCAGAAAAAGTAATCATCTCATTTACGTTATACTAGTAATAAATAATTACTATACAGTTTTAAGTGTTGTTTCGTCATTTACAACCTATTAACACATTATCTCCGTATTATCAGAGTTTTTCCGTATCCGAGGTAATCTCGGTCCTAATTAGTTCAGATAATCGCGAGTCTACTGTATTTCTATTCACTAAATTATACTGGACAAAGAATGTAAAGCTAACTCACCTATAAAATATATTGTTTATTTGTTTCCTGATATATGCACGAAGACCTAGAAACTTTCCATATATCCTATGCAGGGTTGTCTTAAGAAAATCTCTCTCACGTGGATCCTCTGAATCAAAGAGTTCCAATAACTGGGAAATAAAATCATAAAAATCAATACCAGCAGTAAAAAGATTTAACACATCTTGCAGAAACATACAGGACTTCACAAATAATATGATAACTGCTCCATTTAGTAATTTCTGAGAAACCAGACCACCTCAGTTACTCGTTACTACATGGTAATTGATAACACTGAGTCTCTATGAACTGACCATGCATTGTCCAATGAAAAGCAACTTGGTACACCTTGGCCCTCGAAGGGCTGTAACACTACAGAGTTCAGTTTAATTTATTTTTAGGTAGTAATTGCTATTATTTGATTTGGTTAATTTCTCTTCACTTTTCTGCAACTTTTGGCTAATCGTAAAGATGAGGATGAGTGATGATATGATGCAATTTATGAAGGGATACTTACAAAGAACACCCATGCCCAGGCTGGGATTCGAACCTGGGATCCCTGGCATCATAGCACACTGTGCTCACTACTCTGCCACAGAGGTAGACAGTAATTGCTATTAATTAGCTACATAATACCAATATTAATGATCTACATCCATTTAAACATAGGTACGTGTACAAATTCACAATCCAATATCTGGAATCTAAACCCAGATGTATTTCAGTTTTACAAAGTCTTCTGTGAAACCTCAAATTGGAGGTGGGGAGGGGTTGCACATTGACAAACAATATTTTTATAGATATATGCACCATTTCAGGAATTTTGGAGGGGCCAGAAGCTCTCTTGCACCCCACCCTTTTCCCAAATTCTGCACCCATGATTAAATAACACCCAAGCAGGGTCTGTGGCAGCATCTATCAATAACACAAAAATAAACAAAAGGATAAATATTACACAAAAATGAAATTGTGCAAGAAATGTCAATAAAACAAAGTAAATGTAACAATTATATCACAATCATGTTGGCACATGACATAAACTATGTTTTATTTCTACGGAGTCTTTCTTTCCTCTTTGTGCACCTGATGGTGGCATGCTTGGCGGCTGCCCGGACACAAACTCCTGTCAAATCGCATGCAATATCTCTGCTATGGAAGCCACTAGCTTCGAAATGACTAAGTTCTCAGAATTATTACAATTACATTCAAAATAAGCACATTAATTGTCATGGGGGATGTTGGAAATGTTGTCCTCGTGCATCCACTCATTTTTGGCATGGTTTTAGGAAATTTGTGGGCTGATCCCAGAGATTTGTTTTAAATTTTATGCAATAATAGGTTAACGATTTGCCATAAAATGCCTTTTCTTGTTCCTTGGTAAGATAATGTAGGCATTTGTATTTAAAAACAGACATTTCTGAGTGGAATTCATTGATTGATTGAGTTGGTGTTTTAAGTCCACTTTATGCACAGTAAGGCTAATCGGGACTGGACCTACAGTTTAAAGTTGGATCCGAACCACTGTCTCCACCGGGTATGGAACCCCTTGATCACAAGGCGACGATGTTACCACTACACCATCGGGGAGATACAAAAGTTGTAAAGGAGAGACTGCATTTGCATCCCGTGAAATTATTTGTGTCTTATTAAATCAATATTGGTTACAACCTGCAAAAAAATTGGATCCAAAAATTTTCTTGATCGTTTCGCTTGCAATATAACATTGTTCTCTGTAATGCATTGTAAATTACCAGAACCAGTATGTGCCTGAGTGAGTGGTATTCATGTTTCATGGGTATAGTGTTCTTTTGTGACTGAGTCACAAGTGCTTCTTTCGAAGATAACAACTTTTTCAGTGCCTAATCCATGAAAATGATGAAAAATGATCAGCACGTTTAGTTTGATTTCATTTAATTTATTTTACTTCGCTTTTTGTGCCACTTTTGGCTAATTTGCGAAGATGGTGATATGATGAAATTGATGAATGAACACTGACAAACATCCATGCCCAAGCTAGGAATCGAACCTGGGACCCTTCGCATCATAGGGCGATGTGCAGAACTATTACACCCACCGCAAAATGACTTCGGACCACATAACAAAAGCACAAAAAATTACATCTTTATCACAGGTCTGAGGCTAAGTCCCGAATCATTGACTTGTTGATAAAAGCAAGAGACTTGGTAGGATTCATTGATCTATCATTAAAGATATTTTCAGTCGAGTAGCCAATCGATATCTGGGCTCCGACAGCCGCCATCTTGAAAATAATCGGCCATATTTGATATTGTTTTTATTATATATATTTCTGGAACGGTGTCTCCTATCAACGTTGGGCTTTCTCAGAAATGTTCCAAATAATGTAAATTTTCATAATAAATGAATAAATCTATTTTTGAAAAATACGAAATAGAAGGGTTTCAGAAAAACTACAAAACATTTTATGAGAATAACTGCAAGTTGAAAGTCTTCACAATGATTCTTTTTTAAAAAATTATGTATACTTGTTTGTAAATTGTATTTCTCTTAAAATGTTATTTAAGATAAATTTATAAATCTAGAAAAAAATGGGGTTCAGTTAGTCTTAAGACTTCTAACAAACACTAAGTAATCTTACAGAATAGAAAATGCCATTGTTTGGTTCGGAATTACTAAGACTTTCTGAAAAACTTATATTTCTTATTTTTCAAAAAAAGATTTATTGATTTATTATGAAAATATGGTGGATTATTTTCAATATGGCGGCCATCGGAGTGCAGATATAAATTGGCTACTCGACTGAATATATCTTTAATGATAGAACAATTAATCCTACCAATTTTCTTGCTTTTATCAACAAGTCAATAATTCGAGACACAGCCTCCGGCCTGTAATAGATGTAATTTTTTGTGCTTTTGTTATGAAGTCCAAAGTCATTTTGCGGTAGGTATAGTACCTATTTTCTATTTTTTTCTCATTTGCCTGCTCATTTTGCAAGTTTTTAGAGCCTATCAATCCTCATCCTGTTTAAAAGCCCTTATTTAACCTCCCTTAGATTTGTAATAGCGATGACCGTAGATGGTGTAAATAATATAGGACACTGAAAAGTCTCATATAAAAATTATGTAACATTTTGAAAACAGTTAGTAATTAAACTTGCGAGAATTCTTTCAGTCTATAATGATGAAAACTTTTCTTAATCGCAGACACACTATTTCTGCCCTTAGGGCAACTAACCGTGGCATCAAATCGTGTGTGATATCTCCGCTATGGAAACCATTCGAAATTACTTCAAGTTCTCAAAATTACAGTTACAAATACAATCAAAATAAGCACATACCTTGTATGTTGGAAATGTTCTCGTGCATCCACATGTTTTTGCCATGTTTTCCGGAAATATCCATTTACATGCAAGAGTTCAGCTTCTGAAATCCCCACTGTTTCTCTCCTAATATTCTCCTTCAGTTCTACTAATGTGTGAAGGTTTGTTCATTGACTTTATTTTATAATTTCCCCATAGATAAACACTGAACTAACACTAACCAATAAATCAGGGTGACAAAAGGCAACGGGAGAAGAAGCCACAATAGTTTAGAGATTGAGATGTTGCAGGTTTGAGTAAAGAGATGAGCTAAATTTGGCAGGAAACTGGGAAATAGCGCAACATGCGATAAAAATGTGAGAGAAACATTGCAGAAATGCGAGATTGTTAAAGAAAGTTAAATTTAAACAAGGCTGCAAATCTGAAACTTAGAAAGTACAACAATGGAACAAAAGCTCTCTATCATTGTTGATGAAAAAGTACAGATGAAGGAAATCTTGTGATCAAAATGTGATAAAAATATTGTAGGATAGAGTTATTTTTAAAGAAAATTAAATTTGAAAAAGCCTAGATATCCCTTTTCATAAAGAGTTCAACAATGAACGAATGGTCCAATTGTTGCTGGGAAAAGAGAGATAAAGTCAGTGTGTGTGATCAAAATGTGAAAAAGAATTTTTTTTTCAAATAAAATTAAATTTAGAAAAAAAGGCTAGATACCCTTATTCAAATGATTTCAACAACGTAAATAAGGTTCGATTGTTCCCTGCAAATGGAACCTTGCTTTGTTAGAGAAGAACATTAAACGTGGATCAATTACCCCACCACTAAAATTCCCAATAAATAGTTTACAGAAATTTAACCGACTCTTGTTCTCAATTTCCTCACAAGGTTTTGCACGGTATTTCTGTGTGGAACAGGCACACCTGGGAATTCTGTTGAAAATAGTCTACGGACATCCCTTCAAGAATTTGTAATCAGATACGAATCGTACATAAAAACGTTTTGTTGTATTGATTGATTGAGTTGGGGTTTAAATCCACTTTATGCACAGTAAGACTAATCGGGACCTACAGCTTAAAGTGGGATCTGAACCACTATGCGCCTCCACAGGGAATCGAACCCGGGACACCTTGATTACAAGGTGACGACGGTACAACTGTGCCATCGGGGAGGCCCTACGTTTTGTTGTAACGTGTGCGTATGTGCCATTATTAAAACTATAGCAAAACACAAATAACACTTGGGACACTATACACTTAATAAACACTGTATAAAACAATAAAATATCGCAAGAACACTTGTAACACTTAAACCACTTTAAAAATGCGAATGAACTGAAACGGAATGGGGTTAAGAAACAAATCCACAAGTTATGATCAAAGCCATGTGTTTCAGTCGGCACTCTGGCGCCACGAGCTGTTAGGAAACTTAAGTGTCTTGTTAGCAAAGCTAAGTGAAATTTCCTAAAAACATGCCAAAAATGAGTGGATGCACAAGGACAACATTTCCAACATCCCTAGTGACAATTAACGTGCTTATTTTGAATGTAATTGTAACTATAATTCTGAGAACTTGAAGTCATTTCGGAGCTAGCGACTTCCATAGCAGAGATATCGCATGCGATTTGACGGCAGTTGGCATGCGGGCAGCCACCGTCAGGTGCACAAAGGGGAAAGAAAGACCCTGTAGTTCATGTTCAGCAATATTGTACTGTATGAAAAACAAGATTGACACTAATACGGTTCAGGGGAAACGAAAAAAATGAAACCATCTTCCCAATTGGCATAAAGAAAGAAAAATACCTTGCACATTACAAAGAAAACATAAGTCCTAGTGATTTACAAATACCTTCTGAATATGGTTTGCAAGTTAATTATTACTAAAATATGTTGCATAAAGTTAAGTCATGTACCACCTTTACTTACAAAACATGCATCGATCTAAATGATTTTACAATGAAGTATTATCATAATTATGGTCATTGAAACCTACAACAACTGGGGCTTAGTCGTGATGACCACATGTCAGCCCGTAACTGGTTGGATGATCGACCACATCTGCTGAAGCACATGGAAGTGATGCACCAAGGGTTATTATTATTACAATTATTAAAGCATTGCAAGTAAATGTCACTACTTACAACCTCTCCTGCTGGTTTGTTTGCAACACTATTACAAGCAATGTGTTCCATTAAGAATTACCATTGATAAGAACACACATTCTACTTTCTAGGTTGTATGCTACAATAATCTGCACAAGACTGTAATGGTCATCCGATTCAGCAGGCTGAAATGTACATTCGCTTCACGTCACTTTTGTCTGCAATTCAATTTTTAACTATTTTTTTCAAGTGTAGCAAAAGAGATATCATGATAAACAATCAGATTTTCTTAGGATCTAGACCAACTTTTTTGCTTCTTAGTTTAACATTACATGTTCATAGTATTAGCAACAATAGAGTTCCAATGAATTTATGATGAGGTCGATAAGTGATTTTGAGGAAAGGGTGTGTAAATACAAACATGCTTAAATATGCTCTGGAACTTTCAACAATATCTGCTGGATTTATGCTAGATCTGAATGCTTCATACTTATCAAGAATAAATAATACATGACAGGTGTTATTAATAATTACAAAATTAAACCAACCTGTAACACAAATTTCTGATCTATATACCGCTTTGCAGCATTTGGCTGGAAGTCTGGAGACTCCAAAAACCTGCAGAAAATAATATAACTTAATTACATGTTTGGTAGAATTACTACCAATAACAAAATACCACCTGTTGTTATTATTATTGTTAGTTACAGAACTCTCAAGTTTTACTATTACATATAAAAAAAATTGCTATATATGGTGACTGTGCATCATGTGACCAAACATATACACTATAATGGGAGCTTTCACAGATTGGTTTGACAAATTTCAATCCGAGTTCAATGCAAAAGAGATTCAGACAAGAGGATAAACCCAAACAGAACGACTTTGATACTGACATGCTATCTCAGATTGATGAAGACACATTTCTAAATCATGTTGCATTCTTGGATGAAGCCAGCTTTCACACCTGTCCTAAAGTGGGTCCGGCAAGAGAACAGACTTGGAAATTATATTCTTGTATTTTCCGTCGAAAGCCAAAGAGGGTCACATGAACAGCTAAAGCAATCAGCTTTGTCCGATTGGTTTGGAGGGGAAAAAAACTTATTAAACTTGAGCGCAATACCTGGATGACCTTTGACATAATATACAATGCTTGTGAATCGATTACACCAGAGATGCTGCAAAACACATGGCAAGAATAAGAGCACCATCGTGTTGATATATGTCGGGTCACTATGTGAAAGTGCACATGAAGACATACTGAAACTTGATGGGTTTCCTTATCAGAAACTCAAAATGCTGTTAGTCTAGCATTATTAGCATTAGAAATATTTCCATTTGTTATTGACAGTAATTCTACTTAACATGCTATATATCAGGGGTGGCCAACGCGTTGACCGCAGTTTACCAGATGACCGGCAAACCGTGAGAGGTAGCCCACGTTGCTCTGTCATATTATACGGATTTTATTATGCATAGTCACAAAAAGTTTTATTATTTATCTCTCCATATTTTCAACAGTTGTATCAGGAAAAGAGCTATGTTGTAACAGCTAATTTCTTTCTTTATTGAATCACATAATAATTAACCATAGAAAATGTAAATGTTCTTTGCCTTCTCCCTTCGGAGTAACCAACAATTCGTTATTGAACGACTGAACAATGGGCGATCGAAAGCTTTCTTCTTCTACACTACACTGTTGTTAGTGACAAGGCCGGTTTGATTACATTGTTAGATGCAACATTGTTTGTACAAAATACTGGGCCAGTAGGCAGTTATTCACAACCCTGTGGAACACTGACGTTTGTAGAAAGTTCGTGATTGTAAGACTGTAAACTCGCTGTGAGGCTGCTGTCGGCAGTTTATTAGTCGTGTTACAAGCCGCCAAGTCATGAGTGAACCAGGTAAGAAGAAACAAAAGACAAGTGAACTGACTGCTGAAAAGTACTAAATAGTTGTGTATTTTTTTACTGATGGCCAGCAACAAGTGAAATACTTTTGTTAAAATGAGTGTTTATGAAAGAATTAAATTGAACGTAGTAATTATGTTTATGTAAAAAATAAATAAAAAATAACCTCCTCATTAAAAGGATGAAAAGATTTTAATGATAAACTGGGGAAATACGGCCTAAAACAGGTGACAGGTCCACAGTACTGGAGCCAAAACTTATTTAATAAGTAAATACATAAAGAAATATATACATAAAATAAAATAAAATAAAATAAAATAATCAATGTCAATTTTATGGTATTGATCCTATGCTTCTTTTTTTAGGCTCTAGTTGTAAGGTCTAATAAGATAAGTAGACTGCCAGTGATTCTTGAAATGTAAATTAGCCCTCAAACCAAAGAAGATTTCATTACAGTTTATGTATGAGAATTCAAAGCACTGACCAAATCAGAAAATAAAACTTCTGTAAATAACACAGTATTGAACGAATGTAAACATAATTTTACATTTACCAATAAATTGACTTCTGCTATACTCTCTCTTGAAATTTCAATCCCAATACCCATGCTCACAAGTTCATATAAATGTAATTAATATCAAGTAGCAACAGTTGCGGGAGATTTTACAACTGAACATTTTACTTAAAGATAAACAAACTGACATCTCGGATGAAAGGATATCACAAACAAAAGCAAAAATGATTAGATCCTGATTTTGGTAAACAGAACTTAAAGTTAAAAATAAGTTTGATATCCATTTTGCTAAGGATCAAACAGGGAGATAAACTGATAAGTCATTACTAGAGTGCGGATCAATATGCACTAAAAAAGTGGAAAATATGCTGCATCTATGCACTAAAAACAAGTAAAATATGCACTCAAATATGCAAATTATGCACTAAAGGAAAAATATAGGCACAAAAAAATTCCTCGAAATACATTTTTTTTAAAGTACTACACACACACATAGTGACTATTTGAATTTTTTGAATTTGAATTTAAAATTTTGGGTGCATCAGCACTAAGGTTATTTTGTACCCGTCACATTATACGGGGTCCAGCCCCTTATCATTACACATAACAACTCTAGCGTTGCAGAACTAAAATCATAAAATATTAAAATATTCTGACTTTTGTTAAAAGCTGATGCTGTAAAGGGGCACTCAGCACACATAAGGACAAAAGAACAGGACAATACAAACAAAATTATACTGGCCTCGCCAGAGACTCGTTAGTCTTCAGTCCATGTTGTACTAATGTGGAAGTGAGGTTGACATTTGGGTGTACTACGTGGAAGGTCACCCGTTACATCCCCATAGTGACTATTGAAGGTAAAGATGAAGTAACAACAGCTTCCATGTCAAGTAAGGTTGCAAAATCTTGTATTAAATTGAATTTATGTAAATTGCAGTGCACTACAACATATCTCTCTAAATTGGCTAGAGTGAAATTTTTCTGTTTATCAGTTAGTATATCCTTGTATGAAGAAAAGGTGCGCTCCACACTAGAACTTGTCACTGGACAATATTTCAATGCAGCTATGTCCTCTGGCATGAGATCTTGTAATAGTTCTGTTGATTCATGTTGTAGCACAGCTTTCACTGTGCACAAAAAATTCAAACCTGGGTTCTTGGAAGTCACTTTATCTGCCTTTTCTGCAATAATTCTCCCCACTGATGTTGGAACGGATACAATTTCCTTCTTGACATTTTCCCAAAGAGTGAGAGCAGAACACAAAGACATTCCTTCTGTCTCCAGTTGGGTCACAATCGAAGGGAGGGATGCAAAGTGTGCATTTACGAAAGCCAATTGGCTTTGCACATTTTCTTTCTGGCATGCATCCAGCGCTTGTGGGATGCACTTTGCGCAGGGAGGGGGAATGTCTGCCCTGCAGCGCATAAACAGAGGTTTTCGAACACCTGTGCTTCAAATTTTACTCTCAGAAACACTCCACAGACGAAACATTAACCAAGTAAACAAATATATTTAAAAAAAACTATCAATTTAATGATTTTTTCACGTAATATGCATTTATATGCACTTACGCAGTAAATATGCCTGAACACCTTAAATATGCATTTATATGCACTTTAAAACCCCCCCTACTTCGGTTTGGAATGCTCTTAAACAACTTTAGAACCCGGTTGCATATTAATGAGAGGACCGGAAAAAAATATGCAAATATGCAAAATCCGCACTCTAGTCATTACACACAAATTTAGTAATTAACTTTCAGTTTTAATATCTAACATAATAATATGTAATCATTGTGGGTAGAAAAAGCATATGAATAAATAATACTGTTTTTCACATGTAAACTTAATGACTTTGTAATCTTAATTTTTATTTCTTGCATTTTTAAACTACAAGAAAACTTGGATCACAGATTTGTTTCCAAACTGGCTATTTATATCTATCAAACAACACAATTTTATTATGAAGTAAGTATTTAAGCTTTCCTGGCAACGAATGATGAAAAGATTCTCTCGGGCTATCGACCAGGAATCAGTTCAGCAATTCACCTGGTCGATAGCCCGAGATAATCTTTTCAAAAATTTTATTATATTAGTTATTTTACAATGCATTTCTGCCACTTTAGGCTAATCACAAAGAACACCCATGGTGGAATTTGAACCCAGGAACTCTAGTAGCAAGATGTGCAGAAGTTACACATCATATGTAAACAGTAAATGTATTTAGGAGATTCAGTGATAGACATAGTTCCCTGAAATTTCCAAGATATCCATATGAATACATAAAGCTTCCATATTCATAGAATATGCAAAAATTAACAAATTCCAAATTTATCAAAGCAGACTTACAGAACGGTGTGCATAAAGCAGCTGAAGTGTAAATAATATTATTTTTGCCCTAGTTGTTATTATTCTTGTTATATATGTATATGTGTGTGTATGTGTCCATCTTATTATTTCGTTTATTTCTTTTCCGGTTGATATCCTGATGTAAAATGGATTTTTCTGTATTCAGGACTTTTCAAATAAATACATAAATAATAAAAACAATTACATGATTTTTATATTCCAATGTGTAAATCTGAAGTTATCATATCAAAAGTAATGCATACATTTCAGAAAACAGCCTCTCTGATGGTATAATGATAATGCATTCATCTTGTAATCAAGGGGTCTCAGGTTCAATACTTGGTGGGGGCACATGCTAGTTTGGATCCCACTTTAAACTGTAGGTTTAGCCCCTCTTAGCCTCTGTGCATAAAGTGGACTTACAAAACAAACTCAAACAAATATTTCAGAAAATGATATAAAATAATCTAATTTCAATTGAATTTGAAAGTGGTCAATGTATTTCTTATGAAAGTCCAAATTCCCCCTTCCCATTTTTGAACACACACAAATCCAACTTATGACCACTCTGGCATTAAAATTTGCCTTTATCCCTCTCCCAATAAAAAATTGATACATCCGTGGATAAAAACGATCCCCCTCTAATGTTGTAATAATGTCAGATCTTCCACCATTGCGTTCTGAGATTCATTAACCGCATAGGTGACACTACAGACTATTAGCTTTCCACCTACACCATGTGCAACTACACAAAATACACATAAATCAGGTTAGTTCAGTCTATTTCACTTCAATCTTGGTCAATATTCCAACCCCCCTCCCCCCATGATGAAAGTAAAGCCTACACAACTTTCGAGAAACATATTTTAATAGCACAAAACAATATAACACGAAACAAACCTGAGAAAAAATTCATAAACCAATTGTAGGTGCGGCCAAGCAGCTTCTAACGTAGGTTCATCCTCTTCAGGATCAAACTCAGCTCCATTGGGGTTGCTGGAGGGTGGCAATGTACGAAACAAATTCACAGCAAACTATTAAAGAAACAAAAAGTTTATAAATATAATTTTATTACAAGAAATTTACAATAAGAATTATAAAAATTAATGCAATTTATTTACTCAGCAACATATAGTGTTGCAAATTGAGAAAATAGTTGTTTCACATAGTCATGGCATTAAATAATACACAGAAGATAATACATGTAAATCAATCAACAAGGTTTAAACACAATTTAACTGAAGTAGCTGTCAATTAGGCAAACCTATGATCAATAAATAATTCACTAAATATCTCTTTAACATTGCAATGACTACATAAGCACACACATATAACATATTTAACTGAAAATAAATGTTAAGTATTGATGATACACAGTTTTATACCACATTTCAAGGTTACTCAAATATTTAGAAAAGTAATATTACAATGCGAAAAGAGTTAATGTTTTCAAAATAATTCCCCATCACTAACCTAACAGAGGTAATGCAACAACATTGCACCTAATCCTTGTCACCCCCCTCCTCCCCCTCTTAGTGTAAACATCTTTAGTCGAAAGTGTTGAATTATTTCTTAAAGGATAAGTTATGGCTTATGAGTATTTTTTACATACAGATAGAGGGCATGCATGTGTAAAATTGAGGATAAGACCTTAGGTATACAAACATACTGTTCACTGTACTTTTGTCTTCTGGTAACATGGACTTTGAACAAATAATTAAGGAAGAGACTAATAAAATGTGTTTTTCGGGAGTGTAGCATTGTACGACAGGGAAACCTGGATGCTATAAAGAAATTTTAATAAAAGTGAAAAGAAGCTTTAGAAATGTTGCTTAGGTGAAGAATGGAGCTCGTGAAATGAACTGAGAAAGGAAGAAATAAAACATTCCTGGAAAGAGAGCAGCTGGTAGTGATCAACAAAGAAAAATAAATTGACTAGGACATTGACTGGGGTACAGAGAAGAAGATATCATCTGATAAAGTATATCAAGTGCATCATGAAGCGTGAGGTACAAGATCAGAAAGCTTGGAGGTTGCAGTGAAAAAACTTTACTATTGAGGGAGAGAACAATTATTGAAGGCATTTAGATGTATTCTTATATGTTGTCCATCAAATAACATAACACATAAAATAAATGTTATCAGCAACCCTGATACATACTGAATTCATAACAAATTTGCAGGACTTTTAATGTAAAAGCATGCACCAGATGGGAAATGCTATCAAAAGCTTGACATTCCCTATAATGCCAACCTCTGCCACTGCTATTTTGCAATGCGCTATGGCAGGGGTTCCCAAACTCTTGTGTTTCACGGTGCCCTTAGTATTTCAAGATTTTTCCGCGGCTCCCAAGTCAGAATGATGGCCTATCTAACACTTGCAACGCTCTGTTAGTATGGTTGGGTTGCTTGCCTAAAGTTAAAAAATAGACATACATATTTTAAATTCAGAAACATTTTATGTGTAAAAAGTACAAAATAAGTACAACAATCATATCATTGATTGAATTTCAGTAAAAAAATATTGGACCTTTCGAGGTGCTCTGGCACACACTTTGGGAACCAGTGCCCTATGGTGTTTAGTTCTTCTAAGGCTGAGAGAAGAGAATGTGAACAAATAAGATTCCATTTTGACATACATATTAACGTGACACCCAGACAAGTGCTCTTAAAACTGAATACTCCTTATCAAAAATTTTATCCAGAGAAAGTACATGGGCTAATTCAGCAGTTCTCAAAGTGTGCACCATGGTGCCCTGGGGTGCTGTGGCTGGCTCACAGGGGTGCTGCAAAATGTTCTAATATTCTTACTGAAATTACACTTACTTGTTAGTCTCGTGTGGCAAATTCAACCAATGATATGATTGTTCCAAATACCCATGTGCTTATTTAGTAATGTTTACATGTAAAATATTTCTGAATTTGAAATGTGTTAATTTTTTAACTTAAGCCAACTAACCACACTAACTGAGCTTTGTAAGTGTTAAGATAGGTCTACATTTTGACTTGGGTGCCACGAAACTAAAAAGTTTGGGAACCCCAGGGTTAATTAGTTCATAATCTTTATCGGTTAAAGAAAGTAAGTAGCAGTCAACTATGCTTTTTTTAAAAAAATGAACACATTAAATAAAAAGAAACAATGACTGCCAAAGCTAATTTTATGTTTTATAATGACAACTCGTGACAACAAATAAACCTACTTACATTGTAAAAAAACACCACATTTTGAAACAAAAAAGTATAAAAATGTCAAATTCAAAAAGTTGAACCTGTACTAACTACGATAAAGTTGCGATTTAGAGTGTAAAAACTGATTTGGTTTTCTAATGAATAATTAAAAGGAAAATTTTAGAGAAAGGCAAAAGGAGGTACATAATAACACAATAAATATAACTTCTCCACACAGAGAAATAGTGAAACGACCCAGTATGCCAGTGACCTGGGCTGGAAACCTGTTGGAATAACGTTTTCACTCGATTTATAAGATTATTTAGCAACGCAAAAAGTTTGTTCATTTTGCAGTCATTGCAATACATAATGGGAATGACGAAATCTGGACAATAATCTTGGATTTCTTGGCCATCCCTAGTATACAAAGATTTTCCATTCAATCAAAATCTGGCGCTTGAATATAGATAATGAAAAATGTGTTATATCATGTTGATGAAAAAAATGGCCGATTTTGAACGGCAACTATGAAATGTTATAACCTGGTTCAAACTTATTTCTTATTAATCAAAATTAAAACCATTAAAATCAACACATTTTTGTCAATGAGAAACAAGTTTGTTTATTCCGGTAGAATAAAATTCCGTGCTTCTGGAGTCTAACTCTCAGAAGGAGTTTTCGGCAGCAGTAGGAAGTTGTCGAGATGCTTGAAGAAGTGGTAGTCGGTTGGTGAGAGGTCCAGTGAGTATGGTGGGTGAGGCAGTTTAATAGCCCAATTCGTCAGCTTCTGCAGCGTTGGTTGTGCGAAGTGCGGTCGATCGTTGTATTCCAGAAGGATTCGACTTTTTCTGTTGACCAATGCCGGACACGACAACACGTCGTTATTATTACGCAAAAGAAGCGCAGAGCACACTTCAAAACGGCGATGTTTAGTTCTCGTTGAATTCGTGAGGCACCTATTTATTGTGTTTATCCACCTTTCCAATTTGCTTCTAATTGCGAACAATGGTCGATTGATTAACGTAGAGTTCTTCTGCAGTCCCTCGTGTTGTTTTGAGCGAGTGAGCTTAGGTTATCGTCTTCAGTTGGTCGTTGTGAACTTCCGATGAACGCCCTTAACTCTCATCTTCAAGACTCATATCGCCGGTACGGAATTTTTCGATCCGTCTGTGATCTGCACGCTCAATAAAGCTTCCCTCACCCCACGCTTTGGTGACATTTCGAGTTGTTTCCGCGGAACTGCGACTAACTTTTGAACTCGTGAAGCAAAACGATGCGAATTTCTTGCTTTCACAGCGTCATGGTGAATAGCTTAGAACATAAATAAATCAAACTTTAGAAATAATACACCGGGTGGTCCAAAAGTACCGGAACGGTCACATATCGTGAGAAATACACATCGAATCGGAAAACTAAAAAAAAAAACGTGTTTAATAAGTGAAAGAAAGCTATTCAATGATATCACCCGCGTCCTGGGGGTGGGGTGGGGCGGGGTGCAACTGTGAAATTTTACATGGAAACCCCCATTTTGTATTGTAGAATCGGAAAGAGGACTTCATTCCGAGTCCAACGAGCTATCAACCATCCTCCTAGCTCAATTAGGAACGGAGATATGGCGATTTTAAATTTTCGCAAAAAAAAGAAGAAAAAGTGAAAAATTAATAAAAAAAACCCAAAAATCAAAGGGACGCTCTGCCCCTAATTGAGCTAGAGTGAATGCGATTGGAGATTCGGAATCTGCACGTCAAGACCTTTCAATAAAGTATATGGAAGACCCCCCCTTTAATTTAAAATCGCCATATCTCCGTTCCTAATTGAGCTAGGAGGATGGTTGATAGCTCGTTGGACTCGGAATGAAGCCCTCTTTCCGATTCTACAAATTCTACAACACAAAATGGGGGTTTCCATTTAAAATTTCACAGGGGCGGGGGTGGGGAATCAAGTGTGATATCATTGAATAGCTTTCTTTAATTTATTAAACGTATCTTTTCGTTTTCCGATTCGATGTGTATTTCTCACGATATGTGACAGTTCCTGGACTTTTGGACCACCCGGTATATCAAGGAATATAACCAAAAATATTTATTAGGAAAAAAAAAACATTTGTAAAACACAAAGCATAAAAATTCGGCCATTATTTTTGCATCAACCTTAATACTTTCATACTTTTCACGAACTTTATATCAGTGGAGGAGAACGCTCTCTCGATTCGTCTAACACCCAGGAAAGGACGCCAAAAAGTTAAAATGAACTTTGAGGGCGACAGCTCAAGTCGCCGTGGCCCACGATGAGGGTCGTGGACCGAATGTTGAGGCCCTATGCGACGTACTCTTGGTAGCTACACGGGAAGCACGTGCTTACCTCAAAATGCACATTATTGGATAAACGCCAAAGTACAGAGTCGCCGTGGCTTATACACCCTTATAGCACGAGGGATACAAAGTTTAGACACCATGCCGCCTTTTTATGCGAAATAACAAAAATAACACTTTCAGATAAGTTATGGCGCTCCTGAGAAAGGATGAGTTAGTAAACAATTTTAATTTGATTCTTGTTACTTAGCGTCGCTACGATCGCGACGATGAGGATGAGTGATACGATGAAACTAATGAAAGGACACTCTTACAGAACACCCAGGCCGGAAATCGAACCCGGAATCCCTGGCGTCGTGGCGCCGGAAATAACTTACCAGTACTGAAAAATAAAAACTTGATGGTTTTTCAACTCAAGATACTGTGTGGAATATCAGGAGTTTGTGAACTTTTTTTAAATGTACATTTTTCTTCATTTGTATTTCATTATTAAATTTTATATGGTGTGGGTGTTCAAGCGTACATATGCACGTAATGTTAGTTACGCATATTTATTATTTTGTATTTCAATGTTTCTTAAAATTTATAGGTTATTGTGTGTTGTGCGACTACGATACTATATTTACGAATATTCGTGGCCAACAACTATATTTCAACACTTTTACATTTTATAATTACTATTTGTACATCGTGCCACTCTACGATCATGATAAAATTCACGTATAATTCCTGGTTTTCAAGGCGAACTTTCCAAAAATTCAAGGGTACAAGGAGAGGTTCTCTCTATTTCAACCTTATGTATTACCGCCTCTCACCACCCACACACAATGTATTAACAATATAAAAGGTCTGTGCGATTCCAATGTATCCCAATTCAATTCAATTAAATGGTATATATATATAAATATTTAATTCAAGGTGCGGAGTTTATATTTGCCATTTCACATTCTGGGATTCGAAATACATCAACAAACACAAGTCACAAATGTTACGGGATATATTAATCTACGAAAAATAGTTTCTTCTATAAGAAATTCAAATTCAAATTTACCTAATCAGCTTCAAGATTTCATATCCTGCAATAATTTTCCGTCTATCAGATATATTATTGTGTAAAGGACACTAACAAAGTAAACGAATTGAGAATTAAGCATGTATAAATTCAATGGGATTTGGAATAATAAAAGTTGCAATTTTTCAAGTCTACGGAGAAAAATTCACGCAGAATTCACGTATAATTCCCGGAATTCAAGGTGAACAGCCACCCTGTTGTAAGAGATACACGTTCTCCACAATATAAAAATGATTGAGTGGAAGTAAAAAAGTATGTCTCCGCCACTGCAAATAAGGAAATAAATTAAATGGAAACATCGGATGTAGGCAAATTCGTGTTTACAATTAACAAATTTACAACAACGACAGTTATATTCCCAGCCTTTTACCAGGATTTCCAGTATAAACTCCGCCATAATCCATAATAATCCGTAAGAGACTTTCAAGTCTTACGAACAGGACTAGACAAATTACCTTGGGAGCAGAGGCGAAGTTTCTTCACGGAATTCGACCGCCAGGCCTATATAGCACACGGCAACAGGAGGGTCGGTAGAGAGATACTAATCAATACGTAACACGTCGGCATCCACAGGTGAATTGCACATCTTGGTGGTGCTGGGCGGTTCACTGCTCCCGTAAACACAACTTGGTGAGGCACTGGTACACACCGAAGAAAAACCAACCTCGTTAGGATGATGTCTCAGAAATACAGTCACTATCGTGGCATATGAACAGGGGAGGGGGGGGGGGTGAAAGTAATAGTTGACCCAACAAACATATTGCTCATGATCAAGAAACCCCATAGTGCCAATCAGTATACTCCAACGTAAGGCCCCATTCGCCCTGGCGGCACATTGCACAGTGGTTTGGATTCCACCTACACTCTGGGTCCAGTACCCGGTAAGCCTGATTGAGCATAAAGTGGAAGTGGGGGGAGTCTGCCGTATATACTCCGACAAGTTCACCCTTTTCCACAAATATACTTACTTCGTGTTCCGATTTCTAAGCTGGCAGACATTCAAAAGCAGGATTGTAGCAAAAATTCACCGGAAACGCAGCACACCGATTTGCAGATGTGGACGCGTAGGAGGAAAGAGAGATTCGCGCGGAAATAATGAAAAATCAGCAAGAATTTCTATTTTTAGGGCCCAGTGGGTGTAACCTAAGGTTTTTCTCAACCCCCAGATGGAAACCAAGACAACAGTTGCTGCCACACGGAGGTGTATCCAGGAATTTTGCAAGGGAAGGCTATGACTACAAAAGAGGAGGGTGTATCCTGTTCTTTTTAGTAGCCAATTCTAAATTTTGCTATGTTATTCTACATTGACGTTCTCTTAAGGATGGATGGATCAACGACCTTCATTAACCCTAGGCCCGGGTGCGCCACTGCTACCATACTCTTATTGTTATCTTTTCTAATTTTATGTCGCCTTTCACCAATCTGGGCTATCACCACAAACAGGATAACACTGACGGAAGGGACACTCGCCAAGGACTACCAATGTCCACGCCACGCTCGTCACCCAGGTAGGTGCCATTATACTCATTCAAAGATATCGTGACAATAGCAGAAACAGCACTTCGTAGGCATTTCAACGGCTACCGAATACAGGACACGTTTGGTTATTGTCATTATTAACAATAGCTTAAGGATGAAAAAAATCTTGTTACTTTCTCTTCCTGTAGACGACGATTCTCATCGTTCTAAGTTCATTAATATGCCGTAATTTCTCGTGTTTGTACTTCGTTAATCAATTCTCTTTAGGTTAGTTATGAAGCAATGACATGATAAAGATTAATCAGTGCACATAATGAAATATCTATGCCATGGTCGGGACTCTAACCTAAACATTTGGAGGAAGATTGATAATGGACCATTGAAACGAGAATCCTACTTTCTGTGTATGTGAAAATATAAGTCAATTGACTTGAGGTTAATTTTAACAATTAACTGTTCTGGAGTACAGGAAAATATATATGAAACTTGCCTCAATTTAGAAATCGCTAACGCACTGAATGCTATCAATATACGCTTATCTCTCTCTGTGTCTGTGGAGGGGGATAAGAGTAGACTTGCGCTCACGTGTTTAAACGTAATTCCATATTTGAAAAATAATTCACTGTCCTTTCATTTTCCAGAGTGAACTATACGCATTTTGGTTACTTACGTTACATTTCTACTTCTCTAGGCTAATGCGGCGATGAGGATGAAGCAGATGAGGGAATAAGCGCAGCGAAATAAGTGGAAAGAAATCGAAATTTTATTTTCAGGGCAACTATTGTGGCAACAGAAAACATGGATCAATGGATCGCGAGAAACACACTTCTTCAATGTTCGGGTACAATTACACATTTATCTGTCCACTGGTTCAAGATATAATCATGACCAAAAAGTGCTCCGAACGCTTTACAGAAGTAGATGAAAACGTAAAGCGTTTCCGACGGAGATTGAATTCACTGTTACACTTGAACAAAACGCTCTTCGTCCGGATCAGAACGATCTTCAAACAGCAGAATTGAAAAGGAGGCATAGGAGGGGGAATTTCCTTGCGTTCGAATTATTGATCGATTTGTTTTTGTTCGGAAGACGAGAGATAGGAGACGCATATTGGACCTACGCACACATGGGTCTTACCTTTCCAATCGAT
The DNA here is from genome assembly GCF_977018435.1 of Lepisma saccharinum. NCBI lineage: Eukaryota > Metazoa > Arthropoda > Insecta > Zygentoma > Lepismatidae > Lepisma > Lepisma saccharinum. Next base: position 73,459,585 of record NC_139231.1, read on the forward strand.
CGACATGAAATACACAACTTACAAAAAGACTTGTTAGAAATGCACGGGAATAAAATTCAATTCTCGCGATTATTTTTATGCACAAGCTAATTTTCAAAACGATCCCAACGCGACCAATGCAAGACAAGAGAAACGGCGGTGAAAACAAAAGCACAACTTCACAAAGGATCGGAGAATTAAAATATCAACGACGCAATAACGCCGCCTTACAGGAGAAAAAGTTGAACTCTCGCTTTGACGCCTACATAGAACGGATGCACAAATACGGTTTCCATGGAAACCGTATATATACGTATATATATATTTTTTTCTTCTAGAATTTCCGATACACACGCACACACAGAGCGATCAGGCAAGCCATGATTTGGGGGGGGGGGGGGGATCAAGCGCAATATGAGAAAGAAACAGGTGACTAGCGACCTGGGTTGACTGACAGCTGGCTTCTTTGTCATCACCTCGCTGGGTCCGCCATCAAAGTGTCTCTTCAATCCGACACCAATATAGCTCGAACCAGGAAAAAAAAATCGCTGCTTTACCTGCGCCATGATGCAAGGACGGCAGCATGACTCGTGATTTGCGGGCACCTTGCACAAATACATTTTTTCTCTCCGCCCTCCACGCGGGGAAAAAAATCACATTCTTCACTTCGTGCTAACGTCAACCGCATATTGATAACCTAATCAATCTCCAGTCAGCTAAGAGAGACTGCAGATGCTATTTATCATAAGGCCCGCCTACTGCCACTAGAATTTCGAAACAGTCCGGGCCGTGCGAATCTGATCTTCGATTTTATGCACCTCCACAGCACTGGAGGGGGAGGGAGGGAGAGAGAGTTGATTTACTAAACGCCGGGACAGTACTGGAAGTGAAATCCGTATTCCGGAGTACTGAAACAACATTTTTCGGGACGCATACGCTAAATATCCCAGTTTCGCAGAAAATTTTGAAATACGGTATACACTTGCTAATCCTGCCTTCGCAGACTGGGTTAGGCTTCATTTAGAAAGTCTCCCCCAAGGGAGAACAAAGGGGTGACGTCCCGAGAGCTTGGCGAGGAAAAGGCGAAACCGCGGAGACTAACTGGTCTTGCGAAGACAAAGGGTGACATGTCTTGAAGAAACTTCATTGTTGAATTATTGTTTCAAGTCCACTTTATGCACATAGACTAATAGGGTTAAAGTGGGATCCGAACCACTATGTGCCTCCACCAGGTATCGAATCCGGGACCCCTTGATTACAAGGCAACGACGCTACCACTACGCCATCGAGGCGGCTCAAAATTCCTGAAAAATGCTGATTAGGTATAGTCGCCGGCAATGAAAATGGGACATCTATATCCTGAAATACGCACTATCTTGCATAACGTTGTGTGTGTTGCCTAACCCTACGGCGATGGCAGAACTTACCATTGGAAATTTGATATTAAAATCCACTCTTCGCCGCATACGCAACACCACAGTCAAACTTCGAAATTTTGTCTGTGAGGATCATCTCATATGCTGAAAATAATCTTTCAACAAAACGTAGTCAGTGGTGCAAACTTCAATGATGAAATGTTAGTTTGCAATGCGTGAATGCCACGAAGTACCGAAGTGACACGAAAGTGAGCAAACCACACAGATCACACCCACTTTGGATTGTACAGGTAACAGTGGCACCAGACATTTTGCTTTGTTTAGAGCTTTGAAAAATCACCATGGGAAATCAAGAAAGAGTACGTTTCAAACACGTCCGTGATTGAAATTTTTCGTGACCAAACAAAGCAAATGTCTGTGAGACATAAAAATCCTGTAAAATCTTTCAAAATATATAAAAACCTAAAAAAAGGATTGATTTAGGCGCAAAAACCTAAAAAAAGGATTGATTTAGGCGCATAAACCTAAAATAGGTTTTTTAGGCACTATGAAACTTCATCAGTCGTTGCGTTTTTTTACGAAACGCTGACATAACTTATTTCCTACATACCTGTAAAGGAAAAAAAAATAGGTTAAAAACCTAAATTCCGAGGTCTAAGAATGACAAAAAAATAACAGTAATCTCAGCTTCAATTGCTACATGATTTTGCAATATACTTATTATGCTATGCAGCCGTAACAAACTAATTCCAGTCAAAATAAGTCCAGATCTCTTTAAAATAAATAGCCACGCATCCGGTGGAGGAACACTTTAAACTACGTTCATTCTCGATAGCTTTTCTATGCATAAAATGGACTTAAAATAAACTCAAACAAAATAGCCATGCTTATGTAATCAGAAATAAGGTTTTGGTGACAATCAATGGGGATTCCCGGTTCCCTTCAGTTGGCCCTGCTCTGTTTTAGGCACATCATTCTGGTAGCAGTCCATTTGCAAGGAATGGCCAGATTCCCGAGAGAGTACTGTAACAGAAAGGCTACGCAAGCACCTGAAAGTTTCTAGTATAATTCCACGAGAAATTGTGTGTTTACTTGTGTGCGTCCTGAGCACTTTTGCTTACTGAGATAGACCAACTAATTCTGTTGTTGATGTTGACAAAAAAAAAAAAGAAGAGTATTCAGTGTTGAATGTTATGACTAGCAATTACACGTTACATAACTGAAGTTAAAAATAGCCGAAGCAACGAAGGACAAGAATTGAGAAATTAGACGTCAGCCAGGGTCTTTTGCTTTGGGAGGCTCACATTATTATAATGAAAATTACTTCCTTAGTCAATACAATAAAGCCGACGTCATACCTGCGCCGTTCATCTTGCATTTATCTACAAAGAACGAGTTCCAAACGCATGCGATAATTTCATTTACTAACTTTAGTAAAAACACAAACTAAAGAATCCTTGTAAGAATGCTTTCCCTTTGGTATCAAGGAGAAAGCCAGCAGGGGTTATTGATGGTGAGATGGCGGATAATTATTTTTCCCTGTAAAATGTACTATTTTGTAGTATATTTGTGGGTTTGTAAACGGTAGTTCTAGTTTTTGTTGTTGTGACTAGGGTTAGTTTTCTGAAACACTGGCTTGTTTTGACGGTTTTGTTACAACGATGTTGCCAACAATGGGTGTAATGGTAATGTTGCTGGAATTTACGAAGCAGAGTGTTTATTCGCAAGTGTATTTATTGTACCTGAATATCTACTGGAATAAAGATGTTTTCGAACGTCTTACATATAATCTTGTGGTGTGTTCGTGCAATGTGAAAATGGACAGTGTTCGTTGCTATATGGAGACTATTGCTGCACAATTCGAACCTATAGTCTTTGAATATCATAACTCATTGAGGAAAAGGACTGAAAGTTCAAAGATAGTTGGTTTGTACAAATGAATTTCTTCTCGTAAAGCTTACTTTAAGTTCACTTTATGCTCAGATAGCTTAATCGGGACTCGAGCTGCAGTTTCTCTTTCTGTTTCGATTATTTTACGTCAGCCTTGGGTTAATAGCGATGACGAGGATGAACGATAGACTGTATGATGGGAGAAGCACAATGATCCATTCACTGCTTGACCATGGTTTCAACCTGGAACATCTGGCTTCCAAGCGCTTTGCGCTGACCACTTCGTCTACCTACAATTAAAAGGACGATCCGAAGTACTATACAATGAGCTTCAACCAGGAATCAAATCCAGGACACTTTGATTACACGTTGACGGGGTTAGCCAGTACATTACCGGTGAGCTCTCGTATATAGGCAACATTGGATAGAACGAGAGAAAAGAGAATCACTTACTACACCAAATTCTGGCGAGTTGGAAGCCAGAAAGGAAGGGGGTCTGAAGAGGATAAATTACCGAGAAAGGAATAGAAAGTACCACTATATCCAGTGTCAAATAATGTTCAATGAAGGCAATATGATATATAAAAATGTAATGCAAAGGGCTATTGAAATTTACACCGACGAAAGAGAGCGAGTACGTTCTGTCATTGAAGCAAAACTGTTTTGTAAACTTTCATACCACATAGACCAGTACAAATGTAAACGCGAACACAGCATTTACGTTTATTTGGTTGTGTAAAGCTAAATAACTTTTGAAGTAGCATTTCTACATTTGTCTGAACGCACATTATGATCAATGAACAAAATCATTATTTTTTATCCCTAAATTGCAGGAGGCTGATGTTTGGACGTTTTCACCTGTTTGAAGGCCAAGTCTCGAACCTAGCTGGCGCTCAGCTGGAAGATGAGCTCTGGATGATGGTGGATTGAAGCCCAGTGTATCGTTTCGATTTAAGCATGTAACTTGTATCTATGGGTATGTTTCGGCGCAATACAGAGACAAACAGTTTCTTCATGCTTCTTTCTTCTTGAATGTTAAGTTTTCCGTGCATCCTGCATAGCCACTACACTTCCCATCATCCCAATGTAAATTTTACTTTATTCGACAGCGCTCCTTAATTAATGTTTATACTGGATTCTGTAGTTCAAGTTATCATCATCCATGAACAAATTATTGAGCTTAACTTACTCAAAAAGAAACGAAGTCCAAATGTTGTTTGTTCAGAAACAACATAACGTCACAGCATTCTCGTAGACTTTTTGGGAAAAACCATGTTTTGCAATTTTGGGGTACTAAATGTCCGAAAATCTACAAAAAATATTTATCACGTGCATTCATTATTTGGTACTCAAAAGGTTAAGGACTTACCAAAAGCTCGGTGCTTACCCAATGTCATGAGAGTAAAGAGCTACTTGTAAAGAAGTAGTAGAATGGTTGACAGTCAGAAAACAGAGGCCATGGGGTGCGATCCATTGACCACATGTCACCAAAAGAAAGCTACTTGCCAGGTCCTGGCGCGAAGGGTTGTTCCACCAGAGTTTAGCGTTAATATTCTGTGCGTTTCCTCATGATATGGGGGGTGGTCACAGAGCTCATGAGCCGATGCGGCCCTTATTTTCCAATCAATCGACCCTCTATGGGGAAACAAGAACATTTTAATACCTGTGGTCATTTCAGAACCGTCGTACTTACCATGTTGACGGCTTCGGGGTAGATGAGCTCCGTGATGACGCCCCTCTGAGTCGTCACGTACTCCACCATCTCGTGGAGAGCTGCCCGCTTCACCTCTTTCCATTTGAGATCCGACAATGGATCTGTCACGAAATCGAAAAGAACGCAGCACTGGCGGATCTTCTGGATGAACAGTTCCTCCCGCTCGCTCGGTGCTGCATCTGCGAATGAGAACATCAAGGCATCAATGATTCTGTAAACAAATTTAACAGGAAATAAACATTTGTATTTACTTCTTTTGCGTCGATTTTCTGTTACTTTTGGCTAATGGGACGGTGAGGATGAAGAATAATGGGATGAAACTGATGTACACCACAAATAAGACCGAAGTTCAAGATGGGTGACCTGTCTTAAAGGAAATGAGATGCGAAGTTGCGACTTATTATCGGCCGCGAAGAAACAGGCTATTGGCGGGAAGTAACTAAACTATCAGCTAATAACTAAACTACTAGCTAACTGTAGACCATGCGAACGAGAACAAGTCTCTGTGCAAGTAAAAACGCGAGACGGCTCCATCAATTAACAATGAGAGAAACGTGATTGTGGAATGGGCGACGGGAGTTACCCGATTTCCTCCTTCGCTATGCAGCGTTGCAAATTTTGGAAAGGATAATAACGAACGCACATGGCAAACTGACCGTACTTTTGTCTAAAGGTCCGTACATTTGGTTTAAGAATTTCTTAGGGAAATATTAGGGATAAAACTGCACGAGCAAATTTTGACAAGCCGTCCATTTAGCGTACGGATAGGTCTGGGCCGTACGGTTGGCAACGCTGCGCCTTCACCACTCGATTTTCCGATTTTCCTCCTCCTCCTCTGCCGATATGCGCGACCCTGCTCTACAGTTAGCTGAGACAGGGTATACGTGATGATCTGGCGCAATTGCAAGGATATGTCTCTAATTGGTCAACGCCAGCGGCTACCAGATATAGCAAAGCAAGATTTTCGCATTCAATTTGGGTCAAAGACGATCAATTTCAGCCTCTCCGCCACTCTCCCCTTTTTATACTCGTTATGATACACCCACCCATGCCGGGGCGCGCATTTACAAAACCCATGTGGAAATTGCAACTGTGGGTGTGGCTAAAAGTAATAGCCTCTGTTGTTACCTGCATGATTGGCTCCACGACTTTTACTTGCTTGATTTGGTTTATTTTACTTCTTGTGCCAGTTTTTGCTAATTGCAAAGATGAGGATGAGTGACAATTTGATGACAGCGGGACACTCCCGAAGAACACCCATTCCGGAATTCAAACCCGGGACCCCTGGCGCCGTAGCGCTATGTTAACCACTCCGTCACAGAGGTCGGCTCAACGGCCTTTACGTCTGTTTCATATAAACGTTACCATAGGCGTGTGCAGACCCTCTGATGAGTGGGGGAGGGGGGCAAATATCGTGACGAAATGTCAGTCGGGAAAGAAAAAAGCTCATTTTATCTCACTGTTTTAGATTCATTGCATTGATGTGTATGCGCGCATATTATTAATTTAAATCGTTCGGCGTCCCCAGAGCCAACTCCCGCCACCCCCTAGATACGGCTCTGAACTTGACAGCATAAAAAGGAGACACTGCGAGCGAAGAGAGCAAGAACATTTTACGAAATGTATTTTTATTTGTATAAAATTTGATATCGAGGGGAGCAATTCTCCTTTGTGACCCCCTGCAGGCGCTCTTGGCAGTCTGGAAGAAATAATGCAAGAAAGACGTGAAAACTAATTCGATCTTGAGTATCACTTTGTCCTGCTACTTTTAGTTCTACTAGTCTTGCTTTCTTTTACCTCAATGTTTGCCCCCACCCACCTTGCCCCCTAGAATTGATTTCCGTCCTCCAATATTGGGGAGGGACAAGACCATTGTGGTTGCGCCACTGCACCCCCTTTCCCCGTAGTTGCTTTGAACTTTAATCGGCTTGAAAATACTTTATTTTCTTTAAGAGTATTATATCGTTTAAAAACGGCGATAAGATTTCTCTACACTAAATTTCTAGGTCAAAGTATAATAATGTACGGACATGGGCGTCTGGAAGGGGGAGCAACGTCAACCTAAAGGTATAAATTTCATACGTATAATTTGATGTCAGTCATGGTAATGTACATTAATGCAATGATTTCAAATTCAAGTGCTGTTTTTTTAGGGGGGAAACACTTATCGGGGTAATATACCCCATGGAAAAATACCTTGATTGTCCCTCCGAGGAAAAAATCTACAGACATCCATGATTAGGGGCCGTGCGCACGCCTATGAACGTTGCGTGCTAATATAGGCCAGAAGGTTTGTAGTGAATCAGTTCCCGCCATTCAGTACCTGTCGTCTATGGGCTGCTGTTGCCAAACGTGCGCTTGGTGCAAACATGACTTAGTGGTATTGCACGGGGTTTTTAAATGGGAAACAAATAACATCATTGATTTTTTCAAGCCCTTACAGGGAAAATTCTATTCCGATCGCGAATTGAAATACTGGCTCCCGATGTTTCGGTTGCCTTCCTCGCTGTGAATATAGCTACCAAGCGTTCAAATAGCCCACCTAAAGAAACTCTGGTTGGCAGACAATGAAGCAAGTGGTGTCTCCAGCCAGTGTTGCTACATGAAGGGAAATTCCGTCACAATTTCAAGCGAAAGGGGGGGAAAAAATATGAAGACTATCAAATTTGCTGGGAAGTTTTAAGCAAGGAGGCTGACAGATTCAAGTGTGAGATACATTTTCCTCTTCCTCAGTCACGTAAATGTATTCCCATTTTCCCATTAAAATAAATTTGGCTTAATATCTACTATTTATGTAAGTTCTAAAATTATAACAATACAACTAATATAAACCTATTGGTAACGAATGAAGAGATTCTCTCGAGATATCAGACAAATCACTTATCAAGAATGGTAACAGTTGTCAACTTCATTGGCTGTTTTTCGTTCACTCAATCATGTCAAACACTTCTGTAAACTGATGCTTTATATGGATTAATTAATAACAATAATCATGACAACCACTGAGACGAAGTTTTGCGACCGCCTGTTTGAATTATTCTACGGTAAAGTAAAATTGGACGAAAAGGGGTGATTCTGCACCTGGCGGTGAAACCTGTCTCCAGTGTTCTTGCTAGTGGGTGGAAGGACTTATGGCAGGCAAGGATTTCATCATGAAGTGGTGGAGGTTTCACGATAAACCTTATGGCCTACAACAGCATTATACCTCACGTATAACCTATCAAAAACGTTTAATAACCAACACAATAAAATCTAATATGTTATAGGTACCCGTACATAGTGATCCTGCCCCTATCTAGAGAATTGGTACATTAACACGAAAATCAGTCATTCTTCTTGGATCATGCCACTACTTCTAATTGTCTCATCAAGTGTTGTATTTTGCATGGAAAAATTAAAACCCGTTGGTTACGGCTATGAGAAACAGAGACTTCAGAGGTAGAAAGAGCAACCACACTTCTCAGTACAAACGTAGGTGATTCTTCCCAAAGGATTCTATTTCTCGCTACATGCATAATTACGCAGCCGCTCCGTTTTTACTAAGTAACCTAATGAGTTCATATGCACAAAGAAAGGGAAAGGGGACTCTCGACTTCTCGCTTATTCAGTAGACAACCTGTTGCACAGGATAAAATTGCGTGTAGGATATCGTGACAGGAGAGCTTGCGTACGCACGAGATCCTTCCCCTAATAAGAAAACGGGTCCAGATGTTTCTGCGAATAAAAATAATATCTTTGGAGTTATTGGCCTTTTATAAAAATTACAAACACAAAGGGTGATCAAATATAAAACGTCACAAAACTGACGTACGAACATTACTTTCACGTACAGCTCATTTTTTCTTCTTCAGGAAGGTCTTGTTCTCCCCTCTATTCTCGAAGAGGCTGGGCAATGTGTCACCTTCCGTTGAGAGAAACAAATTCTAACGTTTTGACGATATGAAACTTGGGAAAGGCCAGATTCACAGTTGCCACTAATTATTAACTTTGCAATTAAAATAAACGAAATATATAACCTCTGTATAAAGCAGGCGACCACCCTAGTGGTATGTCTAAGTAAGTCACATAATACAGCCTTTTGGTTCAAGCGAAATGTCACAAGTGTCAAACGAGAAGTGTCTCTCCGAGAGTATGTTTCGATAATACAGAGACCTGTCTCCTTCTAGTCTGGTTACCATATGTATTTCTTTAGCACAACTTTTCTAGCCTGAGTACTTCAACGTGGGATCCCTTGGCAATATGGCAAACATCCAAGCGATATCAAATCAAACTTCTCTCCACGTGCTTTGTACGATGTTAAGATGTGACTGCAGACCGAGAGCGCGCCAGCGTTGTTTGAGCTGATCAAATTTTATGATCTTTGCCTAGACCATACAGTTTTTCTCAGTTTTAGATATGACAAGAGGCCTCCGAAGCAAATATCGTCGAAAGGTGTTCTGTGATGCAGAGTTTCACGTATCTTTGCATGATCAATGTGTGCAGGTAATCTTGTGCGAATGCGTGAATAGTGTAGCAAGCCTTATCAATTTATTATGTATAGTTTTGGAGAATACGAATGTCTCTTTTTGGGTGCTTATCATCCATATCCCCTGCATAATACCAAGTTCATCTATATCCCCTGCATAATACCAAGTTTATCTCCCCACTAATTTTAAGAAATAAAAAGATACTATGAACAAACCTGCATTCTCAGCTAAAGTTTTGTCAGGTTTTTCATATTGTACGTATTTTCAATATATTACAGAGAAAAACTTATTTTATATCAATTAATCAAAACGTTTGGTTCAGCCTTTGAATTAACAAAAAGTTTGGTTGAGATGAATTAATAAGGAAAAAAATGGTTGAAGTAAGTTGTTAATTATGGAAATTCATTGGTTGGTATTTTTATGGAGGGAAAAAATACCCGAAGCCTTTACCAAATTATAAATACTTAATTATAGAGAAAAGGGCCACGTTTCCCCGAAATTAATATCAAGTGACGCTGGTGAATAAGGTTGGCAAAAACTGTTTCAAAAGAAACAAAACGTTAAGTTTTAAACAAACCGTTTAAAACATGCCAAGGAGACTTATTTTCTCAGAAGAATGGTTGATAAGGCGTTTCTTATCTGTGTATCTACGTAGTTACGCCATAACCTCTAACCATCTTGCTAAAATACCTATTTACGCAATTAGAAAATCTCTCATGCAGAGATATCCTATTCGGGAGGGATGATATGTTTCTGATATTAACAATGTGCGTTACGATACAAAACACAAATATATCATCCTAATATTATTCAATTAGAAAATGGTAATCTAAAATCATGTTAAAATGTTAAAAACAAGTCAACTCTGTTGGTGATGGTCATTTGCAGCGAAGGTATTGAGATGAGACAAGACTTGGCGATGTCTCGACCTAGTCTCCAACACACAACGTGAAAAAAATATAGTACCCATACGCAACGTGTTCCGGTATAAACTTTTACAGGGTAAAGGGGAAAAAACTGTTTGACGTCTAGTTTCGGTGCTACGAGACAGGGTTAGCATGTTTAAATCATCTTTTAAACGTTTGGAACACATGCCTATGTTTTTTACGAGTGTTTAAAACATTTTTATGATTGAATAGTATCTGGATGAATACTAAACATGCATTGTTGTTAACATCGATGTATTTTGTTGCGTTCACAATAAAATGTGATATTTCGGGAATCAGCGTAGCTACTACGGGGATCGAGTAGTAAACGTGGAATGATTGAACCTTCTCGAAAAGTCTACATGGCATGTAGGTATTCATGTAAAAAAAAAAAAAAAGGTATTTTAAGAAGTTGGTCAAGTGTTTACTTTATAACTAGAAACACACTGTCCTTCCTCGGATCATAAGATATTTCTTATCAACCATTTGTCTCAGAAAATAATTATTTTTTTGACACATGCTTTAAACTATTTATTTGTTCAAAACCTGTTTCTTGTTCCTGATTAAAACACACAAATATTGTCAACCCTGATACGAACCTTTAAAAACAGTCTTATCCTGAATTGATATGCAACCATGCAGTAGAAGCTCACCAATCTTCTATATCTATAAATATGGATGTATGTGTGTGTGTGTGTGTGGGTGTATATATTTGTTTGTTCCGGCATAACTCTCGAACGCCTGGAGAAATTTCAACCAAACTTGGTACATGTATCACTTGCAATCTGGAAATAATATTTTGGGGGTAAGACAACCCTGGCACCCCTAGGGGTGGGGTGAGAAGGGGTGACATGTAAAAATAATCGAGAACCACCGATATTAAATTCAGAACAGACAGACATCCGTGACTCTATGCAATCCGCATAACGATAGTGTTTCTCAGGTTGTCTAAAATTCAGGCTGTGTTGCGAATGGAATCCATAGTTTTCGTGACACTCCCAATGCGGTTCTACTCTAAAGTTCTTCACTTATCGGTATGAGGGGTGAAAGGGAGTGAAAAATAAAATGCCACAAATTACCTAGATTAGTGTCGAATTCATAGTTTTCGGAGTCGCTAAGGTAATTGGTGACATTCACGATCACATTTAAAATTTGTTACATTTTACACTATAGTTAGAATCCATTATTTTCCTGTCTGATACAAGATTGGGATAAATAAATACCCGGGCAACGCCGGGTAATCGGCTAGTAATCTCTAAAATGTGTGACCTATCTAAATAATCAGGCAGATATTCGCTTGCTGAAAAGTAAATTTAGGTGTGTTTAGATTCTTTAGTCAGGAACGAGCCCGTGAGTATCTGACGCTAAATCTCGGTCTCTTCTCGATTTTTATACAAGGCTGCCTCGGTAGCATCCCTGTTGGTTGGCTATTTAAACAAGTCTTTCGTTACGAGAACATCTTTATTATTAATCCAAGCAATCAAGTACATTCCCCATTTCAGTACAACTTTTATGTATATTGAGTACGCGTAATCCGTAACATTTACATCGTACTGTTACCCTAGCACAAACAATTCCCATTGGCGATGGCTGCAAAACTTGAAACTGTCACGCAAAGTTGCATGAGGATGCTAGCCATGTCTCGTGGTGCAAAATGTGGTCAGCCTTCCCAGATGAATATGTTAGTTTTGAAACCTACTCGAAACGCGAAGAGCATCGCAATGTTAATAATTTTTACAATTTGAACCAGCTGAAAGCGGATATGAGCTTCAAGAGGTTCCTATTCATATTGTGGGAAGAAATTCCAAGACTTTCTCAGGGAAACAAACTAAGCTAAATGCCTATTGTTACACCCTACCACAACAGTTTAGCAAAAACCGATGCAATATAAAAATAGAAAAGAATACAATTGAAACGAGTTTCCATTCTCCATTCCTGGCAAGTAAGGGGGAAAGAAAAAGCCTGTATTACACTGACTGAACAGATGGAGAGTGACGCGGATGGACATCTTGACATTGTTCCAATAAGGGCGGCGAAAAGTTCAAAATTGATGCGTTTCGTATATTGCGGACTTACACCGCAGTCCGCAGCAAGGTAATTGTATCAGAACCTCTTGCAAAGCTGCGTTCTGAACTGGAAGTTCTGGTCGCCTACAGGTTCTTCTGTAGAAGAGGAATGGGGCAAGGACATCAAATCCTGTCGCGGATAATACGTGTTTTGTGCAATTTTCTTTTCACGCTTCGTCAACTTCACTAGAAAAATTGTCCGGTTCCAAAAGAAGCCTATAAGTCCAGTTGTAGAATATATATATATATATATATATATATATATATATATATATATATAAAAAATGAAAATATCGGATCAACTTTGTATTGCAAATATACTCTACAATAAGCACCTTGGCTAGTGCAGAATTAAATATGTTGCAAAATTTCATTGGTCGAATGGCAGGTCGGTTCCTAGTCGAGAGTTTGGTAAGGTCTTAAGAAGAGAATCTAGTCAGTGCTTGCAATGCATTAGGACAGTGTCCAGTGTCGTATGCTGAGTTCAAGACGTGGAATATTTCACCATCTTACATTGTTAATTATAAAAAAAAAAAAAAACATGCTGAAAAGTTCTTCTTTCATGTTTTGATGTTAAAAATTCAAAACAGGAGTTACAAAATATATTATTTCTGTTGATAGATTTCTTATTGCAAAGTTAAAAAACTGATGCCATGCAATGCACCTTTTCTTCTGTATTTCTCTTTATTGGCTTCGGGCTTCACAGACTAGCTAGCCTAGAATGTACGCCACTGCCTTGGGAAAGTGTTTTGCTTCACCTGCCTATTCACCGAGCAATCCAAGTAGTAGATTGGACCAATCGACTGAAACTGAAGCGTTAAACTGTCTCCGAGGCGGACTATGAATGTCACACGCAGACGGCCGTCAAGTTACATCAGGTCAAAATAACGGTCTGTTACACCCTAGCTCATACGTCTGTGAATGGCAAGCCAGGGCGGGCCATTACTCATCACGAGAGAATTGATCAATACTTGTCGGAATGAACTGCGCTGGAGTGGAACGACGGCTATCAGAAGCATATGTTTACGTGTGAGATCCAAGTAGAAGCTTCAGAAGGTATCCATCCACATGATGCAACATTATCTTACAATTCAAGGGAGCAAAACCTACACTGTGGCGCGCAAAGAAACTTATTACAGGTCGGATATTTTTTATTCCTTGAGCTGCTTGGACACGAGAGAAGTGACATCAAGTTATGAGCGAAAGAGGGACATTGTCTGGGCCTGAATCCGAATTACTCCAGGTTCCATGTCTCAATCCTTAACTCCGGGTCTCCTGTACCAATCCCCAATTTCGATGTTCTTTATCCCAATACCGAATTCAAGATTCGTTCCCGAATCTTTATTACACACGATTTTTCAAAGTTTCAGATTCGAACGATACATTTAGCAATACATGAGAAAGTCCTGTCCAATGAGAGGTGATAAGACCCAGTCTCAGACGGGCTATCAGCACTTTTAATGGGACAAAAATACTTGTTTTCGCATACAAATTGGTTGCTCTTTCTAGTCATGTGTAAAAGGTAAGCTAAAGAGTTCCCCGTGCATACATCACCGTGCAATGAAGGCACATTTAGGGGATGTGGGGGTAAAGGCCCACACATTCTCGATCTCCGCCATTTCAGAGGTGAGGTGATCAGCACCACGCTCCGGCCACCTTTACCCCCCCAGGTATCCATTGATTTGAGGGTGGGTGAACACCAGAGCAGCTTTCTGCGGGGGGGGGGGATTCCGACTTTAGATCACTTACCCTCGGAATCGAACCCGGGTCTCCCGCGTGGCAGTCAGACGCCCTACCTACCACACCACACCACCGCGACTCTCCAAAGTCATATGTGACAATTATTAAGTACTTATGATTAGAGCCTGAATTCTTTTTTACATAACTACACTTCTATGGGCTTTTACCAGCTAGTTAGTAGCATTAAAAAAATACAAAACCGTTGAATTATACCAACAGAATTCTCACATTAAACTGGGTTTGACATATTTCAATAGGTTCTACACATTTGGTAGTAATCTTGACATTTTATTTCTTCTGACTCGTTCAGCGGAGCCGACCTCCGTGGCGGAGTGGTTGGCAGAGCGCACTAGGACGCCAAGGGTGTCGGGTACGAATTGCAGACTGGGCAATTTCATCACATCATTCATCCCCACTATCGCGGTTAGCCAAAAGTGACAGAAAAGTGACGTAAATATAACAATCGATCAACCAATCATTAGCGGACTCCAGACTGACCATAGGAGTCGACGCGATGACCGTATTACCCAACGTAAATCAACCTCAAAGATATGTTGTACCACGAAGTTTAATTTTTATCTAGTAATGACAATACTTCCACGTGAAACATGAAACTTCAGCATTTTTAAAATTGAAATATGGATAGTGGTATCATGTGAATTGGTGCAATCAGTCTTCTCAGGCTGAAATACTGTGAAGAGATTTATATAAATTCCATTAGGAATCCGTCTTCACGGAATCACAATATTGTTGGACATCTACTACTGAAAGGGCGAGACTGCGTAGTCCAGAGAAAATTTGCTGACATTTAGAGAGCTGAATACATAGGCACCTGACATTTGAGAGTAAATCAATATAGAATTGCGTGTGCCGCTGACGCTCAGATTTTGTTTAACGAATAAATTGACATCTTTTCACTAAAAGTGATCTCTGTACACACTCAGTGGCTTCTTTACTAGGAACACTAGCTAGAGAGAAGTGTCCCCTCGCCCTCAATCGCAGTTTTAACAGCTACAATCATTTCAGGAACGCACTCAACGAGATTTCGGAAACGATCCTTAAGCGTGCTGGTCCACACATTTGGTACCTGTTCAACATAATCCTAAAAATAATCAATGGGCACGAGATCTGTCGACTGCGTTAGCCACTATAGAGTACTTGTGAAGTTGTTCTCGCTTTGAGATGAGGCTTACTTTATCGTCATGAAAATCTCATTTTTGAAATTTGGAAAATAAACCACATTCTTTAGGTTCTGGTCTAGTTTCCGCATTTTGCACTAAAATTTTTACTGTTATTCTTTCCTTTTTTCCTGGGACCAAATGCCCTATTCTCCGTGACAAGGTTTGATTTCCCTGCCCCATCTCATCTCTCTCCTTCCTGCAGAAACCACAGCGTGCGCCGCCTTGCTAAAATGACAGATCTTCAACCCTTCGCCGTACCTCTCCGCTTCACGGCATTGGAAGAACAGGGAGATGTTCATCTTCCCCAAAATTCTCTTGTAGACATTGAAGGGAAAGAGACTTGGCAAGTTAAAAGCTGTCCTTTTTGCCGATGCTTCCTAAACCCCAACATTTAACCTATAGCAGCGGAGACCGAATGTCGTCAAATCATGCTACGGGGAATAGTGGTAGGCAAGAAAATCGATCATACTGGACAGTGTTCTTAATAAAGCGATTGTACTCTGGGCAAGATTAGAAATTCAGGACGCCTAATTCAATGCCTGATGTCCATTTGTTAACTGATCTCCCATTATAATTAGTTCCGCATTACAAGATTTTATTTCGGTTTTTCTACTCGCCCACATAATTTGTGGGTGGCTGTAGCTGGGTAAATATGAGAATTCAGACTTCAAGTTTCTTCATTATGTATGTATATATATAGATGTGTGCGTGTGCGTGTGTGTGTGTGCAGGGATGGAAATTAGTTCAATGGGTAAAATTTACAGTCTTCAGGAACCAAATACTGACTAATTACCTATAAAAAATCATTGCAGCGTATCGGTAAATTCACATTTTATACATAAAAGATTCCAGTTATACACAATATTATCTGACGTAGTCAGTCATGACATCTTCTTAATGAACACAAAAGTAATATTTTAATGAAGACAAGATAAGGTTTACATTTCGTACTTAAAGATACATGCAGGGTAAAAAAATGTAAAATGGTATACAGTAAAACAAGAAGAAGACAAGAAAACATGGCTTTTAAACTTTCAGTATAATGATACGTTAGTAAAATAATGCCGCTAATCAAACTGAAAAAAAAAAAAAATCATCTCACTGAAAGACTTCAATTACAGTAACGAAAAAATTCGTAAATTACAGACAAAAATGACTTTACTGATCATTTTCCACCCGTGTGTGTACGGGAGAGGACGAAGAGAGAGAGATATACAGAGAAAGGGGGTTCATTCGATTACCTAATGATCAACAATGTTTACTGAAAGAGACTGTCAGGTGACAATTACTTCAAACATATTTTTTATTTCAGAGACAAAAGTTTGCTTCAAGTCCCTCATGCTTACAGTTTCCACTGGAATCCGAACCAGTGAGACTCCACTGAGGATCGAACCCGGGACCCTTTGATAAGACAACAGCGTTACCGTTCTCCACCGAGGCGGCTCAGTATTTTATTTCACTGGCAATATTTATTATGGAGGGGATTTCAATTTCAAGTAACGTGCAAGAAGTTCGACACACAAACGCTAGAATTCTAAATTCAAGGAGTTTGGGGAAGCGGGGATTATGAAGAAAAAATAGGACATTGCCTGCCCTCTTACCGGAAAACATGCTCCGACGCCTTGACGACCTGCCAGCCGAGAAACGTCAAACCATTACTTTGCATGGTACTTTGTTTTCTGAAGAGAATAACACGCTCTTCGATGCGAACTACACACCGCCCGCCAGCTTCAGCGCCGCGTCTATTTATAAATGCTCAACCTGTTGAAGGGAGGTGGGAAATTGATCGACATCTACAACAAAGGTGATACGGGCGCTGCAGCGAAGCAATGACGAGACATTACACGTGGATGAACAGAATTGCAAAACAGTTCAGCAAGTCAATTTCGCAGATATTCAGCAAACCACTGGGTTCACTGCCCGCTAAAGTTCTGAATTGATTTTACAATGTCTGGTAATAATATTTATATTAATGGAGCGGAAATAAAAGCGAAGTTGTCGTATATCCATCCTTAATTGAACAGTTGGGCTCTCGCGTAACCAAATGGTTAGCGTCCTCTCCTTTCGTGCGAGCGGTCCCGGATTCGATTTCCGGTGTGAGCCCCAGAATATTGACGACCCAGCATTGTTTGATTTAATTTGATTTTTGTTACTTCGCGTCGCTTTTCTGTACTTTTGGCTAATCACGACGATGAGGATGAGTGATGATGAAATTGATTAAAAACACTCACAAAGAACACCGGTAGCAACTTGAAAGGACAAGTATGGAATGCATCAGGTATGCTGATCCTCACCCAACCCCTTCTTATGCTGATTATTTTATTCAAATTATTTTAAACAGAAAAGTTTACGGGAAAAAATGCAAAATAAAACCTTCTTATTAATTTCACTTTCGCGTTATAGTCATTGGCAATAAAAATAGGACACCTAGATCATGAAATATTCGCTTCCCTGCAAGGCGATGTGTGTGTTGCTTAACTCTACGGCGGAGATGCAAGTTCCCATTGAAACTTTGCTATTACAATCCACTTATCGCAGTAGACTTGGACAACACGCAACGCTTTGCAGGGAAGCTAGTTTTCAGAATCTAGGTGTCCCGTTTTATTGCCGGTGACTATAACGCGAAAGTGAAATTAATAAAAAGGTTTTATTTTGCATTTTTTCCCGTAAACATATGCTATGTGGAACCTGAATCATCCTCCACCCCTCTCCTGCCAAACTCATTCTCTGGATTGCAAAATGCACTGGAGTAATGTAAAAATTAAAGGAGCTTTCAGACAGAAGCGACAAGCAAGCGAGTTTCGCACTGAAGTTACAAGCGACACGGGCCATTTCATCCAATAAGAGGGCATTAACCGGGTATGCGCAAAACAACATACAGACACGAAGCATTGCATTGATAAAGGGCCTAATCCGAGCGGCAAGCGACACGCGCAGCTTGTTGTGCATTTATTTCTGATGGTTGGTTTCCAATAGACACGTGTCGTTTCAGTCTGAAATCTCGGTATATTTGTTATAACAATGCATCTTGGCACCAGATAGTAACTAGAGATTTCAGAGTCCGGAGCGAGAGAATCTGGTGCCCTTCTCACCGAATTGGAGCAAATGTTACTTTCCTACACGCCTTTTAATATTCGCCCGCGAAAATAATTACATGATATTTTGAGTTATGCGCACGTGGCTAGCTACAACATAATTAATTCTTGTCTCCAGCAAAGTACACTTAGGAGGGCATACGACAAGTTCAAAATGCTCATTTTTCATATTTATTTCGGCACAGAGAGATAAGGTAATGGTATTTATAATATAACATTGCAAAAATTATACATGTGCTTTAAATATAACTCGAAGTATTTCCAGATTTTCAAAACGCCCCTACTATAGCATTAGCTATTACTGGGTGGTTGGAACATAACACGAACAAATCGGATACAATAACTTTATAAACAATCAGTATAAATTTTAAGCAACTCTTGGAAAAACTTGTATTGCGGGCGAAACGGGCAAGAACATTCTTTGGAACTATGTCTTTGGAAATTGACAATAACACTGAATTCTGATTTAATAGGGCATCACGTAGTTTACTCTTTTCCAACTTTTTCTAGTTTTTGCTCACTGGTTCATCGGTCGGTGGATGGTTGCAACACTACTAAACCAGACTCCTTTCAAAAATCGGGAGCTAAACTGGAAATTTAGTAGTCTGTGCCTGATTAATAAAAGATGAGGAGCACATGCACTTATTCAGTACTTGCTATTCGAAGGTAAGGAAGGCCCCTATAAAAATGCAGGGGTTCTTGGTTGGAATCACGAATAAGGCATGATTATTCATGCGAGTGCACATCTCCATCCACGCGATTAACCCAAAGGTAGAAAATCAATCCATCATTTCCCACCCCAAGTTATCTGGAGATAAACATAAACGGTAGATAAGCTACATAAAGTCGTTTATTAAATCGATTACATAGTGTATCATCAAGGTTCAATTCAAGCAATTTCCCATGATACTCCCTTCTGGCCAATTCCTGGTGTACAGTCAGAGAAAGTAGTTCTTGGGCCATGAGACCTACGATATCGTAACATCTTAAAGCCTGTTGTCTATACAACCCAAATAACAAAATAGTCGCTTAGGTTTTCCTGGTGAACCTGGCTTCTCGGGAACGATTGAGTAGCTATTGACAGCAGCGGGAGTCATACCCCCAGGCCCAGCCATAACAAACAACAGCTGGGTGCCGTGAGACCACCAGAAAAAGTTTCAGGAATTTGTTTCTTAACAACAGCTACTCGTAAGGAAATGTTCTCGTTACTGATATTAGAGTCATTGCCAAGAACGTTCACTGAAATGGTGGTTTTCATCGAATCATCATCGCGCAAAACACATGCTGTCAACCAACAAGTTCTTGAAAAAGATTGGAGTTAAAACTACTTGACAAATGATAAGACGAATCGATATTCATTAGTCCCAACTTAGAATTTTGTGTAAGGCATGGATCATCATGTCCTATCATCCATTTCATAGCTGCATTAATCATTCTCATCGTCTTTGTTGACGCAAGTGCTAGAAAAAGCAATATAAAATAAGTAAAATTAAGAAATAACATTTTCAGCGATTTCACGCAGCGACTCAGTTGAATGTAGACAAAGTTTCATTAATCGGGAACCAAGGGCCCCTTCGTTCTGCTTCATTGTCATTTTCCCTCCATTTTGCCTGCCGCGATTAACCTGATGTTGATTAATGCAATATTAATTAAAACAACCAACCAGCGAAACAATCCACAGAGTGCACCAAAGCGGCGCATATCATGAATAGGTAAACTATGTGATATTATGCTAATTTAGTAACAAAATGTGAATTTTGGGGGGTTCAGTTAAGTGGCTGCACATCCATTACGTAATCGCGATATCATCAAATTGTGTGAAACGTGTCTACACCTAACAGTTGGGCTGAAAAGTTCGTAGGCTGACTTATAAATGGCGTTACTAGAATTAAATCCATGTGATTTTTACTTAGTACTAACCTTCAAAAGATACGTGTATAAATTTCACAGCTGCCGGATAATTAGTTCGTGAGATATAGCATTGTGAGTGAAGTAGCTTTTGTTATTGTGAAAAAATGGATAAAAAAGAATTTCGTGTGTTAATAAAGCATTGCTTTTTGGCGAAAAAAAATACTGTTGAAGCCAAGGCTTGCCTTGATAAACATTATTCGGACTCTGCACCAGGAAAATCAACCGTTGAGAAGTGGTTTGCTAAATTTAAACGAGGCGAAATGACGCCCCAAAGAGGCTGTTACCGACTAAAACATAAAAAAAGTCCACAAAATAATAATTTTAAATGATCGTAAAGTGAAGTTGATCGAGATAGCTGAGACTTTAAAAATATCAAAGGAACGTGTTGGACATATTGTGCATGAATATTTGAACATGCGAAAGCTGTGTGCAAAATGGGTGCCGCGCGTGCTCACAATCGATCAAAAGCAACAACGTTTTGATGATTCGGAACAATGTTTAGCGATATTCAACCGTAATAAAATTGCTTCCCCATCCACCATATTCTCCAGATCTGGCCCCCAGTGACTTTTTCCTGTTTGCAGACCTTAAAAGAATGCTCGCTGGAAAAAAAATTAGCACTGATGAAGATGTTATCGCCGAAACTGAGGCCTATTTTGAGGCTAAAGATAAATCGTACTATAAAAATGGCATCGAAAAATTGTATGACCGCTATAATCGTTGTATCGCCCTCGAAGGCAACTATATTGAATAATAAAATCGAATTTTGTCAAAAAAATATTTTTTACTATGTTAGCCTACGAACTTTTCAGCCCAACTGTTACGTAAAGTGTGTCGGTCCCCGTGATGGAATATTTAGCGCTAAGCCCGGGCTTTAAGATCAAATTTGTTTTGTTATTGTTTTTATTATTAATTACCTCAGTTTTCTTCCTCTGAAGTTAAATTACACTGGGGAACAAGAAAAAGATTTTATTTTGTGGCATAAAGTTTAATAACAGTTTCAGCACACAAAACAGCTGTGATTGCCAATTGTATGATTGGTTCAGTTGAATTGACTCCAGTTTAAAAAATAAACACACCATGGAAAATGTAGGAGGTAAAATTACTCCACGCTTTTCTCGGTAATATCAAAATTTGATAATGGGCTGAAATTAAGAAACTTATTAATATATTTTTAAATTGTTGCCAGGCAACTTATGAAGCATTGCTAGGCAATATATCTCCTATGTTTGTGGGATAGTCGTGCTAGAGAAAAGCATTGGCCGATAAAAGTTTGGCCCCCAAAGGGAAAATATTACAGTGGGAAAAGCTAATATCATTTATGAACCGCTGATAGATAGGGACAAAATCATCCTTCCGGCACTGCGTATTAAACTTGGGTTGATAAAACAGTTTGTCAAGGCCTTAGATACAAGTGCTGATTGTTTCAAATATATATGCCACACTTTTTCAGGACTAAGTATATAAAAATTAAAGGCAGGAATCTTTGACGAACCACAAATTCGTACACTTATAAATGATGCCAATTTTACATGTCTTACATCGAATCTGAGGCCTGGCTGAGCTTTCTGTCCGTCGTCAAAAACTTTTGGGGGAATCACAGAGCAGAAAACTACCACGATATAGTTGGAAATATGTTGAAAAATTTTTAGAAATTGGGAGCTAATATGAGTGTGAAGATACATTTTCTACATAGCCACATTGACAGATTCCCTGAGAACCTTGGTGATTTTAGTGAAGAACAGGGAGAAAGGTTCCATCAGGATATAAGGATAATGGAAGAAAGGTACCAGGGACGGTGGGATCGCCACATGATGGCCGACTACTGTTGGAGCTTACAGAGGGAATGTCCTAAAAAGCAATACAGCAGGAAATCGTATAGAAAACGTTTCACATAGTTTGTTACTTCAATGTGTACATATTTTCTTAATTATTGTGATCATAGGCCTATATGAATTTATTTTTATAATAATTATTGTAATCACAAAAAGAAATATTAAATTATTGTTGGAAGTTCATTTATATGTATGTCTTATGTTTCCGCCATTTTGATTTAGTTGCATGTATTTCATACATTAGAGCCAATTCAGGAAATATATTATTATATCATTATTCAGCAGCATGAAATCGCCCTAAATTAGCTCTCAAACACTGTGCCGCAATTTCACTGTTCCCCAGTGTTATTCATGACGACGATTTATGATTACATTTAGACATGAATGAACATACACAATAAACCCATTTTGATCGGAACTCGAACTCTGAACCTTGTTCGACCAGAAATACAAATATCCATAAGGCATGAGTGTTTCATTGGAGATGTTCCTCTACTCCCGTCATTTTATCACTAATATATTTCTTTATTATACAATAATAAATCACAACTGCCTAAAAATAAATATTATTTCGCATTTTCACATGCATATGTTTTTTTACGGTTAGAGTGTGAACTGGCACCTGTTTATTTAGATTGTTCTTTGTTTCGTGTGTAATTAAAGATAGGAAAAGTGCTTGTGGAACGATTAGGGATATAAGAATTCAGTCCGTGACGGAGTGGTTAGCGCCGTGCGCTACGATGTGTGATGTCCTGGGTTCGAATCCCGTCGTGCGTATGGGTGCGCTTTGTGTGTGCCCCTTCATCAATTTCGTCATATCATTCATCCTCGTCGTCGCGATTAGCAAAAGGTGAAAGAAAAACGACACTAAGAAAATAAAAAGAGGTTATAAGAATTTTAACCACTGTTATTTTTTAAAGAGATTTACCAACCATTTATATGATCTAACAGACTACACGCTACCCTGAAGACTGAGGCAGATTCAGCCTCCGAAACGTAGGTAAATCTCTTTAAAAAATAACAGTGGTTAAAAGTCCAAAAACTAGAATGAATAAATCACCACTGATTAGCTACAAAGGTGGTTATAAGAAGAATTCTTATTTCCGGACATTTCCTAGATTTTAGAGTTGTGTCTGGCCTCCGGAAGGAATTTGAAAGAAATCACAAATGTCTTATACGCGTATGTATTTTGGGCATCACATAACTTCAAATTAGATTGAGAAACAGAAAATCTGAGGGGTGCCTGAGATAACGTGGTTCCTTGGAGAAGTATGCTTAAATCGAAGAGTGTGCATGGTTGCTACTGGATGTTCGGAAAAACAATTACAATCCCAGCTCTGATATTACTTCCCGATTTTCTAGATCCGGAAAAGTCCGGATATATGTATAAAAATGCTTACTTTGTGAAGTGATACTATAAGTGTCGGTAATTTGTTCGAAGTAACAAGTTTCATTCCAGAAATTATATAAACAGTCCTTATTGGAGAAATAAGGCACAACATTCTGTTTCCCCCCAGTGTATAGTAGTTTTTAACATTTTTCAGTAAACAAGAACTTCCAGACTTTGTTTACGAAATTGTGAACTTTTTCCTTCCCAAATTCATGGATTGTTTTCCCTTCCTGGCCCCGTCTCGACGAAAAACGTTCTGTCTTGTATACACAAGTTGAAATCAGATACGGTCGTGCTATTAATTAGCAGCTGAGGAATTTTGAACTCAACCGTTCACTTCAACATTAATTTTTCAGCTGAAGATGTGTCATATTCTCGTCATATACTAAGATGTCCTAGTAACTTATTATATTGAATGCAAATGCGTTCGTGTCCAACATTTTGAGACAATTTGTCCTACTTTCCGCTGAAGAGTGATCTGATAGCCCTGTGTGTGATGAAAACTGTTTTTACTCAATTTCTGATATAATTTATACCAGCATTTCCTTCAACTTTTATTACCTTGTTATTACCTCCAATGCTTACACGACTTTTCCTTCGTGCTTGACCTTTTGGTTCAGAAATGTTTACAACACCCCCCCCCCCCTATTCAGCGTGTAAATAGCAGACAATAAAACACTGGAATACCATAATGTATACAACTTGTTTACTACATATTTTACAAAAATATTACAATGTTAGCTTGATATAACTGTACGAAATAAAATACCTGTTTTATACGCACACTGGAACGAGCGCAGGTCTGCTGAGAGTCACTCCGGCAGTGAAGGTCACTGATCGAAGCAGTTGGTGCTTGCTTGCTACAAACAGGCGCCTTATCTTTGCTTAAGGAAACACGGAAATCTTCGTTACTTTCTTTTCGCCAGACTAATGGTGAACATTTACAGGAACGTAAGGAGTAGTATCGTATTCTATTGGAATTAAATTTCGTGACGTTTAAAATATATCATAACAATATGTAAATCTCTGACCTACACTGAACTTATGTTAAAAGTTTCATTGACATGTGAAAGCGGAAATTTAGAGATCCTTCTTCCTTACGATTTCTAAACAACCGAAGAGTGTGGTGAACGTGAAACTACTTATTGTTCGCAACACCGTTATGTATTATACAAACTGTCTCTAATCAAAACCCCTATTACATCAAGGGAAGTGATTTTTAAGACAATTCTACCACGTATCCAACGTAACCAATATTCAGATTGATTCCAAGCTTCTGTTTGGTTTATTTGGTGTTGCATTTTTACCTCTTGCGATAATCGAGACGATGAATTCGTAATGATACGAATGCAATGCTACATCTAAGCCTCACCAGGTTTCGAACCTGGATCCTCTGGTTTTGTAGAGAGTTACGGTGAATTTGATTTTTATTTTCATTTGGTATTTTAAGTGCACTATGCACAGTAAGGCTAATGGAGACTTCATCTACAGTTTAAAGTGAGATCCGAACCACTATTGTCTCCACCGGGTATCGAACCGGGGACTCCGATTACAAGGCGACTCCGCTACTATTGCGCCATCGGGAAGGGAAAAAAAGTTACGGTGACTACGGTAATGAAGAATTGAAAGTAGCATAACGACTAAGCTATTCGTTAGTCAATGAATATTATGAATGTCAGTTCAAATTGGAAAAATACTACGAAATTTCCAGAGTGCGTTACAAATCGTTAATTTTTCTCTTTCCACACATTACTTTGCTACTAGATATTTACATGCTAAGATGTAGAAAGTGCTACATTTTCAGTGTGTGGAATTGAGATTTATTTCTGAGAATGGAGTAGTGGGAAAAGGATCACCTCACATGTTTGGATTATACCCCACCCCACACACACAAAGGATATCGACTGTTGTTCTTATAAGGAAATATAACATGTATGAATTGTGTCAAGAACAATTGGAGCCTATTCACATCCCTACGAAACTTGGAAGAAAGCCCACTTAGAGATTGGGAAGTTCTGTTCCGACAAAATCGGAATGTATAGTAAATTAAAAAGCAAAGTGCTACCGTGTGCTTTGCACCAAACCATGAAGGCATGTAGGGGGTGTGGAGTTAGGGCCCCAAGCTTTCTTCATCAGGCCGAAGGTGGGGTTGGTTGAACAGGTGGACAAAATTCCGATTCTCCCCCGTCGGTGATCGAACTCAGATCTCTCGCATGATAATAAAACGCCCTAACGACTGAGCTACAGCGGCACATATAGTATATATAGTAGTAGCGTATGAAATTCATGCAAGAATTGTTTAGTGTTTCGTTCAACGTTTTTAGGCGAATTATTTTCGGATATATAACATGTAGCTCTTGTCGGTTGTGCGACCTGGCTTGAGAAAAGGCGATTTTCTGACGAACAACATTCAACCTGTCAAGTCACGTGACTATCCTACATTTTCTGTGCCTGTTGGGTTTTGCATGAAAGACGAGTTGTTCTTGAGACAAACAGAATCACCCGATAACCTCAAGGTGCAATGTGTGTTGCCTACCCTTCCGGCATTATTTACTGCCATTAAAGTCTTATGGGGAAGAAATTTTCCCACCACTGTACGTTACTTGTATATTTGAACACTCGAGACAGGATCGAAAGACCACAGTGTAAAGTAAAGGAAACTTACAGAGAGCACTTTTATACACACATTCTGTTGAATTAGCAGGATGAAACAAATTTAGGTTTAGTGATTATCTTCCATAAAACACTTATGCTAACAAAACATGCAACGTGAATGGTAAACAATATATTTAGGATTAGATCTACACAAAGAAAATGTCCCGAGATACATCATCTCAGAGTTAAGCCGAGGAAAAAGCAGGCTTTGAAATACGGGAACAGATAATACGAGCTGTCGGGAAGAAGAATTACAAAAATTACATTCTGTGACTAAGTTAATTGCGAGAACGATTTCATGAAATGGATATAAAAGAATTTTAAAAATTATCAACTATTTAAATGACTTCCCGTGCACTGTTTATGCCCAACACAGCATTCTTCCAGTTCCAGGCTTATTTCTTTAAATTAACGAACGCATTTTCCCAGGACTAACTCTGAGGGAATTAATTTGTGTCAAAGTGCACTCCGTGCTCAGCTCAGATGGGCTGATCGGTACTAGCCCTACAGTTTTAAGTGGGATCTGGGCCTCTACTAAGAATCAAACCCGGGGACATGGTTACTGGACTAGAGCGTTAGTCAGTACACTATCAGGGAAGCCCTATTAACTTTTCACCTTCACGTATGTGTGTAAAATTGGGCACATCTTTAAATAAACAAGGAATACTCTTAGAATTTTCTTCTCCCCACCACTAGCCAGGGCTTTGCGTGCAACAGTTGGACAATGTGGCATTGTTATTACATCACGTGACAATGAAGGACAGCACGTCAGAGCACATGCACGAGGAAGACTCACCTAAAAGGGCAGGCAGCTGACGAGGTATCGCCGAGAATCCGCCGTAAACGTGCAAGGGAACCTGGTTCGCGTCCTGGGGAGGGCTTTCTAGCTGCAGGAAGGAGCGGGGACGGCCGAGGTCAAGGTCGCATATCTCCCCGGCGAGGTCAAGTCCGCTGTGAAAGCTGGGGCTCTTGGGTAATCCGCCTGCGCCGCTGTCCCTGTAGAACATAGGGCGCGGCGCCTCGCTCGTCCGATTCTGGTGAACCATGCCGGCGGCCTCCTTGCTGCACTCGACGCCACAGGAGAGACGACAGGAACCCCGCTCCTCCACCTGGCAACACAGAGGCGCCTTCAGCTTTTCGACGGCGCGCGCCGAGGGCAGGAGGGTGAGTGACAGCCGCTACGCCACGCCCGCATCCGGCGTTGCCAAACGCGACGGCGATCAATGAGAATCACCGTGCAGGATTGCTAATCTACCTTGTTTCCCCCCAAAACACCTCTGTTCACGACACAGGCATCAGTTCGTGTCCTGTTTGGAGACTTGACTGCTCAACAACACTGTTTAACACGATGATACCATCACACCACGGAACAACAACAAATACCCATAAAGGCACTACCGTAAAGTTTCTGCTATGAAAATACTAAAATCGAATCCACCACATTCACTTTCAACTTCACTGTGTTAACTCAACTCACAATTTTGATCCAAACACCACCAAAATCTCACAATTTATTTCCTCCACCGATTGGGTCACTGACCTTGTTTATCAACAAACACGACACGCTGAACCAAACCTATGAAATCTTAGATCTTGTCGCTCTTCTTTCCCCACACGAGACAGTGTATTAGGTAAATGCCTCGCACTGTAAATAGCACTGAAAACGCAGAAGAGCCATTACGCACGTAAAATACTTGGGAACTGTCAACACACTTTACCTACGGTCAATTTGGTCAGAAGTGACATTTTTCACTACAGGGGTAGGAACACAACTTTTGGGGAGAGACACTGTACTGGCGATTTTAAATATTGGGTCACTGTCTTCTACTTTTTGTGTTGGCCAAAACGATACCTGGAGCAGAACCTGATCTGTCATGGGACGCTCGCTTCCATAGCCCGGGGGTTGGGAAAAGCTTGAAAAGATGCTGCAAAGATGATCTTGAGAGAAGCGATGGGACTTAAATGAGCACCTTCCGCTATATCTCGAGAGCACGACGCACACTCACTAACGACACACGCACATTAATCGCACAAGATAAAGAAATCCAGAATCACCCGTGCCCAAGACTGCAGCCAGAGAATCATTCTCCATCTCATCTCCCTTCTCTCATCTCATCTTCCCTCAGGACTGGACCACCTAGTTTCCACTTCTTCCGCTAGAGTGCAGGCGGCATCACAACGGCACACTCCGTACGCACCTCCGTGCGGTGAATGACGAAAGCAAAATCGCACACATCCCCCCCCCCCCATACTCTTTCCGCAGCTTGATTGAAGGGGAGAAGATCAGTCTGCTCTGTGCACAAGCTGCTAGCTTAGAGCTACAGTTCGGTGAAGTTCGAAATCTCATCACTAGAGATCGGACTTTTGTACACTGGATGCAAAAGTATGACTAGGCAAATTTTTCATCGCCATTTTCATTAATACTTTTCTTGCAGCTTGAACCTCACACTGAGTAAAACAAAATGAATAAACATGGGGATGGACAATTTTCCTGGTAATACTTATGAATCCCACTTTGCATAAATATGGAGCAAAATGTGAAATCGTGAAGTAAAATTGCGCAAACATGTAAGTTCTAAAAATTAATATTTATTGCACTTAGTCGAGCTTTCTAAATATTTGTTAAGAACTACATGTTCTTGACAAACACCAAATGAATACAAAGAAGAAACGATTCTCTAAAAATATTTTAAACACGTCAAAACAACGTGTTTATGCAAATCAGAAGAAATGGGAAGGGGGGTCAGCCTTTGTGGCAATGTGGTTGCCTAGCTACTAGGGTTCTAAGTTGCCTGTACAGCCATCCAGGAAAAGGAGTAGAAAAATTACAGTTGCTATGTAAGTAAGTCTGTGCACATAAGTCCTCATGAACTTCTAAAAAAATGTCAAGTTCTCTGTTGATTGCAATTTAATTTGCATGAAAAGAAAAATGCACATTATTTGAAACAGAGATGGATAGACAAACGAAAAAAAACTTCATTAAAAAAAATGTTTGCGTTAATGACCCCCACCTCTATACGCTGTGAAAGTGCGCGGCGACGCGCAGTAGACCGAACTCCTCGCACACGAAATGAGACTGCCAAGTCTCGTCCCTAAATATAATACTCTTCGTACTTCGGTGAGCAGAAAGGTTCCTCCACAATGCTTTTTTTTTTTTTTAACGTGATGTAGAATGGGATACATAAGTATTACCAAGCAAATTGTGCATCACCATGTTTATCTTCTCAGTTTTATTCTAGGAGAGCTTCAAGAATTGATTGAGTTTATTTAACGTTGCATTTCTGCAACTTTTGGCTAATCGCATCGAGGGGGATGAATGGACAATCGCAAACTTACATCAAACACAACACGAGCTCACATATGATTATGCTGGCTGCGAGTTCAGACGCCAGAGCCTTGCTAGTCTGCAAAATACAGTCCAGGGTGTACTACTTGGAAGGGAGGTTGACATTTGGGTGTCTTTGCAAAGGGTCATCCCTTACATCTTGGCTTCAAGAATTGAAACAATATGCCAAAAAAGTTACACAGAACCTGTGCACCAGTACACGTGGAAATCTATTCCTTAAAAACACGTAAGATGCAAGACAAAAATTAATGAAATTAATCATGGACAATTTGCCGAACAATATTTGTGCATTCCACTATACTGCTGACTTGTGCATTCCACTATACTGCTGACCATGTTTCCAAGGTCATACCTTACTGAAGACAAATTTATTTTTATTTCTGGTACAAATTCAGCATTGACCACAATTAATAGCATGCAGAGTACTATTTGCAAGGCAATTCCTCGAAATTCCGTATTTTTACTCCTGCTCGATAAGAAATTACAGGAATTTTCCCTTGAACATTTTTCGAATACACACAGTATATCACACACACACACACACAAAATAGTGCAGTAAAACTTACACACTCACAAAATTTAGCAATTTAAACATCTCGTTTCTACTATATTTACATACAAAGGAGGAACAATGAAACGGGATAGTTTCATTTTGTAGATTGCAGGGTGCACCAGCGGCCCCTGGAGGCCAGTGGTGTGAATGGTTTGTTTCCAGTTTCATCTCCGCAGTTGTGATGGAATTTTCCATTGCGAGCGGTTTTTTGTGTTATACCACAATGCACGTAATTTCCCAGCACAGATGAGCGAGCTTGTTACCTTTTCAACTAATTTTCATTAAGCCTTAAGTTAATAATTAGAAGAAGAACTTGGTTGGTTGTTGTTTTTGCATTATTTAACCAATTATTTTTGTAAATTAACCCCTTCCTCCTTAATACGAATGCAGCACAGATGTTAAGTTTCTGCAACGTAGTTAAGTTTCTGCAACGTAGTTAAGTAGCTGCTATTTTTGTGTGTATTTGAGAGAACGAATATTGCAGTGCAGTAACTAGGGTTCCAATATAATTTTTCTACGCCAATCACTTACATTCGTGTACGCCGGCTCGGTGACACGAGTGTTAAACTTTCGATCTTATCACCGAACTTTACGGGTTCGAATCCTGGCGTGGCCATGGGCACTCATTTAAACCAAATCATCACTCATCCTCATCGCCGTGACTAGCTAAACGTGGCAGAAAAGCGACGAATAACAAAAATACATACGTCTGCAATGAGTACTGTTCACAAGTTTTCTTGCCCGAATTTTCCATCTGGAGACGCGAGCCAAAATGACCAAAATATGGGATTTTGTGAACAATTTTAAGAAGGTATTGAAGAAATTTTTGGGAGTGTGGGTAAATCATTGTACGTTATATCCAGCGTTGGGAATGGTATTGCAAGTATCTCAAAATGGTGTCCCCTAGGGCGCTGGAGAAACGCTTGCGATGTTGCAACATCTTCTGGTGAGGAAGATATGGGGTGACGTGACCTAGGGGCTTGGGTGGTAACATTAAGCAACATCAGAGTAACTGCCAGTTACGTATTAGGAACACTGGAATTTAAAATGAATTAAATTAAGAATTTAAAGTAGAGATCAGCCGAGTGAGCTCCAGTCGGTAGGGCGCATGGGGCGTATGCCACACGGAACAATTATTGATATTAGTTACTTCGCTTTTCTGCATCTTTGCTATTCACGAGGATGAGGATGAATGGTGAAAATATTAAATTGATGAAAAGAAGATCACAGATAAATATGGACAACACAAAACGCAAGCCCCATGGAGGATTATACTTGCTGCGAGTCCAGACGACAGAGCCTCGTTAGCCTACAAAATGCAGTCCAGGGTGTACTACGAGGAAGTGAGGTGGACTTTTGGGTGCCTTTTCAAAAGATCCGACCTTGTATCTGCATAAAGCGGCTCTGGGGTTCACCCAGCTTCTAATAAATGGATACCTGGAAGCAATCTTGTAGAATAAAGGCGGCCGGAGCGTGGTGATGATCATATCACCTCCAAAAACAAAGGGCCAGTACCTTCATATCCATCCACATGCCTTCATGGCACGGTGCAATGACCATGGAAAACTTTATACCTACTGTACAGTTCCGAATGTTAAAGTCCAGTTAATGTTAAGATAAGCTAATCGGGACTAAATTTAACGTGGGATCCGAATTTCGATATTTTTTTCACTTGTAGGGAAACAATGATCATCTTTGACGCAGGTAAAAAAAACTAAAAAACTACACAATTTTCAAGGAATTTCGCTTCATGGCGTACTACTGAAATCTCGCAAAAATCATTCTAAGATTGGTGCTTAGATTACGAGCCAAAAATACCCGAAATCAATACATGTTCGCTCAATATGAAAAACTCTCAGCCCTAGACAAAGTTTCCTATGATGGGTGTACCAAAGCTTCATGTTGCCTCGCACAATACAAGAATGCGTTGATCAAGCTACAAGGAGCGAATGTTATATACCTCTTTTTGTACTGAAGATGTGATATCTCAACAAATCACAATTTCGATGCTCTTGACAGCTCAGCTTGAACGAGGACAAAATACTCATCTCTACCACAATAGTGTCCATAACAGGAAGCATTCAGGTAACATATTAACATATGTACCACGTGACTTTTCGTCACGGACAAGAGGTTACACCGAGAGGCCACTGACAAATGGAAGTGAGAAATGTTATGTATTTCAGGGCAAAATGCTCAAGTCTGAAGGACGACAAAACTATTGCCATGATCCACATGTAATCTCGACTATGAACTACTACATTCAGGTATGAATTATTGTCGATTACGGGGTACAAGCTATGTATTTCCATTTTTATTTCGTTAAAGTACATAGCACTCTCAATTTTATTATTTATTTCGCCTTTTCATCATGACGAAGTTAAGGCTCGGACGCCTTTTCTCCACAATCATGTTTATATCTGTTTCATTTTCTTTCCCTGTATCTGGCATTCTCTTCTTAGCAAATTTACGCCAAAAAGAGTGTGGGATATAACCACATCAACCGACCATCATTAGTCCGCCACTATTTATTGAAAGAAGGGAAGAGGAATGTTCTTAGAACAGCTTTTAGGCTGAATTCTTCAAGTTCAATTCGCCACGAACTTAATAAGTAAGGTTAAACAGTCAAGGACAATTTTAGGTTGCAAAAGCCCATTTCAAAGCGAGTGGGGTCGTTAAAACTCAGAAGTGTCCGTGACTGTACGTACTATCTGCGTTATTACGTTTTACGCAATGTGCCATAATTAGAAGTTTCTAAAGTGCTCAAAACGTATCTCACTTTTGTTTTCCAGGATTGCAAACTCGTACCACATGCTTTGGTAAATGTCGAATTCCGAAAAAAAGAAAGAAAAAAGTTGCCCCCTTTTTCTTCAGATGCTGGGGGAGGCAACGAACAGCATTGAGAATGCAAAAATTGCTTAGCGGCCTCAACTTAATTAAATATGAAACCGTGAATGTTAATTACCACCCAACCCACTTTCGTTGCAGAGAGATGCCAATATTTTCTTTCAACCTCGCAGACTATCTTGTGAAAACATTGCTCGCATCATATAGCTACCGGGGTGTTCAAAAAAATGTATCCACACTTTAAAAGCATGTCATACATGCGATGCGCTTCAATTCGCCTTGGCTACGGGTTCAACGTGTAGTACTATCGTTCAATAACATCAACATATAGCGATAGTGATCCATTTCGTATTCAACAAGATGGCGCCCCGCCGCACTTTCATTCAGATGTGCGAGCCTACCTGGATAACACTGTACCAGGACGTTGGATAGGACGAAGGGGCCCGATTGAGTACCCGCCCGTTCGCCTGATTTAACCCCCCCTAAATTTTTACTTATGGGGGACCGTCAAGGACGTAGTGTAGAATAAGAAGCAATGGTCACTAGTGGATCTACGCCATGAAATTGAAATGTCTTGTGCAGCTATCCCTGTGGCTACTCTGGAACATGTCATCAGGAATGTAGAGCATCGTGTGCAAAAGTGTTTGCAGGCTGGCTGGTGGTTTGCAGTTTGAGCACTTATTGTAATTGCACGCAGAAACTGTGTCTATGTTGTAACTTTTCCCTTTGTATTGTTGTAATACTGACAATAATATAGCAGCTATTTCATTTTAAAGTGTGTATACATTTTTTTGAACATCCCATAGCCTATATATATACAGGGTGTCGCAAAACTCTTTCAACAACGCTTGGGAGCTGGTAGATATCATAAAAACAAGTAACTTTTCCCTATAAAGTTTACCTCGAAAGCGCTTAGTTTCTGTGCTATAAGCGCTTAAAGTCTATCCTGTACGTATGCAACCCAACACAGCAAACGCTTGCTCTGACATAACTAGCAGGGGCGCGGGGCAGGGTTGCCACTAGCGTTCCGCGTTAAGAGAGTCGACTTAAAAACAACAACTTGGGTGTCTTGCCTGAGCAAAATTCAAAACATTAATGATACTTGCGATGTTGTAAGAAGGATTCACAGTATTTATGAACTGACCAAAAGAAATAATGGACAGACTGAAATTCAAGATTAGTCATTCTAAAATATCTCCATAATTGATTTGGTTTATTTTAATTCGCTTTCTGCCACCTTTGGCTAATCGAAAAGATGAGGATGCTATGATGAAATAACAAATGACACCAATGTCTAGACCAGGATTTAAACCCGAGACACCTGGCGCCGTAGCGAACTGTGCTAACCACTTCACCACGGAGTGTTTCGTACATCATGCAATATCAACAACTGCAAGGGACACGTGATATAGGGGAAATCCACGAACGAACAAATGTAAGCATGATGTGTTTGCTGCCTCGTTTCGAACACGCAGACTGAAATGTAGAAATTTTCAGCGAAAAATGCAGGCTCGACGAGGACTCGAACCCTGGTTATTACAATTTATTTGAAAATTATTCCTATCTGTAATAGCGTTATTGCTAATCGTGTTTGTCTCTTAAGGAAATAATTGCGAGGCTCTTTTAAATTAATTTTTGATTGATTCATTGCTTGATTGATTTGCTTTATTTTACTATGCTGTTTGTGCCACTTTTGGCTAATTTACTAAGATGGTGATGAGTGATGATATGATTAAATTGATGAATGGACACTCATAAACATACATGCCCAAGCCGGGATTTGAACCCAAGACCCCTAGCTTATTTTAGAAACAGTGGCAACCTATAAATTTTACCGACAACTGATATGCATGTAAGAAAAATTATGTGTTTTAAAAATTGGTATCAAGAAAATTCCAAAGATTATTTGCAATACTAGGAACATGCGAATTAAAAACTCTCTCTCCCTCTCTCTCTCTCTCTCTCTCCACTCAAACTGGTTAATCTTGAATGCTCTATTAAAGAAGCTGTAGGAAGAAATTAATATTTCATTGAAAGGAATTACATTGAGTTCGGTGCATACTTACTGCCTGTACTAGTTTGTTCTGCACTTCACGATATCGTTTGATATTGGTACATCAAGAGATATCCTCGTAATTTACACTTTTTTCATGTGTGCGAATTAGTTTTCTCATTTTGTGTCTTTGCTTAGCATTCTTATCATGGAACGTGAAAAAAAATAATCAAAAGGAAACCATTGAGTACACGTCAAAAATTGTACATATTTATCATTCATTGTAGCAACTTGATATCAACATTGAAATGTAAGAGTAATAATTTCGGAAGGCACCAAAATGTCAACTTTTAGTTCACCCTGGAAACAACGTTTTGTAGCAAACGAGCGAGATTCTGACATCTAGATGAATTTCCAGAATAATTCTTGTAAATTTATATTATTCTCATTGTACGTAATTTTCCTACACTTTCGGGCAAATAGTAAATACGAGGACATAAGATCCAGTGACATTTTTGTCCAGGTAGGAACTCGTGTCCTGAACATTCGGTAGAGAGGGATTATGTGTTGATCACTAAACGTACTCAGTCACCGAAGTGGCTCAAGAATATTCATCTGCCGGAGATTTTTTTTCTTTTCAGCCTGCTTTTTATAACGAACTCGATTTGCAATAGCGCTAGTTCACTTTATTTCTAATAAATAAATTGTAATAACATTACAGTCTGCGTGTTCGAAACGAGGCAGCAAACACATCATGCTTACATTTGTTCGTTCGTGGATTTCCCCTATATCACGTGTCCCTTGCAATTGTTGATATTGCATGATATACGAAACACTCCGTGGTGATGTGGTTAGCACAGCTCGCTACGGCGCCAGGTGTCTCGGGTTTAAATCCTGGTCTAGACATTGGTGTCATTTGTCATTTCGTCATATCATCATCCTCATCTTCGCGATTAGCCAAAGGTGGCAGAAAGCGAATTAAAATAAACCAAATCAATCAATCAATTATGGATATATTTTAGAATGACTAATCTTGAATTTCAGTCTGCCCATTATTTGTTTTGATCAGTTTATAAATACTGTGCATCCCTCTTACAACATCGCAAGTATCATTAATGTTTTGGATTTTGCTCAGGCAAGACTCCCAAGTTGTTGTTTTTAAGACGTCTCTCTTAACAAGGAACGCTAGTGGCAACCCTGCCACGCGCCCCTGCTAGTTATGTCAGAGCAAGCTTTTGCTGTGTTGGGTTGCATACGTACAGGATAGACTTTAAGCGCTTATAGCACA
This sequence comes from Lepisma saccharinum, assembly GCF_977018435.1. NCBI lineage: Eukaryota > Metazoa > Arthropoda > Insecta > Zygentoma > Lepismatidae > Lepisma > Lepisma saccharinum. The sequence continues at coordinate 73,495,836 of NC_139231.1, forward strand.
GAAACTAAGCGCTTTCGAGGTAAACTTTATAGGGAAAAGTTACTTGTTTTTATGATATCTACCAGCTCCCAAGCGTTGTTGAAAGAGTTTTGCGACACCCTGTATAAACAAATCACTAAAACTTAAGCTCTGATGCAGCATGGCATCTAGAGTTGGGGAGTTAACGCGTTACCGAAATTGTATCAGTTAATTGCGTAGCCATAGGCTACCGTACATCCATACTTTGAGTTTCCCCACTAGCGTTACCTTGATCAAATCAGAACTGGAGGATATCTGACAGGATGAAACAAGCACGTTCTCTTGTGTGGCTTTAAACGTGTACGTGTAAAGTTACACTGGAAAACATGCACTACAGAGAACACTGGTGGCACGTGTGCAAACAGGGGTGCTCATTTTAAATCAACCTCGCTACTCGACCTCACCCTCCAGTTGGTGAAAACTTCCGCAGGTAAATGCCATTATTATACGGCAATGTACAAGCAATGGGTTACTTGTCCATGCATGGGAAAATGCGACCTGATCATCTCTGCCAGAGCTACTGCCATGCCTTGAGGCAGTAGCGACTTCTGCCTATTCGCACGTGCACACCCAAATAAATCTGAAATGCAATAATTTTTTTTATTAAACTTATTCACTGAACACTATATCCTTCAAAACATCAAACGTTCCGAAGCCCAATCGCCCCTTCCGCTTCGCATTACCAGTGCCTGCCGCTGAGATACGTTCGCTCGGAACACAAGTCGCCAGATGCTCGTTGGCCGCTGTTTGCAGCACGCAAGAAAAGAAGGGATTTGCTCTTCCAGATCGCGGTATTATGGGCTCCATTCCATTCTAGATCGTGTGGCGAAGTAGAGGAAGCACACACATCACCGTAAATCGAGAAAGGGACTTTCTCTTTCTATCGTATCTTCGCCCACCCTGTTCCGAGCATGACAGTCAGGGAGGGGGGACGTGGATCAGTCAGCTCTTTCTTTCCATTGTGTGGCAATATTGTTAAGCTATCAAAAGCTCGTTCCTCTTTCATTGCAAAGTGAGCATGATGAAAGGGGAAAGTGTACATAGCGAAAGCAGACTATGGAGGGAAGTTAGCTACTCGTACAAATCGCACCAGCGACTGCAGTAATATGACAAGATAAGGCGGAAGGGATACACAAATTATGAAGTACGAAGAAGGGTAGTGTGGACTGAGTGAGTACTGTCATTTTCTTTAATATTTTTTTTAATTTATTCTCTTGATTTCGCATGAGTTTGTTGGTTTGATCAGTCGGTCGTTAGAAATAAACAACTGCTAGATGGATTACAACTGATTTTCTGCATGTGGTCGATGGATCGGCTACCTTGTTTGCAGGAGTGGCTCAAGATAAAATTTTCACCTGGGCGAGATGGGATTTTGGTTCCCCCCTACTTTCCACATTCCTCCGATATAAATCATAACCATGTTATACGAAGGCTGCTGGAAAATTTTCTGCAATCAATATGAAAAAAGACATGTGAAATTCTGGGAAAGGCTTTATTGTTTTTCAAAGTATTCACCCTTAAGATCGATACACTTTTGCATACGCTCAAACCAATTTTGAAAGCATTCTTTCCACTCTGAAGCTGATACCTCAGAAACCGCTGTTCGGAATGCGTCAACAGCTGCTTCAGGCGACACAAATAGCTCACCAAGCATCTTATTTTTCATGTGTGGGAACAAAAAGAAGTCATTAGCTGATAAATCAGGTGAGTACGGACAATGAGTTATTAATTCGACATTTTTACTGGACAAAAACTCAACAGTTTGGTGTGCTGAGTGGGAACTGGCGTTGTTGAGGTGTGAATAATGGGACGATTTGGGTTTGTTTTACGCAATTCATTGATGACCTCTGGCAAACAAATTGTTGTTATACCACTCAGGATTTACAGTCCTTCGATTTTCTAAAGCTATTGTTGCCACATGTCCGTTATAACCGAAGAAACAAGCAATCATTTGCTTGGCAGCACTCCTCAAAAGAACAACTTTTGTTGGTTTCGGCTCACTTTGAAACACCCAAACAGTGGATTGCTGTTTAGTTTCGGGTTCGTATGAATAGATCCAAGTTTCGTCCCATGTAATGATGTAGTACACCAAACTTGACTTGCCTGGGTAAAAGTTTTTGAGCATTTCTTTACACCAATTTACACGAGCCTATTTTTGAGTTTTGGTCAAGTTGTGTGGGATCCAACGGCTTGAAACATTCAGATGAACATGCAAAATCGTATGTATTGATTTCATGTCAATGTTCAAGGATGCCTGAATCTCACGGTATGTCACATGCCGATCTCTCTCAATCATTTCACGCACAGCATCAACATTACTGGCAACAACAGACGTGGATGGACGACCTTCACGAAATTCATCACTGAGAAATTTGCGACTACGCTGGAATTCGGAAAGCCAATTGTATACAGTCCTAGTGTATGGTGCTTCATCCCCAAAAGTCAAATGAAGTTGTTCGATGCATTGTTTCGGTGTTAAACTACATTTGAAATCATAAAAAATTATTGCCCGAAGTGTTCACGAGAAATTTCCATTTCAAACTGCTGTGAAAAATAAACGAATAGGCTTAAATAAACAATCAAAGATAATTGAAACATAAAAAAGGTCTATTCTTCCATTTTTTATAATAGCGGAACACTAGCGACACTGTTGGTGGTAGTTTGCAGAAACTTTTCCAGCAACCCTCGTATATTTACGGTTTTAATGACGAAGAATAATAGCCTTATTTTAAAAATACTATAATGCTGTTAAAGAACACGTGTATTGTAGGTATGTGTTTATTTTATACCTACATAATGACATCAAAACAACAATAATCTCCAGGGTGTGTTCCTGCAAGTGATCTTTGTCCCAGATTTTCATATGTTCCACAGCTAGAAAGCAGGGTGTTAGGTCTGGTGATGTGGATGTCCATTCCTCTGCACAATGCCAACCAATCCAATGACTAGGTAATTCATATCGACACATTGAAGAACATTTGCTCCATACTATGGTGAAACTTCATTATGTTGGAAATAACAGGTGAAACTGCCATTTTCACTAAGTATTGAAGAGAAGACTGTCTCCTGCAGCATTTACAACTAGCGCTGTGCATTTAGGGTGAATATGGATGCCGCGAGAACCACCTGCAGCAAGGAATCCTGGAGGCCTACAACATAATTTATTTCTCCAGATGTTTTGGTGCATAACGATTAGGCAAAGTGTGGTGAAAAAAAATGGCCCGATTTGATATGTGGTAAAAAAAAATGGCCCGATTTGATATATCATATGCGAGTCACATATGATATGTAACCCTTTCCAATTCAAAAAGAAATCAAAACCAAGATACATAAGAAAGGTACGCTCAGTCATCCCTTCTTACCTATGGTACTCAAATATTTAATTATCCATTCCCTTTCTAAAATGTAAGGGTGCCCTATGATTTTGAATTCACCCTGTTAATGTATGTTTTCAATTCAATCTGTTACAGGGTGGCTACTTTAGGACCATGATAAAATTCAAGTATAATTCCCGGTTTTCAAGGCGAATTTTCCAAAAATTCAAGGCTACAAGCAGATGTTTTCTCTGTTTCACCTTACGTATTACCGTCTCTCAACACCCACACACATATACATTGACAATATAAAGGGTCTGTGTGATTCCAATGTATCCAAAATTCTAATTTATTTTAATTATTTTGATTTTGAGGTCCGTAGTTTACATTTGCCATTTCACATACTCAGAATCGAAATACATCTAGAAACACAAGTCACAAATTTTGACACACGTTAGAGGAAGGTCTAATTATGTTGTGTATGCAACTTGGCTTTGATCTCTCTTGTCCCTTTTGTGCTACACCATTTCAAAAATCCACCATTTTCCAGTGATTTTTCAATTTCTTGCACATTCAACCACATATAATATGGATTGGGTTATATATATGGAGACGACATAATGTGTACTAGAACAATTAATGCCACCTTCCTGGTTGGTCTTGTAACAGCAGGCATACAAAATATACATTTTTTGACACGTAGGGTTTTTTAGGCATATTTTGGGGTATTTTATTTGCTATTTTTAAACAAGCTGAGGGTGTTTTGATGCAATACACGTGTTTCTTGGTGAGAGGTTTGTTTGGTGTGTAAATGTCATTAGACTGTGATCAATCGTTCCAAAGTTATTGAATCCTGAAGTTAGCTCTGAGGCTCATATCTCAGATTTGGGTTACATTTTCTGTTGCGCACCACCTTCTTCCACAGGCTATAAGTTTAGAACTATTTCTCGGAGGAACCTAATATTTGGAATACAAGCCTTCCAAACATGATTGAACCTTCATGCCAAATTTCATCCAAATAAAAAAAAATATGACCTGGAGGCCCTGGTCGATCTGACGTGGAATGACCCAAAAGTGGTCCAGAGCTAATTGGGTCTATACTCTTTCAGTGCAACAAAATTGTCTTCTTTTCTTAAAGTGAGTGAAGGGTGAAATATGTTCCTTGCATTTTTTTGTAATATTGGCTTTCCTGTCGCGTATAGGGTGTATCGATCCCTCTCCACAGAAAGAGCAACTTTCTTTCGAAAAAAAAAATCTGCTTGCAAGACTGTGCGAGAAGACTAGAGTGATATTATTAAACCAAGCATCAACAGATTTCTCAATTTGTTGGAAGTACGGGTTGAATTTTGTATGGATAAAAAGGGTGAGAACCTGCTCTAACAAGGTTCTTAGGGAGAAATATGTTTATGCGGTGAGCACGTGGTCATATTTTGCATTGGATGTAATAAAATACGCACATGCACGCTCAAGTGTACACGTTATTATATACGTGTATTACCAGGTCAAAAAACGTTGACATGTCTCTCGGAAGTCGCTACGTTGTAATGTACGCCAAGCAGGACTTAATTCATACGAAGTCTCCCCGATGGCGCGGTGGTAGCGTCGTCGCCTTGAAATCAAGGGGTCCCGGATTCGATACCCGGTGGAGGCACATAGTGGTTCGGATCCCACTTTAAACTGTAGGTCAGTCCCGATTAGCCTTACTGTGCATAAAGTGGACTTAAAACATCAAATCAACCAACCTTAATTCATACAAAAATGTAGCACACACTCGCTTCAAGAGCACCTACACCACTTAACTCTGAGTACGTTCTCATGAGGACCTGCTCATTTTTATTAATGAGGCCAAAGAATTTTCGTTAACTTCTTCCGAATTAATTTGCCATGGATAATGAAGAGAGGAAAGTTTTGTTCACAGAATCCACAAGCCTTCCAAATTCATTAGATTCTTTGGATATTTGGAAAATTCAAGCTTGCATTTTAATATCGAATGTACCTTCAGATATTAAAATGTAAGCTGGAATTTTCCACAAAGAATCAAGGAGTGACTTGTGAACGTGCCCGAATAATACGTATCAACCGGATCGTTGGTGGTTTAAACGACAGACCAATACAGTATAATTGGAGCTCACTGCAACGTTAAGTCTTCAGTTTTTCCTCTCTTCCTACCTTTACATGTTTTTTTCTTTTTAAAATTTTACAGGCCAACCCACTTAAATTCCTAGGCATTCTATCCACTTGCGCGACTCAAGTAAGCGATACCTTACATGGTGCTTCTTCACAGCACAATGGACGCGGAAGTTAAAAGGGGATTCTACACACGTCGAAATGATTATGCCATATCTGTTATGCACTACCGCAAAAGTACAGGTCGAAAATGTAATAGGGAGCAATCGATACGCGGCACTCTTGCCGAGTCTGATTATACTGGATACTATGCAAAATTCGTCATTTTCATTTATTTAGCACCAGTATTATGTGGGGAAAAAAGGATTTCATCATAAAATAACTATTTTAATATATCTCGATGTAATTCTTTGAGTGATTTAAAGGAAAATACTAAATTAAAGTGTGGTATCAGTAGGAATCAGTAACAATGTCTGTTTAAAAGTGGTACCAGCTGAACCCTAATCATAACATTATAAAGTAATCGCTGGTTGACACTATTACTTCTCTGCCAGTCAACACAGTCGGGCAGACCGATCGAAACAATTCGTGTCTCACTGAAATATTGGTAGTACTTAATATAAAATTTTAGATCTTAATATTTGTTAGATTCCGAGATATCGACAGGTTACACACGACTGACTCTTGCCTCATACCTACAAGGGCGGGTGAATTTTCGTTTCATTAAGTTATTATTTGTGGGTCTGTCAGTAAATAAGATTTCGTTCCTTGTTTCCGAAATATCGACAGTTAACAACTGTTTCAGTTACCATTTTTCTAGTACTTAAGACTTTCCCACTGAAGGAACATATCTGTATTCCATTATAAGATTCCTTAATTTTAAATGCATTTGTTACTGATCACTTCCTTTACTTTCACTTTTGTTCGTTGGGAACGAATCTATTAAAAAGGACCTAAAAACAAATTTCACATAAAGGTATCTTATGACAAAATTATGATTTTCATGCGATTCTAGGGTCAATACTTGGGCACATGTTGCCTGAGGGTAAAATGCTGGACTGTTAGTGTTGCAAACTAGGTTTATATTCTACTAAAATGAGACTTTCTCACTTCGCCCATACTGGTCGCTAAGTACAAAATAACATGGCACGAGTCAATGAATTCTCAAAATTATGCGACTACAATCATGTCCTATCTTTATCCTGAAACTGGAGTTCTGAAGAAAAACTGATTTCAGGTATTAATTTATAGAATTCCATGCATGGTAATGATGGTGAGGTTTCATAATGAAGAAAACATGGTCCAATTATGTTATAAACGAACAGATTTACGATTGTGTGCCACGTCCCGGAGAGGGTGACACCAGTCCGGCTTAGGCCAGGGTAAAATTGAGATTCTCAGGCAACTAAAACTGATTGGTAACTTATTTTAGAGGGAGAAAAAGAAACCAAAGGAAACACTTGTTTAACTACTGATGGTACAATGCACCGTATATTCTTAATTTTCATATTTTTTCATCGAATTTATATACAGGATTGTATTTAAAGCCGTCTCTTTGTTTCTTGGTCACATATCTCTATTAAACATATTTCATCTACTGGAAGGCTTCTTCTTCTCCTCCTTCTTTATGGATACATGCTGGACTTCTTCTATTTTGGCTAACAAGCTTCTTACATCTGCTAATAGGCTCATCTTCTTCTTTATGGATATGTGAAAGACTTCTTCTTCTGTTGGCTAATAGGCTTCTTCTTCTATTTGTCAATAGGCTTCTTCTTCCATCAATTGGTTAATGGACTTCTCCTTCTATCAATTGGTTAATAGGCTTCTTCTTCTGTCAATCGTTTAATAGACTTCTTCTATCCCCTTCTTCTACTAGTCGATAGTCTTCTTCTTCTATCAATTAATATACTTGTTCTTCTATTAGTTAATAGACTTCTTCTACTAATCAATATACTTATTCTTATATAAACTTCTCCTTCTATTAATATATTTATTCTTCTAGTAAATATATCTTATTTACCAAGGCACCTATATCCAAATTCCTTCATTTATTAACCATTGGATTGATTCCCGTATCTTCCCTGCTATGTTTCTCTTTTTTGGGGGCTTTATCAAAGATACAACAATAATTCGAATCAATATTTTGCTGCGCAATAGCCTAATACAAGCAGAAAAAAGGGTTAATCGCAGCTCAACCTAGGTCAGAAATAGATGAGCCGCCACACCGAGGAGAACAACCAAAAAGGTCTAATGGGAAAACTCCTTCTCACTAAGACGGTAGAGATTATAAAATTGTAATCGCTTTTTAACTTCATTAATCTTTACATACAATCTCATATGCTGCCGGTGCCGATCATTTCTTTATCTCGCCTTTATCCATCTCCATTGTTTATCTCAGTTCATAAATTTATGTAAGCACAATTAATTTCAGTTCTCCCAAACACTTTCATTCAATTCGCGTGCGCATTGTTACAATAATCTGCGATCGTAATATTTCTTCCGCGTGCTGCCATCTATGATTCCTTATTTCAATCGTTGGGCCATATGGTTTACTTGTGCGGGTACGTAACATGTGTGACTGGAAACTCAGCATATTCACGATAATAGCCGTCCTAGTGAAAGCTTTCGGGAAGAAAAAAAACACTAGTAAGACTAAAGAAAGTATGCCAAGTAAAACTATCTTCGGCAACGTTGTTTTACAGTTGGCACAGGCTCTGAGATGGGAACTGACGAGCATATTATTCACGACGAAGACCAGGGGATCACAGGGGATAGATGGCCATTGCATCACAAAAGGCGCTTTCTTTGCCAGTGTTGGACTGACTACAGCTCTTTGAAACGCTGTGGCGAAAAACATCACGTATCAGCAAGTCTCGTAAGAGAGCTTCTTCGAAAAGAGCGTCACGGACAAGGGTTATTTGGGTATAAGACAAATTCACTGCACATGTGGACGTAAGTGGTGCCATGCCCTCCAATTTCCTCTCAATAGTAACATTCCATGGCTCGGAAGGTGAATTAGTCACTTTTTTGGACTTTTAAAACTATGATCAACATAACAGTAGTCCGGTTCACTTCAGTTAGACACAGAAAACAGTGCTTTCATTGGTATTTGTGATTTCAATTTTGTTTTCAATTTTCTTCTAGATTTTTGTTGCATTTTTAAAATTTACCTTGCGTTTCTAAACTGCATTTTCCCATTCACGGTCGTTTTATGCACTTTAGTCATATTTACTTCTCCCAAAATTCTACAATGGAAAATAAATACTTTGTTTCGGCTCAAGTGCAACGAGGGGGAGAGAGAGAGCAGGTGTCTTCTTCGCGCTGGTCACGGTTCAAGACGGAGATAGGAAGGAAATGTAGAATTAACATTGCAGCCATTTGCAAGTAAAAAGTAGAACTGCAATTGTTATTTCCCCCTGTTCTCTTAACCTCGGTTTAACCACCATGCATCCAGATGTGTCGAATTATTCAAATGCTTTCCCCAAGTGCCACCGTCATTTATGAAAAATTCAAGCTATTTATATTTAGTGTTATATGCATTTTGGAAATTGCAATCCTTAAAAATAATAATGTCAGTTTTGAGACATTTTATTTCATTAATTTCACAGCGAATAATACCTATAATAATAATAATAATACTAATAATAAATCACGTAGTGACACAGAACACACTGTGATAGAGATAAGATTTGGTTTTGGTGAGGGATATGATCAGCCCCATTACTTTCTGCGTAATGTAACAGTTCAAATACCTCGACTACTTCTTTGTTTTTGTTGGCTTTTTACGTACATTAGTTACGAAATTGCAGCACGGTATATGAAAATTTTTCGAAATCCAATTTACTTCTTGTGAAGCTACAGTATATGTATGTACAGGATTCTTACTCATTTTCTCTCTTGCAGTCACTCGCTTCTCCAAGTTTTCTAGGCAATTTTAAAATAAACTTCCAAACCATTGTGTTGCTTTAACATGTTAATAACCAAGTTGTAAGTGTTCAACTGCACTTCGTATTCAAAACAATAAAGTTTACTCAACAGTGCTTTTTTTTAAAAAAAAGAAAAAAATAATTTTGCATATCCTACAAAATCCAAAAATACAAGTACTCTTCCAGTTCTTTGGATATTCTCAAAATTCCACGACTTTTCCACTCCTACATTGATTCCCCTACTTTTACAGGTCAGTGAGAATCGTGATGTGTGAATTAACGCAGGCTGCAACGTATCTCCCTCACAATATCTACATAGCCCTGGCAATAAGAGTAAATTTTTCATCCCTGCCAGGGATAATTTTATCCCCACTCCCATAAACAATAGTCACATTTGAAGCACAAATATTTCCATTACATTTTTCAAATGTGGACTTACTTGAAGCAAGTATAGTTTTCCATTCCCAAATGCACTATGTTCATTTCTACTTTGGTTATTTTATGCTTCCAGAGGCATATACACACTCTATAGACGGCGGTTACTCCATTGATTGGATACAGAAATGTGTCCGTGGTGTGCTAAAAAAATTGTTTTCCGGCAGAAAATATAACTACCAGTGGCAATCGTGAATCTTCATCGTGTGGCTGCATACATAAGGATAGAAAATTCAGTTTTTCGAGGACCAGAACTTCGAAAAGTGGTGTTAACGGCCAAATGTAACAAAGAAAAGTTCCTGTCGTCTACATTAGTGGTTCTCAACCTTCGTGAATATGAGTCCCGGTAAATTAGTTTTTTAGAAGTTGATGCCACGATCCCAACAATTTTAATCGTAATTAGCTTTCTGATTTTTAACTTTGTACGTTAATTAAAATATACCCTTGAAATTTAATATTAATAAATAAATTATGGCATAATCATAGAGATAATATTAGTTCCGATTATGCCCAAGCTTGTTCCGCACCGTGGCCGTGTTCGAGACTCCTTGGGGGAGCGTAACAACTTCTCTCTTGAGATTTCGGCCTTTGAGTATGGGACCGGTGGCCACCCACCATCGTGAGGAAATTTGGTAGCTACGAATGAGTAGCGTAACTCGGTCACGGAAACCTACAACGACTGGGGGGTTCGTCGTGCTGACCACGCGTCACCCCGTAACTGGTTGGATGATCTTCCACCTCGACAGATGGGAGTGAAGCCGGCAGTCTGTAGGTACGCCCTGGCCCTCGCGGACTGTTGCGCCACGGGATATTATGTCCAAGCTTTTTGACAAATATAAAATTTGGTTTAAATTAGATAACGACTAGGTTTATTGGAATCCTGACCAATATCATTAAATTAATTTGGTAAGTGCTGATTTTCATTGGCATGTTCCATTTCGGACACAGAAAAATTCTAATTAATCAGAATATTTCCACTTCTGTTAAGGAGCAGAAACGTTGCATTGAAAACAATGTGTTCTAAGAAGGGAAAGATGTGGTAATGGAAAGAATTTCAGAAGTGTTTAGCTGTATCACACACTTGAAATTCTTATTTTAAAACTTAAAAAATATACATGTATCTGTTAATGAAAATTGCTGCGCTAACTAAATTGACCGTGGTGCAGGTCCGTCAACCTTCAAATTTGGATGCGGGAATCAACGCCACCCTCACCCCCAGGTAGATCGTTTGATCGCTAACCGTCACTGTAGCGAAAGCATTTTCTGTTATCGCAGTCGAACTCAAACCGAGCGAAAGACCATCTTTCTAGGTGGTTGTCAGCTCGAACAGCACCCTTCCGGCTCTAACTCGAGAAAGCATCGACCATCAAAATAAATTTTTTGAGGCTGCACGGGTGACATTCCTCTCTCAGTGACCTTGATTTCTCACCAGCAGTGGCGAGAAATAAATTACTCTTATCGCAGGTGAACCCCGAACGAAAGGCCATCTTTCCAGCTTGGGCTGCAAGTCGCAAACTTCAGCAGAACCTCTCGTGGCCCGCTATAATTGACGGCGGTTGAGAAACACTGCTGTAAAAGTTTGTCGGTGTTGTACAGCGACACGCTGTAAACATAGGGTGTTGATGATGCACTCTTGAACATCGACTCCAACAGCTACGAAATCCAAAAATTCTCTGAAAGTGGAGCGGAATACAAACTCCTGTCTATCTGCCGCACATTAATGCGGTCATTTTAACAGAAGAAAGGTATTTTTATAGCTTCTTCTCAGCGGATACAAATCAGGCTAAAGACATGAATACGAATTGCAAGTATTGCATAATGTTTTTCCGGTTCATGCACATTTGTAACATGCAAATGCGTTTTCACTACAGCAAACAGAGCCGAACCCATTCCAGGAACAGCGGGTTTCATTGTCTGTCGGCTCCCCGACCAGATAGTTTTCAAAAATTTGGATAATCTGCAAGGTTCTTCCAGACAGAGTTTTCGAGTACAGTTCTACCTTGAATTATTTTACTTTTCTGTACTTAGGCTGTGGCTCCCACAAGCAGGTTGTTGGTGGGTACAGAAACTCATTTACGGGGGGGGGGGGGAATACCAATATTATGTGACTGGCTACTAAAAAAGGAGAACATATCCCCCTTAACGAAAATTGTGGCACGCCACTGTACTTAGGGTTCGTTACAATAAAATTAAACCACGTGTTCGATGACATATGTTATAGGTTCATACCTTTTATACGAAAGCTGCGTATTCGGATTACCTTCGACAATAGCAAATTGTTATTGATTCGGATTACCTTCGACAATAGCAAATTGTTATTGAAAGCCGTAGGTTGCGGAAATTACTCAAGCAAAATACTCTTTGTGCACAATAATTCCCACCAATATTGTAGCTAAATTAGAAGAAAACTATAATAAACATACATTATATTCGGGAATCTATCCTTGCAGTACGAACCACAGGTGTTCGTTTTAAATCAACTTCCCTCACCTTAATCGCTCACACGCCCTCAGGCAAGTCTTCCTGAGGGTGATAGTGAAGTCTTCCTTTACGAGGACCGCCCTTCGGATAGTGAACACCCTAGTGTTCTAGTATTCCAGGAAAAATAAACGTAAAATTTCGTACTCAAAATGTGTTCATTTGCCAGGATGCTTGTTGCTCGTGACAACATTATTGCTGTTTACAGTGCAACAACTGAACCACTGATTGATTTTTGTTATTTATCGTCGCTCTTCTGTTACTACTGGTTGATCGCGACGATTAGGATCAGTGATATGATGAAATTGATGAAGAGAGTGACAAAGAACACACATGGCCAGGCTGGGATTCGAAACCGGGACCTATGGCGTCGTAGCGCGCTGTACCACCAACTCCGCCACGAAGGTCGGCTACAACTGAATCTATAGCAAATGAAGAGATGGCGGCGCTGGTAGTCAAATGTGGTTGTGTCCTCCGGTGCAAATTTTCCTCGTTACTTTTAGCTATATCTCATCCAGAAGGTTCGCCCTCACTCTCCATCACCCTCAAATCTTTTGGAGGATGAGGGTGAGGTCTGCCCTCATGAGGGTCGTCCTCTGGATGGTGAACACCTCTGGTATGAATTGACAAAGTTTGAAGTTTGTAAATAGTTTTTAACAAAGTACGGATAAAACTTCGAAAAAGAATCTTCCTTGAGAAATTCTGAATAACAGTACCTCGCCTACCTCTCCCAACGTTAACGGCGACCCCCTCCCCTAGCGTCCCTTTTCTGAACTTTCCGCAGGAAAGTGAGTTCTCCCACGGACCACCACTGGCCTCCCAAGTGGGTGTAATCGCAAGACCTGAAAACATCGAAAGGATATGTGGTGGTTACTCGCCTCGTCAAGGTTGTCAGGAAAAGATCAAACTTTCTTTAAGTTTGTCCGGAGGTGTAGAATCAAAGTTTCTAATTAGAGGTGGCAAAAGTTCCCTTATAAATTTAGAAATTATCGGTTAGTAGAAATCCCTTTAATGGAAAAATTCAAGTCCACAAACAGTTTTTCAAAATGGTAGTTCCAATCTCTACACTACATTTCTCTAAATTCGTTAGAAATACACAACTTTGTTTCGGATTCATTCATACCAAACTTTAGAGAATATTTTCTTCGTACACTTACCTTTAAGAAGAGGTAGTTTTTGCAGTTCGCGGTTTTTGCTAATGTTGAAGCGCGACGAACTCTGTCGCTTTTCCTTCTTGATGTGAGGGGGGCCCGCGTATTTGATTTTGTTAATCTGCGTAGGGGGTGGCACATTCGCTGGAGGTTGCGTTGTTTGGGGTTTTGTTGGCTGCGTCGAATTTGCATTAGTTTTGTTCACCTGAAACAAAAGAAAAATGATTTTAATTAAAATATAACACTGAATTATATTATGAGATACAAGTTACTTTACACACCAGATCGGGATTCACACTCATTTTCGAATTCCATGTCTTTTCCAGGTTTTCAGTTTCTTATAAAACTTTCCAGAACATTTCGTGATGTCCTAACAAACTAATACGTAAACTTTCTATGATATTACTCAAATGAAAATATACGAAGAAAAAATAATTTTTTTTCCAGTTAATAATGCAAAGCACAAAACACATCGAATGTACCTAGTCATATCATAAATACTGACACAACATTGAAAGTGAATTATGACGAAAGTGTTGAAGATACTTTAATGTCCTGATTGTATAGCTTACTTACAGGTCTAACGAACACAACACCAATCATTTTTCAAAATGGCCGCCTTTGGCCTTCGCACAAGCCTGAAGTCTCTGCGGCCACTCATCTACAGCATTACGCACTGTCTCCGTAGGGAAAGTCGCCACTGCCTTCACCAGGGACCGTTTCAGACTGTCAATATTGACATGCCTCCTCGTACAGACCATGCCCTCAAGCACTGACCACAATTTGTAGTCTAACGGGTTGAGGTCAGGGCTGCTAGCAGGCCAATCAGCTGGAGCAATGAAGTCCGGGACGTTGCTCTTGAGCCACTCCTGGGTAGTGTGTGCCTTATGGGCTGGTGCGGAATCCTGTTGGAAGGTCCAATGTTGGTTCCTGAACAAAGTGTCACTCAAAGGCTTCACAACAGAGTTCAACACAGTATTTTCGTACACTCTGGCTGACGTTTTCACCCCTTTTTCACAAAAATGCATCTTGGTGGTGCCATCATACGCCACGCCCCACCAAACCATGAGTGAGGCCGGATGATGACCTCTCTGGATCTTCGGGGCTTTCTCCCGAGCTTCGTGGGATGTTGACGCATACACCCGGTCATTTTGGCGATTGAAAGTTTCCTCAATGTTGAATATCTTTTCATCTGTGAAAAGAATTTTCCTGTGGCCATTGTTGACGTAACGCTGCAGGAGGCGTTTTGCTTTTATCACCCTCTGCTCTTTCAGACGTGCATTGAGGAAGTAAAGTGACCTGTACTTCGCCGGTAAGCCTTCAACCCCAAGTCACTTCTTAACACACGAGACACTGACATTTTGGGAATGCTCAGCTCACAAGCAAGCACTGCCTGCTTTCGTACAGGATTTCTCCGAATACGGGCTGCCACTGCTTGCACTAACTTTTTGGTTCGTACGCTGCGTGGGCGGCCTTGCCTTGGGCGATCCTCAATTGTCCCAGTCTCTGTGAATCGCTTGATGGTCCGATACACGAAAGATTTGCTGATATTCAACTTTTTAAGTGTTCTGAATATCATGGGGGCTGTTTGACCCACTTTATGAAGCGCTATTACTGCCACACGATTTTTGTAATCGCCCCACTCCATAGCTACACTTTTACGAACACACTTCCTGGTCTGTTCCCGTCTCGATTTTTGTTAAGTCCGTCCCGGTACCATACCTAGGTGCATTTCCACAATAGGCAGTGTGTAATGATTAGGAACAATTAAGTTATATCTTACCCATTACTGCGTTCTGAAATAAAAAAAAAAAGGCTGATAGCACGAAATCTGTATCAAAAATTATGAGGGGGGACTATGGAAATTTCAAATAATGTTGCTTTTATCAATTTTCAATAACTATTTTCGTGTGTTAATGTGCCATTTTGTTTTGCATACGATGCTGGAGAAAATTTACTTTTGTCACATTTGTACTTACACGTTCACATCATTGTGCAATTCTCTAAAACACTTGAGTATAGAGAGTAATTTTATCTGATTGATAATGCAATATTTAAAATACCTTTGTGTGCAATATTTTACTGGGATTTCGATAATTTCAAATGGCAAACAGCTTGACTTTTCAAATCTTCACTTCATTTTCAAATCTAAAGAGCTAAAATGGTACTATAAATATTTCCTAATATCTTCTTGAGATTTGCCTGCACGGGGCATGAACCCATGTTATCAGTCTCTAGGGCAAATCTATACAAAATCTATTTGTAATGGTATTCACTATATTATAAAGGAAAGAGGTTATTGATTGTATTACTCAGAATGTAGTTGGAATTATTAACAATCCTACGAAATGTCTTATTCGATTTAATGATAAATTTATAACTGATGATGTTGTATCAAATGTATTGATAATCGCAGTAGCTAAGGCCAGAGACAACTAACTACATAATCGTTTGTATGATTTGCAGATATTCGCATATTTGTGCGAAATAAGCCAAGCGACAGCATGAAACAGCTCGAAATACGCATGAGATTCGCTAAAGTTTAACGCATCGAAATGAGGGCCCGGTACTACGGCCCGGTACTACCCCTCGCACCGAACCCTCCCGCCAAGTTTCCTATTGAAAGCAATGGTGTTGGACGACTCAGCTCATCGCAGAATAGTGCGAATCTCTCTGGTCTCTGTCGGTGCCGAGAACAGCCGAACGCTTCCGAACAGGCAGATCCTACGACAAGGTCCAACCACCTCTACTTTCCCCCACTCTTGAAGGTCTGGGTCATAACAGGCCTTTTTCAGGTCCATTCCCATGTTTTAGAGCCACACGGCAGGGTTTCTCTGGAGTGATCAAGACTCTTCTGGGTGCCCAGTGGCGTGCTCTACGAGGGGTTGGTGAAAGTCATAATCCGTGCTTAGGCTCAATATAAAAATAAGACCGTCAAAGGTAGAAAAAGATGGGAAAATTATGAATCATTACTAAAAAAAAAGTAACCCCCCTTTCGAAAATCCTGGGCACGCCACTGCGAATATAAAAACACATATTGAACAATATTATTATAGTTAATAATTACCATCGTATGGGATAGAATTATGTATTTTGTAGTCGTAAAATCTGTGGTATGAGCTTTTACGTTGAATTGGGAATGACCTTAGCGTTTATAACAGAGAAATATTGTCCCCCCCCATTGAAAGATCTACCCTGGCGTTTAGCAAGTCTTGCGATGACTACGTGAAGATGTCACGCTTCGCCACTGTTTGTACATCAATCGCGGCGACGAGGATTTATGATGAGATGAAAGAACAAACTAAAGAAACACCATGATATGGCTGGGACTCTTTACACCAAAGTTTCAACGGTGAGAGAAATCTGTCACTCAATGTGCTTGGCCACCAAAGCAACATTTTACATTTCGAAGAAAGCAGATCACATCTCATGTCATGAAACAGTTTAACCTGCTGATAGTTAAATATGTCGATTTACTGGCGATATTTCCGATATTTCTATAACATAATATATTTCCACATTTTTATATCATTTTGTTACTGTTCCTATCAATGTCATAGTTAAAACACACTTATAACTATTTTAAAATATATATATATGTTTCTGAATATGCAGTTTGTTTTCTACGATACCCATCAGTAGTGTTATCTGGGCGCAAACATTTATTGTGAAGGTGTTTCAACGCTACGTTAGATTTTTGCATTAGGTCACGTAATACGCTCCTCGCCTCTAAGTTAATTGCAACGATGAGGATAACTAGAACCCTGGATGTTTGGTGTTAAAACTAACATATGACAGAGTGTGTGTGTGTGTGTGGTCTGACTGGCTTCTCCATCCACCGTTTCTGACGTTTACGAAACGCACTCCCTACCAACTCCATGGTGAGAATTAGCCTAGCCGGGACGGGGAGCTGGAAGGAAGCCCCAAATTCGTTTGCGACTATACTACGGCGGCACTGGCATGGCTTACCTTCACTCCAAGACGCTTCGACTTCATTGCTCCTATCCGATATCCGATTCACAAAATGTCACGGCTACTGAAACACAAAATTGTACACTAATTCAGCTCGAATTCCTCGAAAACTTGTGGTAATAAGACTTCACTCTGCACCTGTGCAATGGGCTCTCACTTTAGCAGCAAGTATCAATCACCTCGAGCTGCAGCACGGAAGCTGGTGAAACTTATGAGTAACGAAGCCAGCCGCTCCCCTCTTTCACCTATGTACCAAAACAATAACCTTCCAGTCCAACCATTACAATCGGTGCGTCACAACATACGTTGGCATGCCACCACATTATCAGCAGTCCCAGACATTCCAGATAAAACACTTCGCAAGGAGGCAAAGATTATTCACTGCCAGATTTCTCACCCAATCAAACCTGAGGCCTTAAAAGGATTTGCTGATTTTTGCACTTCCTGCAATGAGCCTACACAAAGCCAAGGCATTTTGAGTTAATCAATCGCGTCATTTCAGTGATTTACTGTTTCTCTTCCCTTTTAAGAGCTAAGTAGCGTCGTTATTTTATAGTCGGAGCTGTGTTTGCGGTGGATTTGTCCTATTGAGCGACAAAACGATTTTGTCAGCCACATTTGGATTGTCTTAATGTCTGATCTATGGATCACAAGGCAAGTACAATATAATATACATCCCCCAAATTTGATAAAAAAACTTCTTCAAAAGAAATAATTAAATCGTTCATCCTAAACATTTCTCCTGGGTTCATGGGTCCATGCCCCACATTGGCAATGAGTATTATTTTGTACATATTGTAAGGTAAATTCAAATTCGACTCCAGCTTTTCGCACCCGCTGCGTCATACGGGAACAAATGGGGATGGTGCCGAAATTCTCAATGAAACAGAGACGGGCTTGTAAACTTCGAGACAGTTACGAGGCAGACCCCTGTAAAATTGCGACAAAACCGAGATTTAGTGTCCGAGATGCTCGGTTTTGTTCCAGACTTTGCTACAGTAGGGTATTTCGAAAATTTATTGAAAGGAAATTCAGTTTACTATACTACTCCTTCAGACATACCACTCGAATATATATCCGATTATATACAGGTAAGTCGCATATTTTATTTCAAGTTAATTCATCGGTGACAATTGTGTACTGTGCTGCGTAGTTGCATATATGCTCAGGATAAATTCTCGTTTTTCGAAGGCTCGAAACGAGGCGTCAAACAAACGTAAAGGGAAGTTGTTTACCTTAATGACCTCTATACGCTATGAAAGTTTGTGTGTTGACACGCTGTTTACGTTGTTGGTTTCGAGAATAGACAGAGGCTGACACTACGACTCGACAATGCCAAGTCTGGTCTCATGACGATATCTGTACGGACAAAACATTTTATTAACAACGAAATACAGGACAAGTCGCTCAGATTAAACTAAAACAAGCGCCGACTAAAACTCATCTTGCGAATCATGATTCAAACTCATTTATCTCCTTATCAACATGAAAATATAAAAAAAATACCAACACATTTAAAACGAACTGTATGGTTTCATGACCTTAGTGCTGATGCGAGATAAACTCAAGAAACTAACCATTACGAAAACAATAGCGACCGCCAGCAATGCCATGCTTTAAAGATATGCTTGACGACAGCAATTTACCAATTAGCATGAAGGAAGCAAACGTTAAATCTTCGTGTCGTATTCTCTCTCAGCACGTCCCTTCAATGGAGCGGCCTCACTCGAAATGCGTGTGGGATGGAATTGTCCGTCCACGTCTCTGGCTCGTCTGTTGAAATTTTCAGACTCCGTCCACAGAAGCTGAATCGATACAACGGATTTCTTCTTTGCCGTGGACATCCTGAACAAAAATAGAAGCACAGAAGAGCTGAATCATGGACACGCCCTTAGGAAGGTTAATCTTTTACCATTCCACCCTCCGCAAACTTCAGCTCTTGAACCTTGTCATGAAAATACACACCTACCTCTTTTCGTCTCATCATTGGTCTTCACGCTTCAATTACGTTGACCAGGAACATGTAAGACACGAGTACTACTATTACGTTAATACCAAATGAACACGCAAGTACGAGATAAAAGTCCAGAGGTTGATCTTCCTTCAGAAATAACATGTCAGCCAATTGCGGGATACTTTTCTTTTTTCCTACTTTGGGAGGGGGACGCTATCCAATGATGGATTCCGATATAAATAGTGTTGCTCACGGGACGGGACAAGCCTTTTGAAATTCGAGACGGGACGAGACGGAATGCCTTTCTCGTCTCGTTTTCGAGACGAGACACGAGACGGGACGGGACGGCTTTTGAAAAGTCTCGTCTCGTCTCGAATGTCTCGAAAAAATAAAAGCAAAATTTTTAATTAGTTGCAATACTTGTTTGCTTGGAATAAAGTATTTCAATTAGAAACGTTGATAAGCGTGTGTTAAGTCAAAATAAGAAGACTATTCTAGAGTCGTTTTCACGTTCAGAAGACACAATGGGCTCTTATGGGCAATGCTTTTCTTATGGGAAATACGAGCGCGCTGTTGTCAAATTTCTGGATTTACAAATTTAGCTTAAGTAAAATCGGCACCTGCAGTTTTGCAGGAAATTTTGTAGAGAATACGATGGTGAACACAAAAAACTGGTAACTTGCTTACATAATTTTAGATAAATTAAAAACGCAAATTTTCTGTGAAAACACAATTTTTACATTGTTTTCATTCCTAACGTTGAAACATGCCGTAAAATTGAAGCTTTCATTATGAAAAAAATTGACACTGTTTTTTAATTGTCATAGGTGACGGTGGTACTCAGAATTTATCAATACTTTAAAGCATATTTGCATTAAAAAATATTCAAATAAAGTATGTGGAGATTTTTTATATTCGTGCAGTAGAAAATGTCGTCGCTGGCCATTTTTTGTTCTGTAATTCCAAGTAAAAACTTCCAGCGACAAAGTTGTGGAGAAAATAATGAAATTATTTTTTATAACCACTCAAAGGTTCCCAGAAATATTACTTCCATGCATTTGGAGTTTCTTTTTAACCCGAACCGCGCGCGAAGTAAGGAGACGTTGTCTGGCCATCTTGAGCTGACTCGCCGCAGCATTCCGGCTAATCACCACCCAGTTTTCGAGTTATTTTCTTTCCATTCAGTAAAAATATGAACTTCATGCTGTTTGTTATAATAGAATTGAAATTACTTAAATTTAATAATTGACAATTATTTCCAATGCTGCTGTTGTGATCAACATTAGTGCTGTCGCAAATACACGTTGTTTTCGTTTACATTACTGTCGACATTAATACTGAAATGCAGATCACCTTTCAGTTTCCAACGTACACATAAATTCATAGACACCATATTAACCTTTGAAAGGCTTTCCAACACGTGACAAAATATGGGGCTTCAAGATAGAAATATGACATGCCTTGCTTGAGTCATTCACGTCTTATCAGTTCACGTGGGCCATAACTCATTTGTTTGTTTGGGTTGCAACTTAATCTAACCCATGTGCCAGGTTCCCCTTACTTGAGTGAGAGATCTGCTTTGGTCTGTTTAGACTTTTTCCCTCTCCCGAAAAAGTGTTTTCAGTTGTGTGAGCTCTCAGTGATTTTTACTTTTTTAAGTGATTTCTGAAGTGTCATATTCGTGCATTACACTCGCGTGTGTAGTGATCGCAATGGATCATAGTAAAAAGGGTAACTGTAACGTTCACAGTATAATATTAATATTAATAATTACATATAATTATCATTATATATACAAAATATGTAACACCTTCATTGTGAAGGAAGGTCATCATTTCCCGGCGACATGAGCTAGCGCTGTACTGGCAACACTGTGCGGTTTCTCCATAAGCGCCGTTGTGTCTTCTGAACGTGAAAACGACTCTAGAGAGAGGCATGAATGAATACCTAAACTTATTTTATATAGCTACTCTTTCGAAACACAGCGTTACTCCCCATTTTTTTTAAAAAAAAATTATTCCAAATTAATAACTTTATGTTACGATAGTACTCCAGATACTAATACAATTCTGAATAACATCAAGTAAAAGGGCAGGTAGAGAAGGTGGAAGGAGGGGCCAAAATATCGTGGAATGTCTGCGTCCGAGGTTTATCTCGAGAAAATAGTCTCAGCTCTATAGGTTGGAAAGATAAACGGACCGACGGATATGGTTTATTTCTATTATTTAATTTTTACATCAAAGGGTGTACAGAAGTGATTGTTATTAGGAAGTAGGAAAAGCATTGTAGGAAACATGGCAGTACAAATTGATAAGGAGTTGTTGGGAAAGTTACTAAGGAGTCCAAGATATAAGCAAGACTAAGAGAAGGAGATAATTAGGGACAAATAATCTTGAATTATCCCACTCCGAGCTAAAGAGAAGGAGATAATACGGCAAATATGGAAATAACTAATTTGGCGATTTTAGTGTTTACAGGGAACCACGACAAGATTTTACCACATGATTATTTGCACGGGTTGCGAAATTATTAGAATGTTATGGAAATTTCGGATATGTCTTTGTTGAGAAAATTCTTGTTGTTTCCCTCAGGCATTCTGCAGGTGGTTGGATTCGATTTTTTTACGTCAGTTTGAAGATTATTTCCAATGTTTTTTTTTTATTTCTTTATTTCTTATTTAAGGAGAATACTATTCCTTGGATTGTAATAACGAAATACTGAGGCTGATATAGAATAGATTTCAAATGAAGGAAGTGCACTAAGTTCTGTATAATCGTCGTAGAAGGAAACGTTGTTCTATGAGGGGACTCGCCGATGGAACAGTGGTAGCATCGTCGCCTTGTAATCAAGGAGTCCCGGGTTCGATACCCGGTGAAGGCACATTGTGATTTGAACCCCACTTTAAACTGTGGGTCCAGTCCCGATTAGCCTTTCTGTAAATCAGATGAAGGAATGTTGTAGCTGTTCTTTTTATTCTGTAAATTTAGCCTTCAAGTTTATGAGCAAAATACATGTAGTATCTACTGTCTACATTTTCACTCGTTATTAAACACATTTCACAAAGTAGTTTTATCGAACTTCAGAGGGAAGCTGACAGCAATGTCAGGGTGGCGGGAGCTTGTTTACGACCAGGGTGTATTCCGAGACTATTTTTCGCCGTTCCCCACTGACAAAGGTTTCGCTTTGAACAATGGACACCGTTGCTTCAGGGGGCAAACACCAAACATAGGGCGACGTTTACCTGCAGTAGCGGGTACGTGCCATAAATCCAGGCCAAAAGTAGGAATGAAAGTTGATGCAAGGGAGGGGCAATAACAATTCTGTAATTTGGTTTGCTTGCTGACAGGAAGTTTTGCAGGAAAGGCTGAAAAGGAAAACGGCAGACTTTGAATGAAAGAGGGACAGTGAACACAAGTTATTTGTATTATTCGCCGACACACAAGCTTCCATTTCGAAGGTGAGGCTATCAGCAGCGAAGTTATTAGAGGGTTGGAAGCAGTGACTACGCCAGAGGGGGGCAGGGGGACGCCCCATGTCAGACACTTTGCCCCCTCTCACCCGGGCCCCCAACTGAAGTTAATTAAATATCGAATAATAAGAGTTCATTTATAAGAGTATGACGATTTTCACCTTTTCAAAGTGGTGTATTCTGCATGATATCACTTTCCTGCTTATAATACCAACTTGATTAACAAATATTAATTTGCTTCGTCAAAGATTCGAGCGCCGACCTGGGCATAGGTGATTTCTCATTCATTTATGTCCTGTAATAGCCGAAATAAACCTAAGTTTTAACCAGTCTTAAGAACTGGGAAAAAGTGTTGAATGTGGATGATTTTAAAACATCACGAATATTTTCAGGACCACAAGATATCATCTGTAGTACGGGCAAATTATTCTAATCGTGGTCGTTAGTGACAACGCTAATTATTCAAATACATTCAAAGTTGATTCAAGATTTGGTTGGCTGGTTGATTTGGCGTTTGAAGTCCACTTTTAGCACAGTAAGGCTAATCAGGACTGGACTGATCGAAGAAAACCCGACACTACATGTCAGTTGTTGTGGATTCATCGCGGTTTCTTACTCTTCAGGGACTTGAATTTCGAGATGATGATGAGTCTGAGGAAACCTTAACAAAGGGGATTTCTTCGATACTCTTGAAGCTAATGAGGGGATATTATTTGGAAATGTATTGAACGTGAACCTTAAAATGCAAATTACACTTAAAATTCGATTCAAAACCTATCGCGGGCAGGTAAAAGAACGCTTATTAGGATTTGCCACTCTTCAATCATTAGATGCAGGTTCGCTCTTTCTCGTACATATCAAAATCGAAGAACTTCTTCCCACGAACTCCATTGGTGCCTGTAATTGGGTAGCACAGACATACGTTGGAGTGGTAGAGTAAGAGTAAGTATTGCCAGGGTCAGAATATTTCTTGAATTATGAGATAACTGTAACCTTTGTCTGATTTTTTATCCTGTGATAACATTTCCCTGAAAGGTGAAACACAAATTTTGCCCAAAACTCTTCAGCGTTACGAAGATGGTTGTCCTTAAAATCTTTGAAAAGGCTTGCTCGCAACAGGATGCTGGATGTTGACTGCCTCATTTGGCTGTTCTTGCCATTGAGAAGAAATGTCAAGTCCTGAACGTACCAAAGGTGCGCAATGTGTTCTCCAAAGCACATAGAGCAGAATTCTCCTACAGGAGAATTGCACTTCACTAAGTGCCTCACATTGTTTCTAATACTTAAGAAGATTCATTTCTTCCAACGTCACGTTTACTTTGCAAGAATATTAAACTCTTCGAAGCATTATTTTCATCATTTATATTATTATCTTATAACTTAAATATTTATATCAGCAGTTTCATCTCAAGAAAGACGATGAATTATAAAATTATGAATGTCTTTCAATACTGAAATAGGCGACTAGAGACAACGCAACTTACCAATAAAAAAGAATTAATGTCTTTATTAAAATGAATCATGTGGAGATAAGCTCGTAATCAAGAAGTACATTTAGGCAGTAAACGTCCACTCTAAATAAAAGACACACACAAAACACCATACATGAATATAATAATAATAATAATAATAATTATTATTATTATATAAGTATATATATGTGTAGTGTTTTCGGGCGTTTTAATGTTACTGCCCCCTTACAATACAATATTTTGTTGCCAGGCTTCCCCCCCCAGTCAAATTTCCCTGGCGCCGTCACTGGTTGGAAGTAAATTTATTAGGACGAGGAAAGTAACATTAGCTGTTGACAGTGTTGCACCAAAGGACGTGATATGTGCTACTGTTTGTATAAATGATAATAAATGTAAGCAAAAATTTATAATTGTTGAGACTTGAGAGTTGGTTCCTTCATTTGATCTTAGGAAGAGGTTTTCTGAGACAGAGTGGGATTATTTTACACATACGAGTACATGGGAAAGGGTGGTTGTTTAAAGATAGAGACGTATTTTGCACACTTTTTAAAAGTTCAGATAAAACGAGAATTTAGCCTTACTGTTATGAAAAGAAATAACGCAGTACGGGGAAATAATAACTTCACATTTTTCGCACCTGGTGGGATGCAACACAAGAGTATTGCAGGAAGTCTATGAACGAGGGTGAAGAAGGATATGTGAAATTTGACTTACCTGCGGATGAATTAGTTTATTCTAATATTCTTAAGGTTAATATTTTTAAGTCCACTTGATTCGCAAATAGGCTAAATCGCGAACCGGCCTACAGTTTAAAGTGCGATCCGATCCACTTTGTGCCTCCATTGAGTATCGACGCGAGGACCCTTCATTACAAGACCTCGACGTTATTACTACGCCATCGGGGAGGCATCCAATTACACAAATATGTTGATTCCAATAACACGTTATATGCATAATCTGATAATGATGCACTTTGGGTGCATCTAAACATATTTTATTCAACTATAGCATGTCTAAAAGAATCATTGAAGTTGGGATTTTTATAACTTCAGGACGCACGGCTCTGTAAACGTGCGATATAAACTTAATGCAGGTTTGCCTTCCAAACGTGGTGGTTTTGTCACGTTTCTTCGCTTCGTAAAACATACACTTTTGCAGGAACGGCTTCTTGCATCCTCCTGGGGCCTTGCTCTAGCTAAACAAAAAATATATTTGTTTAGCATAATCGAGGGTTACATATTCCTGCCGAACTTACTAGAAAACAAGGATTCTATTGGGATCATACTGCTTTGAATGACAGTATCAATGAAGTTTTATGTACACTACTACTTATAATAATGAGCATAAAATATTAATCAGGAACTTTATTTTTCGTCAACTGGATGTAACATATTTTTTTGTTATTCAGCAAATATTCAATTCATCACCTTTCTTGACATTAATTTTCTTGCCAGGACAGCTGTTTTTATGCAGATTTTGACGATCTTAACTACACGTAAGCTAGATATTAGCTAATATTCGTGCTGTTATATTACTATTCTTCTACCATCTTTGTAACATGTCATGCAATAACAATAATAGAATTGATTAATTTACATATTCAAGTGAATAGACCTATGAATTATATTAATGCATTAATTTAAACATTTGCTTAATTGTTGTCGTTAATGTTATTATTATCATTTTTTCTGAAACACTTGGCTCAGACACCCTCCCCTGACATATATTTCTAGATGCGTGCCTGCCGAAGGATAAATTAGATCAAGCGGTGGTGGTACCGGACTTAGAGGCTAAAGGGAAAACAAAGAAGTATGTGCGTCATAAGCTGGGCATAAGAAACAGCACAATATCACAAAGAAACACTTTTTGAAACTTATGTCATAGAAGATGTTTAACAATATTAAGAACAATAAATGCTTTCTATTTGTAATATACTAAATATTGAAATTTTAAATAGTGTTTTGTGTTCGTACTACACATTTAAAAAACTTTTTTGTTGCTC
The DNA here is from genome assembly GCF_977018435.1 of Lepisma saccharinum. NCBI lineage: Eukaryota > Metazoa > Arthropoda > Insecta > Zygentoma > Lepismatidae > Lepisma > Lepisma saccharinum. The sequence continues at coordinate 73,522,154 of NC_139231.1, forward strand.
CCCAGCGCCAAACTTAGAATTGAAAAAAAAATGTACATTTTCATAGTGCACGGAAGTTCGACATTCAGAAAGAAAGAAGGTCTATTGGAAAACATTTCAAGACTTCCAAAAGGTATAGCAGTAATGAAAAAGAGCACTCACTTATACCGTGTTTGTTCCAACCTGTCCGGCTTCCCGCGGTAGCTGATCGCTGGCTTTTCTAGCATAAACCAAGCAGTGTTGCTGCTGAAGACCGCCTGAACTTCGTGCTGGGGCAAGCCAAAGCCAGGCAGCAAATTAAAATACGCAACGTGGCAACAACGTCTACGTAAGCTCCTCTCTTCTGGCTTCCATTCGCTCCTCGCTGCCCAGCAGACGACTTTTTTCTCGTTTCTCATTGATACCAAAACTGTCGAGCGATCGCTAGCGCGGGAAACGGGACAGGTTCTAACAAACTTGGTATAAATGTACGATGGATAGACAGTTGTATGAAGCGAGAAAAACCACAAAGTAGATTTCATAAGATACCTAGCAATCAGTAACCAACAAACTGCATTTTTAATATTAATGTCCTCATGATAAATTAACCTTATTTATTCTCACCACGCAATGGGTAAAATATTTGGAGCTTTATCCCACTTTCCGGAAAAATATTTCGTGTTTCTGCTACTTTTGACTTTTGTTGGCATGATATCACGGATCACTTTTACGAGACGAGACGGGACGAGACGAGACGAGACAGAACACTTCGAGACGGGACAAACCAATATTTTCGAGACTAGACAGCATTTTCACGAGACGGGACGGGACAGACCAAAGTCTCGTCTCGTCTCGTGGGCAACACTAGATATAAACAGGAAATGCATTAATTTCAAAGAAACCCACATTTTTTTTAGAAGAAAGAAACATACAATTATTATTAACAAACAGGGTCTACGCTCATTTTGGCAAAACTTTTTAGGTCTTCCAGATTTATCAACCAGTTTTAAAATAAATTTCCAGAGCATCCTGTGGTACTTCAGCATGCTAATAAACAAGTTATGTTACACTATTGTACCCAGATCGAGATCATTCGGGACTTCTTCGAGACTTTGGTCAAATACTGAAAAGAATTACACTTTAAGGGGAGTTAAATTACGTTTTGAACTGTAGAAAATTCATTCTACATCTTCACATTTGCTAGTTTCAGAGATATTGTAAAGGAACTTTCGGGTGCTTGCTTGCTTCCCACGGGCAGACAAGCATATACGTATGCACTTTATATTGCAATGAGCTATTTGATATTTAGTACGTCTATAGGATAGTTGCCTTGGACGGACTGATAGACTGGAATAACCATGGCATAAACATACTGTTCAAGGCTTATGCAGATCACTGCCGTAAAAATTACATTTATGTCAGTGGCGGCGCCAGATTTTCTGGAGTAGGTGGGTCACGTGTAGAATATTTTGATATTGACACCGTTGTTACGTTACTCAGGTAGAAAGGCTACCATAATATTCATTATTATCTATACACCTATTTCATTTGCATCATAGTGTATTACATTTTGACAAGGTGGGCCAGCCCGATTTTGGGTGAGCCATGACCCCACTGGTCTCATCCTTGGCACCGCCCCTGATGTATTTTACTCTGAAGACCTCGAAACACTATCAAGTCACAACAAAACGTAAATGCAAGCAGCCGAGCAGGAAAACCAAATCATTGAACTGCCACGAGCAAGGTATCTGGCGTGATCTTGAAGCCCAAACTGCGACTTCCCACAATGGCAGTATGGTTCCAAGGAGTCAAAGTTGAACAAACCAAGATGTGTCCATGCATGTGAGAAAGTCAGTGGAACGTATCGCGATACATGCTGCTCCTCTTTTTCCCAGCCAAGCAGAGAGTTTTATTATCCAGCCTGCTAGTCGCAGGACAAACACGGCGTTGTTTGGGAATGCAATTGGGTCGAGCTGCTTTCAGTCAAGATCTTCTGCTGTAGCTCCTATAGAATTATCTGCAGCTACAAACATTTTTTTTTTTTTTTTTTGCTGCAGAACTAAGACAAGTTAATTTCGAAAGTTAGTGCAGAGAGGACTAAAGTGCTATTCAATTTTTAAAAAAATCTGATTATAACCTAACTGGAAATACCAGGTATTAAATACTTAAAGAGTAAAACTCGAAAGTTGACCTAAACATTCTCAATTGATGAATGCATCAACACTTGTGGCTGGCTATTTGCACCCTCTGATTATTCGGAAAAAGCCCCTCTTCTGGGGGTTGTCAGACCACCTATATTCTGCATTTCTTTCCTCTGTAAAAGTTTATATTATATATTGTTTTAATGTAATATATGTATATTAGAATATGTAAAATATTCTACTGTTGTGTGTTGGTGCTGGTTTTTGCATTCCCGTCCAGTGTGTCCTGTATTGGTAAACTGTAAATATGGCAATGCTATCCTTTATCGAAAATCCATTCCGAAGATAAGCAAAAAATAAAAATGGGATGTAAAAGGCCATCGCCTTAAATGAAAGCTCCAGGTTGTAGGGAGACCTATACACAACCAGCACATTAAAAATGTATGGAAATATTAAAACATGTCCTCATAGACTGTGTAAAAGCAATACCCTTCTAAAAAAAAAAAAAAAAAAAAAAAAAAAAAAAAAAAAAAAAAAACTTGTACAAGAAATACTGTAACCATCTTTCAACACGGAAGATGACCTACAAATTATGGGTTTCCCCAATGGAGAAGGTAACGTCGTCGCCTTGTAACCAAAGCGTTCCGGGTTCGATAGCCGCTGGAGGAGAATAGTGGTTCGGATCCCACTTTAAATTGAAGGACCAGTCCAAATTAGCCATTCTGGGCATAAAGTGGACTTAAAAACAAACTCAAACCTACAAATGATTTTCTAAATGACGTAAAAGTAGTTTTAAATTGATTTCAGTTATAATTTATGATCGTAAATTTCTCATAAATGGCAAACGAGTCACGGTACTTGAGAAACTATTTGGCTGGTGAACCTAAGGAGAAAAGCAAGCGACATTTATTTTCTTTGGATCTTCAAGCTATTGCGTAGTAGTTATCCAGGGCTCCTGCGTAGCCAAAGGGTTAGTGCTCTCGCCTTTAGTACAGGGGTTCTCAGGTTGGATCCCTGGTGGGAGCTCTAAGATTTGCGTTGACCAAGCATCGTGAGAAGAATTAGGAATCAGAAGCTTTATCCTGGTACAGTTCACGCCACGTCACATGTCTGTCATCTGCTGGAAGACCCTGACAGTGTGTCACGTGATTCTTCTCATCCACTGACAAAAGCGTTGAAGAGGAAACGTGCTTTGTTCTCTGTCAGCCGGAGCTCGCTATTCCCTTCAATGAGAGGAACACTTGGTTACGAGATTCAAAGCGGAGGGGAGGAGAACAGGGTGGATAAATATCATGATTTTTATTTAAAAAATAATTTTTGGCGATTTGTTATACTTAAATCTGATTTTTTTTTATTTAAATAGATTTTTTAAAAAACGCTTAAAAGTGCTTGTATGTTTTCTGGCACCCTAAATACAGCGTGTAACAAAAGTCCGGGAACACTTTAAAGGAATTATTGTAGCCAAACGAGTAACATTACAAAGTAACAAAGTACATCATTTCAAAGAGTAAAGTTGTAAGTTTTCCCTCATTGCAGGTGTTACGTGTAGTTCCATATATCGTCGCTAGGTGGTGTCATAATCAAAGAGGGCGCTTTCTGGAGCTGAGAAGGCTTTCTGCGTGCTAGAATTTGACAAAACAAAGAGTAACGGATGATTCTTTTTATGAGGTTATGTAAAGGACCATGTAATAGGTATGCCCAAATGAAAAGCAGACCTTTGCTGTAGCGGCGTCGTATCTAATCGAATAAGGTAAATATGTTTGCCGATAGATGGCGCGGTGTTTGTCTCAGTTTGCAGGTGTAGCGAACGGTTTCACCTGCTGTTTCCTCAGTTGGCGAGAGTGATTTTGCGCGGACGGGTGCATTATGATTCCTCCAGATCAGTGCAGAGAGCTGTAATCCAGCTTCTTCGCGTAGAAGGCGAGCATTCTTCACAAATTTATCGCAGGATGAAGGACCTCTGCTCATCGTCTGGCGTTACTGCAACACGTTGCTGAGGCTTAAACAGGCCATCTAAAACAAGCGCAGAGGTAAGCTCTCGAAGAGGATAGTGCTGTTTCAGGACAACGCTAGGCCACATGTGGCCAAGAAGACCCTCGACCTGCTGAGAACATTTCAATGGAAAGTCCTCACACATCCTTCATACAGCCCCGATATTTACCCACGTGACTCCCATATCTTCGGCCCCTTAAAACAATCACTGAAAGGTCAACGGTTCACCTGGGACAAGGAAGGCAGAACACCGTGGAAAACTGGATCCGTAAGCAACCCAGGAGTTTCTGCACTGAAGCCATCCACTCCCTTTCTATGCGCTGGGATCAGTGCATCAATATCAATGGCAATTATGTGTAGGTATCATGTTACACATTATTTGTAATTCACATATGTAGTGCAAATATTCTGTAATATAATAATCTTTAGATATAACCGTAGTCTCCTTTTCATTTGGGCATACCTTATATATGTCCCTCCTCTTCCACTTGATGTTGTGGAACTCAAAAGGAGAATTGAACAAGTAACAGCCACAGTCTCGGAAGACATGTTGGGCCGTGTGTGGGAAGAGCTTGATTATCGCGTTGACATTTGTCGGGTCACACATGGTTCCCGCATAGAGTGTTTGTAAAGTGAGTGTTGTTGAAAAAACTTACAATTTTACTCTTTGAAATGATGTACTTTGTAATGATAGTCGTTTGGCTACAATAATTTCTTTAAAGTGTTCCCGGACTTTTGTTACACGCTGTATAGATAGATATATGCTTTTTTATATAAAGGCTTTTTCTAGTAAACAGCCCTGTAAAATATTTCAACAGTTTGATTAAAGCAAATAAAAAAATATACCTAAATATACATTTTTTCTGTTTCTGAAACTGTTGAATGTGTTATTGAAACTAATAATAATTTCAGTAACTTTTCTTCCAGTGCTGGATGGACTCAATAATTGTAACTTAAAATAGTAACAATTATTTTTAGTCTTTGTAGCTGAATTTTGGAGATTTTTTAATTATAGTTTCAAAAATATCAGCTATCATGTTTATTTACAGTTTGATGACACTATTTATATTTTAAGTGATTCTGATATCTACAAAATCCTTATGTACATTATTCTATAAATTATTTATTTAAAGTGATTTAAATCAGTGATTTCTTTTTTAAAAAATACCCGATTTAAATCAATCCACCTTGGGGAGGGGAAGGCAACGGATACACAGGGAACAGGTATTTCAGATTGCAACAGCAGCCCGCAGACCATAGATCACTTAGTGGCGGGAACTGTACCATGATTAACCTTCTGGTCTACAGTAGTAGTACAACATATTGCTGCTTCTCTCTTACCGAAGAGTAAACAGAAGTGAAAGATGAATTTTCCGTTTAGTATTTTGGGAGAAGTAAATACAAATGAAATGGACGAAACGGGCATGAAGGAGCAAAATGTTACGAAACAACAAAAAATAACAAGTTGCAATATATAGTTATACATTACTAATAATCCAAAAAGAGAACAAAAACTGCAAAATAAAAACAATGTTTTGAGTCCTAACTGAATGGGAACGGACTACAATCATCTTCAACATCCTGGGGAAAAAAAGATGCCTTCTCAACTTCCGAGCACTTTCTACTTCCCGCGCCAAACAAGCTCAAGGAGAGAGTACTTTTTGTCGTCCCCAACATCACTGTTAACATTTTTCCCCTTTAAATGGATGAATATATCAAATGTCGGTAAACTTTCTCTAAAGCATACTTTCATTGAGTAGATAATCTCAATGACGAAGCATCAGGGATTACAAAAGGATCAGAATAAAATACCGCAAGAGGAAAACTATTTCATCTGAAAAATTGGATAAACACTGCGGGTATTCTTTGGAACTTAAGTTTAAAGTGGTTTTATTCTTGCGCTTTTGCAATGAACGTTCCTGAATTCACTGTAACGTTTTCTTACATTATTTTACGTTTAGATTAGCCGAAAAAAGTGGAAAATAGATATAAAATCAGATAAAATATATAACACGTGTCGCGACGAGTATACATTAACATTTTTATGTTGTTTTTCTGCTACTTTTGTCTAATCGCAATGGTGAGGATGAGTGATTAGGTAAAATTGATGAAGGGGCCTCACAAAGAACACCCATGACCAGACAGGTATTCCGACCCCGGAAACTTCGAATGAGATCGAAAGTCAATCGCTTAACACACTCGTCCACCGAGCCGGCAATTCTAACATTTATTTCCCGTTTTTCCAATCACCTTCTTGTTCAATACCGCACGTTCAGAACAAAGCAAAACATAGGACTCCCTTTAAATTTTACTATTTTTACACGATTTCAATTCTTGAATTGTATAGATATGTTGGTCACATGTAAATAGCCACATTCTTGTGCACTTGGCAAGTATTACAAAATATTTAACGTGGAAGGTTTAAGAACAAGGTTAGGCGATCACTCCAAAATTAAAACGTTAGCACGCCCCTGAATACAACTGAAACATCTACGTCATTTTGCTGCCGAGATCCTACCGCTTGGCGAACTATTAGCCTTTTCAGCACCCCCCTCCCTCCCTTTCCGCTTCATCGTAAAGTCATAAAAAGCAAGCAAATTGGAAACTTAGCATGCAAACAACACTTACATCTGCTTCAGAAGTTTCGAAACATTCAAGATCCATGTTATCCTCATATTGACACTTTTAATCGCGACACGATCAATTTCACTTTAATGTCAACCATCAAGTCCGTCCGACAGTGAACAGAGCGAGGCTCGCAGCAAGAAGTTGCGCTGTTAGGTCATGCGCCCGGCCGCCAGAGGGAAGGTACATCCAGAACAGTTTCGACAGGCGGACGAGGAGTTGTGATATTGAACAACCCGAAGGGGTTTTCCAAGTAATTCTTCGCTATTCTAAGGTTTCCGCTAACGCCAAACCTCACGTCGATTGCTAAGCTCCACTTCGAAACATTCCAACACGGTTCGTACCGAGACTAGACGATACTTGGCAGAATCTGTTAAGAGAGTCGGTCTCGTACCCGGTCTCGTCTGGAATCGACAGAGCATGTCTCGTTCTCGAGTTGAAAAGAGCCTGTCTTGTTCTAACCTCGAATTGAAAAATTTCGCCTCGAGTCTGAAAACAAGATGACCGAGCGCATTGTATAGCTCACTCTCTCGCCACAGAACGCTTTCGAGCACTTGGGTCTGCTCATCGATGTTGCTTTGTGGCCAGCCAAATAACAAAATGACTCGTGTGGCTTTGTGGATCGTCGTGTCGTGTCCTGTCGGATCCGGTATATGGCTGGCATAGGTGTCCAACTTTTGTAGTTATCAGCTTTATTTATCGATTAGCCTAAAGAGACAAGATGGGAACGTAATAAGGAAAATACAAAATAGCAACATACAAAATGTAGACTCTATAGTTACAAATAATATTAAAGACAAGTTCTTGCCTGTTGCCTAAATCATATTGTTGCCTAGATCATACATGTTGGCATATCTGAAGTCCCATAGTACAAATCAAATTTTAATTTACCGAACATTAACGTTTCGAGCCAGACAAATCTCGTGGACAATCAGTCCGATTTGACACACTTATGTGAGAGGAAAATATGCCAGTTGCAACAATAAATCTGTAATGCAGGGTTGCATACGAACAAGGTTTTTCGTACCGCCGAAATAAGGCCTCAATTAACAAGGAGCTAAGGAGAAAGCGAAAGCTCGATGTGTGAATGTAACATGCCGAATAGGTACATGGACACATTCACAATCTGGGCCATTTCTCCGACCGCCTTTATCTCACAGAAGGGTTGACCCAAGAGCCTCTCAATGAGGGAACATTGCTGGCAAATTTCCCATCTGAAATCACCCACCCCGGGAATCGAACCCTAGTTCTACCGAGTGAGCCACCGCGACTCTTGCTATATAGCATAATAATAATAATTACACAATAACAATAACCATGTTGCATAAGTGTAGAATTTTCACGAACTGGAAGTTGTCTACATTTTCGCTTTTCAAAATATAAGGGCCTCGGGTTCCTAAAGGCAGCCCTGATTTTAAGCATACCGCACTTCCTGATAATGCAAAGATGATGTTACACCGCCACAATTACAAGTTCCCTTCCAGAAGTCATAAGCTCTCTCGTAAACAGAAAACCCCGCAAGTAAACATTACACAACAACTCCAAATAATGCTACCTCCTAGTCAAACGACGACGGTGAATAGCATCTAGCCACCTTATCTCCATTTGTTTTTATTTAGCTTTGTCTCCAAGACAAAGGTTGCAGGAAACACTACAGCCGCAATTATTAACTTTATCAACTGTAGAAATTCCATTATTTTAAAGCGCAAATTTTTGTTGGCGCCGTTTGCATACACTGTGTGAAATCCACACGCAGATTCTTGATTGGCTGCCAGAGAACGGTTCACAAAAACAGGGTCATGGGAAGGTGAGGATGGTCAAAAAAAGGTTCCGACTTCATTGGAACATTGTTGTTTGCTAGAACTCGGTCGAAACATTATCCTAGCACTACAAAGTTGGTTTAAGTCTACTTTATACTCAGAGGTTAATCGCGACTCGAACTACAGTTTAAAGTGGGATCCGAAGCACTGTACAAGGTTCTTCCACCGGCAGGGTTCCAACTTATTATCGTAAAACAAAATGTCCCAACTTTTCTAGGCAATTTTAAAATAAATTTCCATACCATTCTGTGGAGCTTCAATGTGCAACTAACCAAGTTTTAAGTTGTGAACTCCACTTGCTATTCAAGATAATAAAATTTAACAAATATCGTTAAAAGAAATGAACAAATTTGTCGTTTTTTCTTACACTGGAAGTTTAAACTTCGTTGATTTTAATTATGATTTATTTTTATTGCTTTCCTCAGACTAGCCCGATTAGGTTAGTTCCTAAAGTCTTGATTGGCTTAGACTAACCGTACGCCTATTGATTTAATGAGGGGGAGCCTGAATTAGTTTCTGGATTTAATGTGGAGTACAGTGTTGAAGGGTTTTTACATAGAATATCATCAAGAAGCTGGATCAAGAAAGTAGTGGAATTCATTTTGATTCACAAATTCTGGCGAGTACAAAAAACAATTAATTTCCCCCGAAATTTTCTAGGATGTACGAGGGTCACTATATTTTGAGCCTAACAATGAAAAAACAGGAATTTGGCATTGAAAACTGCTTTATTGTTTTTCGAAGTATTCTCCTTTATGGTCAATACACTTTTGCATTCGTTCGAACCATTTGTCAAAGCAGTTTTTCCAATCTTCTTGAGACACCTCCATAATATGGTTTTTGAACGCATCAACGGCGTCTTCCGCCGACGAAAATCGTTGTCCACGCAATTTATTCCTGACATTCGGGAACAAGAAGAAGTCATTGGGTGCCAAATCAGGACTGTACGGCGGATGACCCATCAATTCCATTTTTTGACTGTTCATAAAGTCGGTTGTTAGACGAGATTTGTGACAGCTGGCATTGTCTTGATGAAGAATGATCCGACGGCGTTTGTTTGTTTTCCGTATTTGACCGAAGACCTCTGGCAAACAAATTGTTGTGTACCATTCAGAGTTGACCGTTCTACGTTCCTCTAAAGGCACAGTTGCCACATGACCAGTTTTCCCGAAAAAACAGGCGACCGACCATTTGTTTCGATGTGCTTCGAGCGCGAACAACTTTTGTTGGATTGGGTTCATCTTGAAACACTCACACAGTCGACTGCTGTTTACGTTCCGGCTCATATGCATATATCCATGATTCGTCACCTGTTACAATCTTATATACGTCTTTTGAAGCACCACGATTGTATTTATTGAGCATTTGTTTGCACCAATTGACGCGAGCGTCTTTTTGAGTTTTTGTCAAATTGTGTGGGATCCAACGAGATAATACCTTTCTCACAGCTAAATGATCATGTAATATTTTATATATGCTGGTGGAACTAATGCCTATGGTTGCCTCAATCTCACAGTATGTCACATGACGATCTTGCAGTATTAGGTTTTGCACAGCATCAATGTTTTCTTGAACAACAACTGATTTTGGATGACCTTCGCGAATCTCGTCGGTGAGCGAATGGCGGCCACGATTAAATTCGTTATACCAGCGTTTCACAGTGGCAAAGGATGGGGCTTCATCGCCAAATGTGGAAGTAAGTTGATCGATGCACTCTTGGTCTTGATAATCCACGTCGAAAATCGTAAAAAAATCATCGCACGAAAAAGTTTACGAGTTAATTCCATTTTATTGTTGTCGCGCAATCTCCAAGGCAACATAAACAACACAAATCAAGCTATTGACAAAACATTTGAAGTACGTTATGGTCAATAATGCAAGACGATTCCGTGCAAACGTCAAATCGCGCCTAACTTCAATCAGTGTTGCCAAGGCTCAAAATATAAATAGTGACCCTCGTATTTTCAAAAACCTGACTTTCACTGATTATTTTTCACTCACTCACGGAACCGTGACTGGGAATGAACCTGGTGGGCTCACTAAATACAAGTCTTCAGCGTTAGCCACCGCCTTTCCCCCCTGCCTCCTTGTACTACAGTAATGCATAAATATCGACAGTAGAAACTTTCTGAGAAATTCCAAAGAGAGATTTGTACGTGTGGATGTACAGAAGATAATTAGCCATTTCGTTAAATTATTTCCGAAGGATCTCGAAACAATCTCGAAGAGATTTTCGAAACTGTCTTCATCGAAGAACCAACTGGATATTCGAAGTTCTTAAACTAATTAGATATGCTTAGACTCTTCCTACGTAGATCACTCTATCTCTAGATTTTATTCTCCGATTTTTAACATAAGTAACAGAAAATTATTTACAGTACCTCAAAATAATTACAACTATCTGGAGAACTTTCTTCTGAGTACTCTATGATATGGAATATAGACTGGTACAGAGCATTCCGAAAGTATGTGGTTAAATCGCCACTTTTGGCTAATGTCCTCGATGTGGATGCTTGGTGATTAGATGACATGGATGAAGGGGCAATCACACTCATGCACAGGACACACCACAAATCCTACACATGCATATACTAGTTTTTGGTCCTGGTGCAAGTACTTCCCGGGATGTCTTACATGTAAGAGGTTGGATTTTTAATTGCCTTCTCAGAAGGTTACTCCTGCAGCCAGGAAGGTGGGAGGGTGTATGTAAAGACGAAGCTTTGTCTGTTCATTGTTCGAAGATATTCGGACACAAATTGTTCATGACTACTTCCAATCACCTTTTCTTTACATCCTATAAAGTATAACGGAAAGGTTAGGTACTGATAACATTACAGAATGTGTCTTCTGCTCTGTCGGCAGTTTTGCTTTAATTCCTGAACATCATCGCATTGCATTGCACAAAGTTAACTATATATGGTGGACAATTTGAGTGAACGTATCTCTGAACTTAACTATAGTGCCACGAAAGCACATACCAACATAACATCTAATATTCTCGATATAGGCCACTACGATGGGGCAAATGTGATCAGCACCATGCTCCAGCCGCTTTTATGTCCCCGGGTAACATTGGCTTGGGGAGCCTCACAGTCGCTAAATGCAAGGACACAGTCAGGAAAATTACCACAGTCGCTAAATGCAAGGACTTGTCAGGAAAATTACCAGCTGACATAATAAACCCTGTCGTCCCTTGTGGTTCACTTAGTTTTCATTATTGGGGCGTTCAACCGTTACGTATGTGACATTCACATATAAAACGTAAGGTTCTAGAGATGCAAAGGGATTAGAATATTCACAATGAACTGATTTCATGGAATTATGTAGTACTTAGTGATGCCTCCTAACAAATGACGAAACTTGAATATGATGACACAGCCGAGAGTCACTTCATTTGTCTGTGAAACGTGTCGACTACACAATGATGATACATTTTTTAGAAGTATGCAAATCATATTCATTCACAAATATTTAAGGAGTAATGCATTGAAAAACAATTTCCAGATTGATTCGTTCTGTTATTTAGATGGGTATGACCACTTTCTGTGCAATTCTCCCACATTACGAATAAAATTGAAAACAAAAAATGTTGATGCTGTATCAATTTGCAGATCTCTTTTTGCAGAGCCTAATTCCCAGACTTTTCCAGATTTCCAGGTATTTCCAAGTAACTTCCCAGTCCATTTAATAATTTAACATAATAAAATTATAAAACGTTTTCTTCATGTTTGCCTGCTAATCATATGAATGAAGTTCATTCAACAGTGGCCTCTCCGATGGCGTAGCGGTAACGTCGTAGCCTTGTAATCAAGGGGTCCCGGGTTCGACGCACAGTGGACGAACATAGTGGTTCGTATTCCACTTCAAACCATTAGGTCCATTCCCGATTAGCCTTTCTGTGCATGAAGTGAACTTAAAAACAAAGTCAAGTCAACCATTTATTCACCAGTGTTGAAAATGAAGAGAAACTATTTTTACTATATATATATATATATATATATATATATACACACACACACACACACACGTATATAATCAAAAGGCTGGTTGCAGAGAAATGTGACACTTTTTTTCTTCTTCAGTAATCCTGGTCAAACAACAAATCCCTGATTCTTTAATCGTTTGACTTGTGCATGACCACTGCATGACTTTTCCAGCATTTCCAGCTATGTGGAAATATAAATAACTTCAAGTTGCTTGGACCAGTAAGTCTAAACTATAAAGTTTAAGTGAAGTGAGGCAAACTTTCTGAATTAGAATCAGGGACACACTAGAACGATGCGATGGCTTCAAGGCTACTCCTCATCGTCTGTCGCGTCACGGGGAAACCTCAACACGGACACATTGTTCCTCTTCTTTCTCTCTCTGCAAATAATACCGCACAAGTATTGAATACATAATCACCTGATTGCATACACACACTGCCTTGTACAGTAGCAACAGCACCTCCGCCAAGTCTCTGCCACACTGAATAAGTGACTCCCTAGCGACCAGTTACAAACAAAAATTATTAATAGTAATTTTCCTCCACCTGAAGTTTTGTAGTGCCACTGAGCGTTTAACTTAATAGGATTTATGCAGGTTAACTGCCAAGGTTGCCACTCATTTCGGGAAAGCAAATGTCCAGACCTTTCTGGATTTTCCAGGCAATTAGGAAAAATCCAGACCTTTCCGTGTTGCTTTAACACGCTAACAACCAAGTTTAAGGAGATTTCATACCGAAGTGACAAGTGCCGAATTGACATATTCTGGCCACGCTATCTTCTGGTCCCCATTCACAGCGCAGAACGGTTACTTTGGCAAAATCCTATTTCCTTGCTGGCCACTTCGGAGAGGAGGGATTCTAAGGTTGCCGCTTGTTGCTCAAACAGGGGGGCAGCGTTAGACCTAATTGGCTGTCTGGCCGCAATTTTCTTCGTAGGTAAACGCGGTAACAGCGGGTCCCTGTCACAAAGGTGGTTGGTTCCCGCGCGGTTCTTAGCTTGGCTGGACTTCTACCAACTGGATCATGGCCGTTCCTGTAGGCATAAACCTGGAAACTGACCACGACAAATATCTCCACAGTTCCAAAACAGATCGGCTGGTGGCAGCAATAACGGCCGAGAGCGGGTGGGTTCCAGCAACGGTAGAGATGGGAGTCATATTCAATCAAAAAAAAATGCTTTGAAGCAAAGATTTGGTTTATTTTACTTTGCTAACCACGAAGGCGAGGATGAGTAATGACATGATGAAACTGATGGACTCGCACAAAGAACACCCATTCTCAGTTCGGGATTCGAACACGGGACCCCTGGCGTCGTAGCGCGCTGTGCTAAACATTCTGACATAGATAATGATTAAACATGTCTTTCAACATAAGATCTACCATCCCAGGAAGTAAACGTAAAAGGCATTTTCGAATGTCCCTTAATGAAGGTTTTTTAGTTTCTTGAAAAAAAATGACGTAGAACTGAAGTTGATTCCCAGCACCAATATTTTCATTATAATTCATTAGACACGGTACAAAACATTCTAACAAAAATCAAGCGTGCCTATACCCTTCCCTATAAGTTGCAAATTGTTATGTAATTATTTATCATTTGGCTATTAAGTTGTAATTCAAACCAAAGATAGCAACACGATGATAAGCAGCTGTCTTATCTCACTATAACAAACAGCGTGACTGATATTGATGTAATTGTTTTACGTAACACGGTAGTAAGTTTATACTCCCTGCCATTATACTGTAACAGCTTGATTGAAAACTTCCAGTCATGTAATTTACGTAAGCCACAGATACTAAACTAATATCGACTACAATGAGGATACGTGTAATGATTCTACACGGGGGATTCCATAGATATTTGAATAATTTTGCGATGTAACAGTTCATTGTGCGCCAAAATAGCATGCAATGGCTTTATGTTTCTAGTTATTTATATATATATATATATAAATAAATTAAAAAAATATGTACAATATACTGTACGTGTTATCAGCTTACGTCTGGTGCACGAGGCAGGAACCTCAATCTTCGGGGTTTCTTCCCCGGTCCCATCTACAGTAAAGTACGATTATTTTCGCAACATCTACACCTGGCCGGGCGAGTTTTGCTTAGCGAGCCTACCAGTGGGGGCAGTGTGAGAGCAACGGGGTTAGCGATTGGTGCAGGGCTGAGATGCCGTCAGATTTGATGTGATGGTTTCATGATTCGTGAATCGTCCCCAAACTGCAAATGTAGAACAGCCAAAGATGTTACGGAAGTAATAGTACTCTACTACTTCCTGACATGCCCAAAACAGAAGATTTATTCTGCTGCAACACAGATTTTTCACCTGTCCTTATCAGACATTTCTAGATTGGTTGCCTATCGGGGAAAAGAACATTTCTCACTATGTGAGAATGTGGTTGTGTTCTGTCATCATCCTTCTTTTCTTGCTGTTTATCATGGTCTTGCCTCGACCAGGAAATGATGCATCGATTTTCGTCTATTTCGGTTATTTTACGTTGCTCCTTTCCTACCACTTAGGTTAATAGTGACGATGAATATGAACAGTTGGAGGATGGGACGAGCACAATGATACAACCATGCCTGACCAAGGGTCCAACGTGAGCCCTCTGGCTTCGTAGCGCTCGACACCGACACCGAAGCCGGCCTTTCGATATGTAAACCCCAGCCTCGTTCTCATTTCGGTCTCGAGGACAAAGTCTAAAACCTTGCAATGCTGTACAAAAATTGAGAATTAACTTACTACAAAGTAACATTATTAAACACCGAATAAGAAACAAGTAGCGCAATTTTGATTTACTCGAAATTTCCACAATTTCAGTCTAATTTAGTCGAAATTTTCATGTGCTTTCTTTCAGTTCTCACTAACTAGAAATTCATATACTTTCAGTTTAATTTACTCGAAAGTTCCAGGTACCTTCAGTTCTAATTTAATCAAGTCTCGAATTTTACATAGCTAATATGGATGGGAAGAAGAAATATTCCTAAAGTAAATATCTGATTCAGTATTTGAAATCTAAGCTGAATGTCTTTAAAACTGCAAGCTGAAATGTTTGTTACAATCAACTTCCAGTTCTAGGTTCAATAGCAAGACCATTTTACACAAAATTTACATATTCATTAATGTCAACAATCTAAAACACCCGTGCTCCATGCATGTTGAAAGAATGGGATACAATGCTTTAATGCTCTAGAAGCCTGTAGAACAAAGAATGGGTAATAAGAAAAACCGGAATCATTGTAATATTTAACATTGAGATTGGTCATACGGGCATTCGAAGATTGAATTCACTAGATTTGACTTTATCGAGAATTTAAGAGATTCATATCACCTCTTTCAGTAACGGATACAGCCAGAAATTGAGATGATTGATGTTTGAAATCATGATCGCGTCAGCGCCATGGTTATTTGCGCCAGTCACATAATACGGGGACAAGACCCTTAATAAAAACTAGTGTGAACCAGACATTTTAATTGGAATGACTTAGTACAAAGATATTTTTCTTACAATACGCAGAAGTGTGTTCAGTGTGTTCTTTGTGCCTGACACCTTGCATCTGTCTAGCTATGAATTACATGGTGTAAGTTGCATTTAACATCTGGAAAAGAGTGTCTTGTGTATTAGAGAGCATTAAAAACTGTGGTACAGAAAACAATGCTGTTTATCAATATGCAGTAACGTGAGGTGGTTTGATTTGTGAAAGATCAAGAAAAAACTTTTCCAACTAAAATACAAAAACTATAAAACCACTTCCAATTCTGATTTTAATACATTTACACGACAGACTCGGTGGCGGAGTGGTCCATGTACCTTGCTAAGAAGTCAAGAGGTCCAAGGTTAGAATCCTGGGTATCCTTGTATTCGTCTGATCAACAAATTCATCAGTTCATCATTCTCATGGTAGCGATTAAACCTAGACAGAAAGCGACGTAAACTAACCGAAATATATTTACACTTGATGAAAACCTACCTCTTTCAAGATAAGAAAACTAAAAGTTGACAATTCTTGACATGATACCTAATGAAATTATCAGAACACTCCCGAATGGAAGGGCAATGGGTGCTGGAGCAATAAATAATACGTTGCTCACCTGTTTTACGAACCGAACAATGCTGCATTCCTGACCACCACCATCACTTGATGGGTGCGAATGCATTACGTCACTCGTAAGGCAAAAATCGAGAACTAACATTCGTGACAGAAAAGGAAGTTCTCGGCATGCCATTAACAGGTCAGTGAATATCTTCGTATCATGGAATGGTAATAAAGACTACGGAACTTCCAAAGCAACATTAGCCAGACACACCCATGAGGAGTTCCAGCAGAGTGTGTGGTGCTAACATTCTCGATGCAAATTTGCCACAATTCTCCTAACAATAATTCTGACGTATCTTGAAGACAGTCTGGCAGCACTGGGCAGGGTTTTTCTTTTTATTTGTATTATGGGACTTTTCTTCCACTTTTGGCAAATCGCGAGATAAGGATAAACGGTGATTACATGAAACTGATCAAGAGACACTTACCCAAGCCGGGACTCGTATCCGGAATCTTCGGTGGCCAGATTGTGAACCGATCACCAAAAACGCTTGGCCACAGAGGCGGTAGCAGCGGAATTAATGATTGGGTTAATTTTTTTTGTAATAGCATGGGTAAGGAGTACATAGTGTATAATAAGAATTAAGTGTTTTCAAATGAGGAACGTGAAAAAATGTTAAAACTGTAGAAATTAATATTACACAAATACCTTAACTTTTTATTCAGTATAATAGCAATACAAGGAGCGAATTTACAAGACCGGAACCCTCGTGAGTATAAGAAGTAGGATAGAAATTACGGAAGGGTCCGGTATTGTAAATTCTTACTTTAAAAAAAAACCCCAATCCCACCCCTCACTCCCTGACATAAATGTTCTCAATGAAGGAAGCCCCGGAGGGCAAAAATGCCCGATTACGACCCCGCATGAAATTGCCCCAAAAGACAGAAAATTATAAAATCGCTCAATTAGCCTTTTTTTTAAGGATGAAAATGCCCTTTTTCATGTCCTTAGCAACCAGTTTCCACGGCGTTGATTGCTTCTTCTTCACTGTCTAGCTACAATGTTTCTCACAGATCAATAATATACAGACAGATGAATCAACTCCTGGTTCGAAAAGGGACTTCAAACAAGAGTGACATCTACATAAGGAGATTCAGTCCAGATACAATTAGATATTGGTATACTCGATGCGAAAATATCTACATTGTGCTTGTTTTAACTAAATGTTTAGAGATATAACAAACAATTCTTTAGAGCTTTCCATTTTTGTTGAATGACGTTGCTAGGAAACTCAAAGGAAATTTACTTTCACCCCGAAACTACGGTAATTGATTTGTACTAGAGTTTTCGTATTTCAAAATATGAGCTTCAGAATTTATTACAGAGCAAGGTAGGAACTTGCGAGGAATGAAGAAAAAAAATAATTTGTGAATTAAGTTAACAATAACAACAGAAGTAAATGTTGCTCTTCCAATTTAGTGTCGCTATTGAATTCGTATAAAACATTATCTATTTTGAAACGGAAATTACTTACCCAATTTATCATTAAGAAAAAACAATAATATTTTGAATATTTGTACAATAATAGAACCCGTACACACATAACGTTAGGTTCTAAACTTTTCGATTAAGCGAACATACTTACTAATTTCCCTTCCTCCAATAATACACTCAGATATTTTCAAAGGCATTACGAGCATTGAGGAACGTCAAAAAAGGCCACGTCGAAAGTGCTCGAGTCCAGATTGTTTATGCTGGTTCTATTTTCAGAATTGCACTTACGATATTGTTGTATATTATTTTAATATGATTTATATGTGCCATTCAACGTGGTCAGAGCATGTTTCCAGAAACATATAAAATCAACAAAAGCGATGACTTTACGCATAAAATTATTAAATTCAGCGTTTGCTAAGTACGGACACAATAACTGGAATTATTTTGTAATAGCTAACTAATTGAATTAACTGTTGAATTGCGTACTTATTGTGCTACTATGTTGTATTGTATAGTTACGAATGAATTGCCTTATTCGACTACAAAAACACGCTGAAATTTCTACAGCGCACTCCCTATACTGAAAAACGAGCTTCTATCGTATGTGATATTTACCACTGCCTGGATTGTCTTCCAAAAGGGAATATACACTGTAGGGGTTTTAGGGTGTTTTAATGATTCCACCACAGTATACAGTTAAGATACATGTTCCTAGCACTCGCAGCCGGGTGCGAACCAAAGGGCATTCAGATCTAATGGAAAGGTGTTACTTGCTTCGTTTACATCTGCGAAATTGGGAGTATACACGCATCAGCCGTAATAGTAATATCTTATTCAATATGTAATTCTAGCAATTCTCTAGAATTTGGTTTTAGAGAGAGCATGTAGGATTCATTGACCATGTTATTTGAAAATTTGGCACTGCTGAAGTTTGTGATTAAATCCTAAGAGATTACAGTGGGAGTTTGGATAGGAGGTTAACTATCACCTACAAATACTGATTAGATATCATTTGCGACTTCAAATCTGATAAAAAAAAGTAAAGTGGTCCCCTGTGCGTATAGGGGGTGTGGGGGTAACGCCCCACACTTTCTTGATCCGGTCGTGAGTGAGGATGATGTGATCAGCATCATGCCCCTGACCGCCTTTACCCCCCAGGGTTTACCCCAGGTACCCATGTTATTCGACGCTGGGTGGGTGCCGGGGCCGCTTCCAACGTTAGAAAAGTTCCCGGATTTGAACCGGCCCGGAATCGAACCCGGGACCTTTAGCATGGTAGTCAGGCGCGTTACCGACTGAGCCACCGCGTTGATTCACCTTTATAATATCGGTTCTTCTCGTCGTCCCATGTTGCACGAATGCATTTAGATGCAAATTAGCATTTACAGCTCAATTCCTTCGTTCATGATAATACAAAGCATTGCCGTATCACATATTCATAGTACTGTAACGTACACCTAATTCTTAATTACGAGGCGCATGTAAAAAAAAAGGGCTGATATTTTTTTTACGGGAGGTTGGCAACACTGATGAAGTTTAGCATACGCAGGAGCATGCCCTAGTATTCTGTGCTTGCAACAGAGATAGAATCGTCAGAGTGTGGTTGCATACGTGCCAGTAGCAGTAAGGTGAAATGGCTGCCGTAATACAAAATCCCGCCAAATGTGATCTGTCATACAATTTCTGAACGCCAAAGGACAGAATGCAGCTGACATCCATCGGGAATTGTGTGCCATTTATGGACCGACAGTGATGAGTGAAGGGAAGGTCAGGCAATGCTGCAGTGTGTTTCGGGAAGGGCGTTCAAATGTCCATGCCGATGAGCGTAGCGGAAGGCCTATGTTCAAACGGACGATCTGGTGGAACGCGTTAACGATATCTGAACTCGCCAAAGAGTTTCCAAAAGTGTCTGCGAAAACAGTGTATCGAATTGTGACTGACAACCTGGGGTATCACCACTGTGTGCGAGGTGGGTACCGAAAATGCTGACAGACGCTTACAAAGAGCAAAGGAGGACAGCTGAACGTGATTTTTTGGCCCGCTTGGGGGAGGATGGGGATGGCCTCTTTTCGCACATAGTGACGGGGGATGAAACGTGGATATCGTACGCCACTGGGAAGTCGAAGCAGCAGTCAATGCAATGGCGGCACTGGTTCTCGTAAAGCGA
This sequence comes from Lepisma saccharinum, assembly GCF_977018435.1. Lineage (NCBI taxonomy): Eukaryota > Metazoa > Arthropoda > Insecta > Zygentoma > Lepismatidae > Lepisma > Lepisma saccharinum. The sequence goes on from NC_139231.1 coordinate 73,542,381, forward strand.
AGAAATTCAAACACCATCAGTTCACAAAATCATGGCTACCGTGTTTTGGGACCAAAAGGGTGTGATTTTTGTTGAACCAGGACGAACAATTAAAGCAGAGGTGTATTGCGAAACACTGAATAATCTGCGACGTGCCATCCAAAATCGGCGGAGAAGAATGCTACTAGTGTTGTCCACAGTACGAGACGGGACAGGCTTTTAAAAATTCGAGACGAGATTGACCATGTGTCATGAGACAAACGAATATTTTCGAGACGAGACAGGCCAAAGTCTCGTCTCGTGGGCAACACTAAATGCTACGCTCTGGAATTTTTCTGATCCACGACAACGCCCGCCCACACACAGCTCCTCGTACTGTTGAGACAATTCAAAGATTTCGATGGGAACAATTCAATCATCCCCCTTACAGCCCCGACCTTGCCCCCAGCGATTTCTTTCTTTTTCTTCACCTGAAAAAGTGGTTTGCATCGAAGCATTTCAACGACAGTGACGTGCTCAAGACATCAGTTCTGGACTGGCTGCACTCCCAGGCGGCAGATTTTTACGCAGAGGGTATACGGAAGCTTGTGCCACGCTATCAGAAATGTCTGGAGGTTACTGGTGACTACGTCGAAAAATAGCCAAGGTTACTTGTTTATCAATCACCTTAAATTTCTTCTATCTTTTCTTGTTCTTTTTTTTAAAAAAAAAAAAATATATCGGCCCTTTTTTGAACACGCGCCATTATTAGTTTATTACATTTTCCTTGAATTGCATAACAATGTTTTCCCTCCTAAGAATGAAATTTAATTGAAACAGATTAAGAACTACCGTACATAAAAAGGGAATCAATGCACGTGATTTCAGTGTCGGGTACGAAAACGTATTCTACAATGTTTAAATCACCACTGCCTGGATTGTCTTCCAAAAGGGAATATACAGGGTATCTATAAATTAACTCCTGGGTTTTGAAGCTAAATATTTTATTAAAAACTGAAACTCAGGAAAAAGTAAATGCATATTTTTGAAGGTAATGTTATCAAGTTTTGTTTACAATTTAGTAAATTCCAATATGTGCTCCGTTTGTAGCACGACACACATCCAAACGATAATAAGACTTCTTGCCACGTCCAGGCCAGCATGTCTGGGGTGATGGTTGCCACAGATGCGATAATTCCTTGCCTTAGATGGTTGACATCTTGAATTTTCTCCGCATAAACCATGTTCTTCACATGTCCCCATAGGAAAAAGTCTAAGGGAGTAAGGTCCGGACTTCTTTGAGGCCATGGAATAGGCCCTTTCATTCCAATCCACACTTCCAGTTTCTTTAAACTTAAGCCATTGACGAATGGTTTTGTCCGAAGGCTAAACACCACCATACTCGCGTCGAAAGTTCCACTGTACAGTAATAACAGATCCAGTTTCTACAAGCCATATCACACGCTCCGCCTTCTGTTGTGGCGTCGCCATTGCACTGAACTGCACTTACTGTGTTCGGCTCGGCTCGGCTCGGCTCGGCCACTTCAAGGTCAACGCTGTACAGCGTTGCGAACCTTTGTTGGAATAAACTCCAAATTGCGTGAACAAAACTGGATGAGCTACTGATTTCAAAGTAATTAACTAACCTGAGTTATCTAATACCGCTTGCGCACTATGATTGTTTAAAACCCAGGAGTTCTTTTATAGATACCTTGTACATTTTATGGGTCATGATACAGTAGCACAAACTGGTTTTCTCAAAAGATATATACGGTTAGTTCCAAAACAGATTTGAAAAATTTCTTGACGAAATTCAAGATTGGCAACACTAGCAGTCTAGAATTCTGTTTAAAAAAAACGTTTGCAACTTGACCCCATGTACAAACCATACAACAGCATGAAAAATCATAAATCAATTTTACCCAGAGATTTTACTTTCTGCAAGCAACCAGTGGCCCCTTCAAAAACACGGCCACTTTGAAGTTATTAAGTTTCTACGACGATTATTACAAGACAAAATCGATTCGGGAACAAGAACAAAACGGACCTCTTCAAAATCGAATCGACACAAAACAAGGCAGAACTTACTGCCAGATTGTCGGTCTCGTTCGGCACCTTGGTATGATAGTAGTAGGAAGAAAAAATAACGAACGATAAAATAAGTGCACCAATTTTGCTTTACTGTAATCTACCTGATTATTTATATATGTCATATTTTGTATATAGTAATTACGTTAACACGTTAGTGGCAATTGTGAGCCCTCTACTGCATGGTTGCACATATTCAGAACAAAACCCAGTATTTCCGATAGGCCTAAGCGTTGAAACAAGGTGTCAAAGAGAAAAACTGCTTGCCTTAATTACCTCTATAAGCATGTGCTGTTCATACTATTTCGAGACTCCAGCCGAGAATGAGACGGATGTTTATAAATCGGGACGAGACAGAACGACACAGGCAATTAGAATTCGAGAACAGAGAGACTGCAATCTCGTTTTCATACCATCCCTTGCGATGTTTCAAAATCTGCAAGAAAGTGTCGCGTTGAACCTCTTTCAGAGGAGGAAATTGTGCCAGAAACTGAAAATAGAACCGGTCTCAGAGTCTGAAAGACGTGATCTTGCCCTCCGTGGCCGGACACGGAGCGCATTAGATACAGGGTGAGGAAATGTAACATGCCAGCACACTCGTGGCAGCAAATAACTGTGGAATTTTAACAGATCCCAGCAGTGTCTGCATACTACTTGCCTTCTGTTGTTGACCTTGGAGATCTTACCAGGTGTTGAATCTGCAACGCAGGTCCGTTTGCGAAATTACACGCCGAAGAGTAAAATAACACGCAGGCTTTCCTCTTTCTTCCACGATTACTTGAATGGGACGAAAACGTCACGATTATGTAACGATGACGTCATGTAGCGGTAATTTTTTTTCCAGCTTAAGACGAAGAATTGAGGTTTTCATTAATCATGGCAGTCATGCGTTTCGTTTCACCATTTACATTCGGCATTGCGTCCAATCGTTTATGTTATGCATCCTAAAGGGAGACAATAAAATATATCAAAGCTGAATATGGATCGTGACAATGTTCTCAAATGCTATTCGCACAACAGGGACACGCGTGCCAAGGAGAAATAAAATTCACAATGACACCAAACTATAATCGTCTTTAGAAAGTTACTTTTTAAAACTGAGCAAGGAAGTATTTTGAGGGGTTCCAGGGGATCGAACTCCCCAACAGATTTGGCAAGAACTAAACCAGAAAACTTGCCTGGTGTTTGTTGTATAATCTGAAGTTTTGTTTATTTCTCAACTATTCATGAAGATGGGATTCGATTGGAATGAATCGGCGAATTGTACTGTACTGTACTGAGAGTGAACGACTATTAATGTAAAAGAATAATAAAGAACGTTTTTTCATTAGTTGAAAAAAGGGAAACAACCTTTTATCTTATAAATCCTCCATTTTCTTATTTTTACACTATCTTGCTTCATAGAATATTTTTTGTAATGCAACTAGAAATAAGTTACATAACGGGTGCGTGATGTGATCCTACGTCACTTTTTTTCATTTAATAATAATCATAAATACTAGTAAAATATGAATGTCCATTATTAATAATTTTATTATAATTATGCGATATTAACGTACAAACAAGACCTTCCCCCAAGTATATTACTAGATACGTGCCTATAACAATATTTACAATTATGTTGATCAATAAGTAACACGGTTACAGTAACTCTGATATGGTTACAGTTACTCTAAAAAGTAACCGCCAGTTCTTGTACAGTAACTCGATTCTTGAAAACCTACAACTCGTAGAACGTGTTTACATGCATGTGAACTGAAAGAGGGATATTAATATTCTTTAAAATGTCTCTGCATAAAGCGGCTCTGGCGCTCAGCCAGCCTCTAACCAATGAGTACCTGGAAGCAGGTTTAGAAGGGAGGGGAATTGGGACAGTCGAAGCGTGGTGCTGATAACATCACCTTCAGTATAGACAAGAACGAGATTATGAGGGCTTCATGGCACGTTACTTATTTGCCACTTTTGGCTAAACGTGGCGATGAGGACGAATGATAATAGATTAAACTGATGAAGAGAGCTGAAGCAGACCTGGACTCTGACAGAACTTTTGGTGGAGAGAGCATGAGCAAAATAGGCGACTCAAGTAACTCATCCTCCTTTTGACAATACATCATTCGCATCAGCACAAACTTTTCTTACCTATTCATGCAACATAATACATGGTTGCATACAGTTGTAAATATATTTTTGTTAATTATAGAAATATAAACAAAGTGAACTAGAAATGATATTACTATCGTGAATAGTAAAAAAGGTGATGCATCGCGCCCACCCAGTGTCGAATAACATGGGTACCTGGGGGAAACCCTGGGGGGTAAAGGCGGTCAGGGGCGTGATGCTGATCACATCACCCCCACTCACGACCGGATCAAGAAAGTGTGGGACGTTACCCCCACACCCCCTATACGCCTTCATGGCGTGGTGCTATGCACAGGGGAACACTTTTCTTCATCCCAAATATTTCAAAACGCAGATCCAGTGAGCACAGAATTGAGAGAATGGCTAGGTTAATACACAAAAGAAAATGTACGTAAATGACATCACCCCTGGGTCATTCCACGTCAATTCATCCAGACCATGTCACCCACCATCCCCGATTTTGATGAAATTCGGTATACTTATAGAACTTTTGATGCTGATTACAAAAATGACAACTTTTTTTTAAATTGGTCAAGGGGTTCAGAAGTTACGTGCTTTTTAAGATCTCCGTGTACCCCACATGCGGCTCCACTTTGAATGACACGCATTAAGATATAAACGATCGTCTCTTCCCTCGGGTTTGCCGTAGAAACTTCAAGTTTGTTTTCTTTTGTTCAGAATAGTATAAGCTTTCATTTAAATAACGTTTCAGATTAATGCATTAATAAACATGTATTTTTATATATAGTTTTATGTATTTTTTTAGAAAAATAAATGACTAAATTCAAGAGCTAATTTCATGCAATGCCCCCCCTTCAATTTCCCCCCAATTTTATATGTAGGTAGCTCAGAGTGTGTACTAATGCCTGATGAAAAAATTGAGATGGGCGGTTCAGAGACAGGGTGATAAAAAAATCATTTGCATAAAATGACATTAAAAGTAAATCTTATTAAAAATGCTTATGTATTTAGCACAAAGCCTGTAGTACAATATGTTTCAAGCTACAATATTCAAAATTTATGTTCACTATGTGTGAATGTAAGCATAGGCGTAACCTGGCAGGGGCAAAGGGAAGCTCTTGCCTCTCCCAAATTTATCGATTAATTTAAAATTTGGAAGTAATAATTACAGTGGAACCCCGATTTAAGTTCCTCGATTTTACATTTTTCTTCATTTTGCATTCAATGTTGGAGGTCTGTTTAGAAATTTTCAAAGATTTTACATTTTCCCGCGTATTACGTTTTTTCAGCTAGGTCTCCTGAATAACTAAAATCGAGGTTCCACTGTATCCAAGTTAGTTTCAACAGTCTTCATTTTTTTTAAAAAATTTATATATTATATAATTATATAATCATTATTAACATTCCCAAGTTTAGCAAATTTATCTTCGAGAACATTATTTTTGTGCATTTTATCTCAATATGGAAATTCTATTTTGGCTACCTTTCATGGGGATACGTAATATGAAGTTAGAATTAATACTACACATTTGTGCTGATTGAAGTTTCTTAAAATGGAGCTTTTTCGCCACATACCACAGAAAATATCCTTGTGACGGGATGGTTGGAACAGTAAAAATACTAGTATGGACTTCTATAGTATAAAGCAACAAGTACGGCAATTATGTACCAATTCCGTACAAATAGTATTCAAGGCATAAATTTCTTAGTAATCATCTAGGGTGAAATGACAACAATCCACAGTACAATGTGTCAGCGATTGCAAAGTACTACAACAGTACCAGGAAGTATTCACTATTTTGAACTTACAGGTTCCGTAATTTACTTTTTACAAGTAACTAAGTTACAGACAATCATTAAAAAAGTTACTCAGTTATTGTTACTGGTACTTTGAAAGTAACTGAGTTTCTTTTACCGTTACTGTAACAGTATCGTACTGTCAATGATCATTGATTTGTTTAAACGTTACACAAAATCAATGATCATGAAGACTTCCGTGTTATACTTATGTTTGTAGTACGTAATATGTATTCATATATTTACATTATTACTGCTAATAAATGATGGAAAACACAGTCAGCTTTGCTTGAACGATTATAATTTTTAAAAAAATCATTTGTATGCTGACCACAGTATTTTGAATATGGTGTCATCGATTGATTCCCCTTCCACCTATTTCTCTCTCCTCCATTCCAAGTTCAACAAGATCCAAAGATCCACTCCCTCGACAATGACTTTTTTCTAGCTAGACAACCACATTCCAAACGAACGCAGCAGTCTACCAAAAACAATGGAGTTTTCACATACAATTAGAAATGAATTACAGTAAAGCGTGGATGTTCTAAATTTAGCATGCATCAAAGTATAGCTTCCTTGCCAGCAATTCCAAGAAAACCTTTCACGTAGCATCCGGAGAAGGTGCATATTTTATTTTTATAGTCTGAAACAGAATTGTCCAATTTAGCTATTTCCCTACTGCAAAAAGTAACTCTGTTACCGTTGTTAACGTTACAGGTACTTACTTGTAAAAGTAGCTAGTTACAGTTAGAATTCCTAAATAAAAAGTAACTGTACTTGTAACTTTGTAACTATTTACTTCGAAACACTAGTTGTTTAACAGTCAGAGCAAAAATAGTAAGTGCTGATGTAATATGTTTTGTGTAACTGTATGGTTTGACTTTTGTGAAGAAGTGGCTTTCCGAATTCCAACTGTAAACAGTTATGTAGTAGCATGTGTGTGCGCGACTCAAACTTGTTTGTAGGATTGCTTGAAAAGTCCACGTGAAAATGGAGATGCAGCTATTAAATTCTTGCATCCACTTGGTCCATCAACTTCCCACTACTGGCCAAAACGTATGCTGTGTCCAGTGGACATTAACAACACAAATGGATGGACATATGTACTTAGTGATAAGTCAAATACTTTAGTGTGTTTGAAATGGTCAAAATATGCATCTAAAATATGAACGGCACAATTTATAGTACATGAAATTTTGGCAATGTATAGAGTACAATTTTTAAGTACTATCTTAATTAATGGGTGTCACTTGGAGACTATCTTCGGGTTGAGATAATCACAAATTTTTCCATCGCATAAAAATAGTGTCCAGGATTATTTGATAAATACATTTGAAAAATCACAATTATTACTCTTTATTCTTTTGTTCCTCAAGTGTCAGGAGGATCACAAAATATATTTAACTTGTCAATTTTAATTAATATATAAATTTGGGAGGGGCAAGTGCTTCCCTTTGCCCCCGCCAGGTTACGCATACGCTTACATTCACACATAATGAACATAAATTTTGAATGTTTTACCTTGAAACATATTGTACTACAGGCTTTGTGCTAAATACATAAGCATTTTTAATAAGATTTACTTTTAATGTCATTTTATGCAAATGATTTTTTTATCACCCTGTCTCTGAACCGCCCATCTCAATTTTTTCATCAGGCATTAGTACACACTCTGAGCTACCTACATATAAAATTGGGGGGAAATTGAAGGGGGGCATTGCATGAAATTAGCTCTTGAATTTAGTCATTTATTTTTCTAAAAAAAATACATAAAACTATATATAAAAATACATGTTTATTAATGCATTAATCTGAAACGTTATTTAAATGAAAGCTTATACTATTCTGAACAAAAGAAAACAAACTTGAAGTTTCTACGGCAAACCCGAGGGAAGAGACGATCGTTTATATCTTAATGCGTGTCATTCAAAGTGGAGCCGCATGTGGGGTACACGGAGATCTTAAAAAACACGTAACTCCTGAACCCCTTGACCAATTTAAAAAAAAGTTGTCATTTTTGTAATCAGCATCAAAAGTTCTATAAGTATACCGAATTTCATCAAAATCGGGGATGGTGGGTGACATTTTCACAAAATTCTGGATGATTTGACATGGAATGACCCCCCTGTTACTTACGAAAGGTGGACATTATCAATCAAGAAAGTAAATCACTTCCGACTTAAGCGAAAGATAAACTACCCAACGCACCACAACAGGGCGTATTGCTTAATTCTTTCAGCACATCTGTACAGTCACGTGCACTTCTGGATTGTAACAATCCCATTGACTTTCGATTATTATGTTACAACCCAGAAGTGGCCGTGACTACGATTCCTAAAATATTTTCACATGTTCCCAGTCCTAAAATATTTTCACATGTTCCCTTGCAATAAAAAAGTTTAAAGAATTATCCTATTTATAATATAGAATCAAGTCTAAACCTAGCAAACTGCACTTAAAGAGTTGTATGAAATGCGTGGAGTCGAACGAAAATGTTCAACAAAAATGTATCGTGACATCTGCGTCCGAGCATTCCACATATCTCATACTCGCTATTTCACGGTCTTTTGCAGATTCAGGAGACTGTAACCGCCAAGCAGGAATACAACTGAAGCAGTACCGGTAACTTTTATTTCAAGTATGTCAACCGAACTGTGACTGTTAAGTAGCTGATATGTGCATACATATGGGGAATTACCTGTGATCTACCGTGAACATCTGTCCGCAGTTTCAACAAAACTTCTCTTCCATCACAAATTTAACTTAATGTTCTGGACAAATTTTCTCACTTTGTATTGTAAGTTTGTGTATTCTTGTTATTTTACTTCTTTCTTGTTTTACTTTTGCCTAATCGCGACGATGAGGATGGATGATGATTAGATGGAATTTATGAAGGGGCACTCAAAAACATTCATGCCCAGGACGAGACTCGAACCCGGGAACTTGGTGGTAAGATAGAAAGTTGGCTAATTAACGCGCTCTAATCATCAACCTGGCAGATATACAAAGTAGCTACATACATAAAAAAAAGTATTCTCAGAGACTAATAAGAAGGTGTTTTGTGTGGAGTGGGGCGTTGTATGGCGCATAAACCTTTACCTACGAAGAAGTAAGAAAAAAGAACAGAAAATTTAGAAATGTGGCCTTAGCGAAAAAAATGGAGTGTGTGAAATGAGCAAAGAAAGAGTTGGTGAAAGAAGAGCAATGCTGGAACTGATCAAGAAAGGAAAGGAAATTGCTGGGGCACTGACTAAGAAGGAACCACCTACTAAAAAAGACACTGGAAGGATGGTTAACGGGGAGAGGATCCGGGGAATAGATATTAAATTAAGTGGATCCTTTGCTGACATAAGCGTAGGGCACAAGATCGGAAAGCGTGGAGGTTGCAGTGAAGAATCTGCCCATTAAGGCAGAAAGCGATCAATAAATTAATATAAGTCACATCAAGTGTCAATAACCTCTTGAATATAAGAAAATCTGATCAACTATATTTCCACGAAACTAATAGTCCCGAGTTTACCGCTGGAAGGGGCTTACTGAAAAACGAGCCGACATTCCAGAATTGACACCCTATCCTCAGAAACAACCCTACATCATGCAGACTATTACCTGCTGTTTTTGCCTTGTCTACCCAAAAGAAACAAATTATAGGAATTTTGTTTTAAATGATCACAACGGCAATTTTCTCCTGAGCGTACACACAACACGAATTAAACATGGAATTGTTTCTCTCATACAAAATAAAATACAATGCTATCATCTAATCACTGTATATACCTAGGTAGTGTGTATGTGAGTGACAGATTTGCTGGCAGACGGAAGTTCATTTTTCTTTATCGAATAATTGCTATTTGTTATTTTCCATAGTTTCTGCCTTTCACAGTTAGTCTAGTCTAGACGATGGACCAATGAAATGATATAACAGAACGCAAACTTATTCAGCATTAGAGCCCAGAATTTGGATAACTGATCATTATACCACAGTAGCCAACACGTTTTGTGAGATCAGGTGTAAAAATCTCGTGTCCGCAGTTAGCATGGAAGAAACAACCAGGATAACCATTTCCGAGAAGAATTTAGGTAGGTCAACACAGCATATAAAAAAAAAAGTTTGCAAAGGTTTTTTCAGCGTACGTACATAAGCAACAGCACAACCATGCATTCACAATTAAGTCTAATGGAAGTCAAGGAGTACTAAAATCCGTGATCAAAAGTAACTTTCTTGCATTTTCCTTTAATCACCCGCACGGCGTGGTTGCGCAGATACATGAAAAATTACTTCCTAACACGCTAAGCATCCTGGTGATGCTTTCAACATCACACTGCTATTGAAAAAGAAAAAGCGTATAGGCATAGAAGAAATATGCAAAAGTACAGCTTATTAACAGATTGGGTTATATACATATGACATTGACACTTGAAAATACCAGACTCCAAAATGGGCGTTGTTGTAGGGTGGGGTCACACCACTGACAAAATCGAACAGCAGAAATAATACTCAAATGCCGATTTTTATTATAAACTACTACTAATCAAACTATTATTTTATTGGCAATTTATTGTCATTATATGTTTGAGAAGACTTCTGCTCTATCCTGCTCTAATGAGTGACTATCCGTCCCATTTTTTAAATTAATAAATATCTTTGAGGTTTTTTTGGGGGGGGGTTAATCATGGAATTTACTTTGCGTGGCCTCTTGTGGAAAACAAAAGATTTTTGGAATTTTGTAAACTCATTTGAAACACGTGAAAAACTAATCTGGTTCCTGCATTTTACACACAATTTTTTTTTCTGTCTTATCCCCTTTTTAAATTTCGTTATTTTGTTTGAATACTGATTAACTGAACTTAGTTTCTACTATCTCTTACAAAAATAATGCATTTTTTCTAATTCTAAACGAACAATGCAAATTTCCAGGTGGGTCGACTAACCTGCGCGGGTGTTATGTAAAATGCCATGAACTATAAGTGTGAACTATGAACCACTTTAGTGTTATTTAAAATCACTCAACCTTAATGACTCATATGAACAATCATTGTGTTTCCTGAGCGTTCGTCCAAATAACAACGGCCGAACAAACTGTCAAAGGCTACTTTGCTGCTCCCACACAATTTGACCTACATTAAGCAGATAAAAATATATGCGACCAGACGAATACAAAACCAGTTTTCCTTTTGTCGCTATCATTCGCTGTCACTATGCACTGGGTGTCAAAAAACTGCTTATCTCAGAAATTTATGGATTCAAAACGGTATGTATTATCTCCTGTTACAACAGTAGCTACTACTGATAGTTATGCGCAACCTTATATGCAATGTGTGTAAGGTTGCCAGGCGTCCTGCTTTAGCAGCATGCCAATTTGTTCTGTACACTGATAAAGTTATCGTAAAATTTACAAATTTCTACCGTTAAAATTTTACATCTACCTGTTAATTTACAAAAATGGGACGCAACCAATTTTTTGGGTATAAATTTGAATATTTTCGTGCACAAAGAAAGATTTTGATTATAAATCGCATTGGAGCGTACGTAAATACATATTTAAAAACCGAATCATTAAAATTTAATTCATTATACTATGTAATTGTCGTTAATACTTTAAAAACCACAATGGCCATAATCTTTTACAGTAGTTGAATGGCAGCAGAAACTGACTGTCTTGGCCCATTATGGTAACGAAATTACATAAGCATCATGATGATTTCGTCTTATCCCGAACCGATCTAAAAAGAGTAAAGTCCTGAACGTCGCCAGGAAATTTTGTGGGGGAAGGGTTGTGTGTCATATCATAGATTTAAAATCGACTGACCATAAAGCGTCTTGTATGTACCCATAGGTGCTGGCATTAATTTATTATGTTTGAATTTAATCTGTTCTTGCGTCTTAGTACGTGAATTATGTCAAGTATGTTTTCAATTAAGGCTAAACAAAACAGTGGGAATAAAATTTGTTATTACTTGTATAGTGTATAAAAGCTGGTTTTTACATTCGTGTCCAGTGTGTGTCCTGTATTGGCAAAAGGAGAACCCTAATTTAATTTTCCTGTGGTATTTGAAAATTTTCAGTGATTTCTTGTAAACTTTTCTCTGTAATTCATGTATTAGGAAGATCTAACACAAGTGATAATTTAATTCGAATATAGTTTCTAAAAATTTTATGTAAAACAAGAAAATTACTCATACAATATATGTTGCAAAAGGCAATAATTGGGGAAATATAAAGTGTGAAGAAATTAATGAGGCACTGTGGACTTCTCAATAATATTTTTGGTATGATTTTACAATACCGGACCCTTCTCCAATTTCGTTCATATTTCGCATACTGACTAATTTAGGGCTCCTAATCACGAATGTGAAGTTAAAATTTGGCGCTCTCGTGTGGAACTTTGAAAATACGCTAGCCCCACGAACCATTGGCGTGTGGTTAGGTTAGGCTAGGTTAAGTTAGGAAACAGTTAAATTTTAGGGTCGTAGTAATATCAGGAATATATATATTTCGTTCTTTAAGTATTCGAAACGGAAAATCTAGCGATAAATAATGAGCAATTGTGCATTGTCGGTTGCGATGACTCACCCTCTTATTTTGCAAGTTTGACACGTGAGCGCCAAATTTTAACTTCAGATTCGTGATTAGGAGCCCTAATTTAGTGAGTATGCGAAATATGAACGAAATTGGAGAAGGGTCCGGTATTGTAAAATCGTTCCATATTTTTACACTTAGTGTTAATAACAATAATAATTTCTCAAAATAGAGTGATTATTATACACACACGTCTTTTCTAGCCAAGTATGTCATCCTCACTCAGAGAAAAAGTTTAATTAGCACACTGTGTGTATGTGTGTGTACTAATTCTTGAGCTTCCATAAAAATTCCCACACTTGAACAATATTTTAATCACCAATTTACATTTCTTTATTCATTACGTATGAGTAGGTATCCATTATACAATTTCAAGTGCATATACTGCTGAAAATGATTCCAAAGAATGACTACAGGACTAGAATCACCCGGAATACCCGTACTTCTAAAGGATATTTAGAAACAGGATCGGGTGGGAGGTTAATATTCAGATGGGGAAATTCCCTCCGATGCCCAAAGTACCACCTGGTTGAGTAATACGTAAAAATGAAAAGTGAAACTAAGGTGATGGACAATTATGTGAATCTTTTGGTAAATTGTATTAACATACACTTAAGAGTACCAACAAAATTGCCAATGTGATGGACTAACTAAACTAACTCTCTAGCCTACTTAAACCCGAAGGTTTATGGATGCAGCAAAACAAGCCTAAAAACCTAAAATTCCTATAATTTGGATATATATATATATATTTCTTTGGCAGAAAAGCCATATAATAATAAATATCAAGAGGCAATACGCGATTAACGTTCATTTTTCAGAATATAGTATAATGCAAGTGTGGAAATTTCAGCGTGCTTTTCAGGAAATTCCTAACACCGGCAATATTCTCCTGATTATATAGCGCCTATCCGGAAGTAGGCCTCGAGTTTCTGCACGTGATCGGAACTACTAAAATAAATCGAGATTCGAAGCGGCGACCTACTGACCACCAAGTTGTCGGGAAACTTCCGTAATCATGTGTAGCAATGCATCTATCCGCATTGTACTAAATATATTTCTTGGCATAGACTAGGCTATCCTCAGTTTATTTTAACACAAAGATTTATTTTTACGGGCTGTCACCCAACCACAAACAATGTTTATAAATCCAATGATAATGACAAACTCTAACCTAGAAACTAAATGTTAAAACGGACACTCCATTTATTTGACATTATGCACAAACAAAAAGAGAGGGCCTCCCCGATGGCGTAGTGGTAACGTCGTCACCTTGTAATCAAGATGCCTCTGATTCGATACAGTGGTTAGGATCCCAGTTTAGACTATAAGTTTAGTTCCGATTAGTCTTTCTGTCCATTAAGTGAACTTGTAACTCTAAAACAAGAGAAATAGACACTTTGCAAAGCTATGACTAGGAAGACTGACACATTAAAATGACACATCGGAAACGTGAAAATTGTGTAAATATTTCCAAAATGAAAATGTTTTTCACTATAACATCTGTTTCGCATAGACAGCATTCCTTTCCTTGAAACACGGGCCACAGAATAAGAAAGAATGAATGAAAACAGTGCTAAACAATTTGCCTATCATCATCTTTGCCTTGGCTCTGCACACCCTGCTTCTAAGATAACACTAAGCAAATTGCTCTCACCATTTCAATCCTTTTTATTGTGTATACAGCGTACGATTTAATTAATCTAATTGTGTGAACACTGAACCAGACGTTGTTACCCTCTGCTTATTGGAGTCTTTGCTTCAATTCATGACCCTCACACTGCAGAAAACAGTGAATTAACACGCTGGTGGACACTCCACTGCGTGTGACACCTTGCTTGCAGTGATGTTGGGAGACCAACAAAAGCACACGTTTCACAACAGGCTGCGATAATTATGCAGTACATGTCATAAAAAACCACTAGGGACGTTTCGACGCATTAAAAAAAATATTAGAATATTCATTGTTCGAATTACCTTGACCGCTTCCGTCGTATCCGCTTGGTCTTCCGTTGTGGCGTCGACATCCTCGTCGCCTTTAGACGGTTCTACAGGGTTCGGTAATTTATCGTTCGTTTCCCCATTCTCGGCTTCTTCCGTTCGTTTACCATTGGGAGCCAGCGGATTCTGGGGTGCACTCTGTGGCTTCGGGGTGGTGGCGGTTGTGGAATTCTGCACAAGTTCGGGCACTTTCGACTTCCGAGCCTGCTCCGCGGATTTTGAGCTCGCGTTTTTACCCGAATCGGACACCTTGGAGCCGTGCGTTATTGCATTTCGAGCAGCCTCCAGTGTCCAACTTTTCTTCCTGCGAAACATGTTCCCGAACGCCATATTTTTCAGCACCGGCTTCGCACCGCACTCACTATCAAACTCGGAGAAGAAGGGCCACTTGACATCTCGAACGCAGTCAGCACTACCACTGCACAAGAAACGCACCTGGACACTCACACGGCACCAGTCATGCCTCCGTACGTTGATAAATTATTTAACACACGACGAAGCCGGCAAAGAAACGTTCAGCAACTCCTACCAGCGTCACACTACCTGAGCACTGCCGCCTCGTTCCGAAGGAGAGAACACTTGTAACTTCAACAGTGTACCTTGAGAGGGCGTTGTCATCGCGAAGGCCGGGGAAATAAACAGAGCCACGTTTGGCACCTATTCAACCACAATGGAGCAGGGGCATCTGCTTTGCAGGTCTCTCCGTATGTGACGGCGAATACCACACTGCGTGCAGTGTTACCAACACCAATGGTTGGGAGCGTAGCTGCCAATCATACCAAATCCAGCTGACGCATCCAACATCATCAAAAATAAGTATTTGGATGTAGGGTCCGTTACAAGTAACAGTTTTTTGTAACTGTAACACCATTTAGTGGCGTATTTAAGCGTTCGTTTCGGGGGGTGAGGATTTTCTTGTGTAAATTTGTATCCGCCTCCAGAGTATACACTCCCACGATTGTACACGCAACCGCAAAAGTAACTGTTTTCATTTAGTGTGTTTTCCACAGAATTGAAATAAAAATGCCAATTAGCGGACAATATCTGCTTTTTACCCTTCTTTAAAGAAAAAAGAAAAAAATACTGATGGACAAATTGCTTGCCGTTAGCTGTACCTCAGAACAATCATATGGGCAATGCGACCATGGCTCCCCACGGATTTAGGTAGCGACTACGACGTTCCTGGAATTTCAATCACTGCATTCAATCGGACAGACATCGCTGTGTGTTTATTTAAAAGATCTTTGAATATGAGGTAAGTTGAGTTGTTCAGCACAGTGTTCAATATGAATGAACGAATTTAATGAAATGACCCAAAAACACAAACAGGAGACAACGTTCACGTCATTCAGCGTTAAAAAAAAAGAGCGAAATCCCCAGAGCAAACTACCAAAAATGATATAAATAGTTCAATCACATAAAACAACATAGAACGTACGTAGAATGAAAACGATCAAAAATAGCGAACAGTGTGTCTATTCTAGTGTTATCTTAGATGCCGATTGTACGATTAACTTCAAAGATACGTGTTCTCAAATTTTCCATCAACAAATTCATCTACTTTTGTTTCGGTGATGTGAGGTTCTGTAATTGAAAGAAAACAGCCAACAAGTCAGAGGATACCATATCTAACACCACATCTTCTCGGGGCATGGTATGTAAAATTAAAAACCAGTGATGAACACTTTGCGTCAACATATCTCAACTTAGGCCAACAAGTCCTCAAGAAATTTGAAAAATAAACTGCCCCTTCCCTCTCTCGCTTGCACTGAAAATAAACTGCCCCTTCCCCCTCTCGCTTGCACTGTCTTCTCTTGGAGAAGTATCGTGTTTTTTTGTTTTCTTTTCTGGATGATTTGCATCTCTTTTCTACCTCACTAGGTTTGTCGTGATAAAATAAATGAAGCAAACAATGAATCATCCATAGCTTAAGAATTCAAACCTGAGTACCCTGTCTTCTTATATTGATACGACAGTTAGCTACTCAGCCAAGAGTACTTACTATGAAGTCGTGGCAGCATCTAATAATAATAATAATAATAATAATAATAAATCTGACGACGTTACAATGGTCGCAAGTTTTGAGAAAGGAGACAAATTCGTTTGACTCGTATTCTGTCAACAATAATTCGAAGCATTTCCCCCCCCCTTCTTTTTTGTTTGTTCGCGAGACGAAATAATATTATGTACTGACTAGATAATTTTTAATCAGTTGGTGCAAGATGATAATGAGTGCGTGTAATATTACTTATTGGGTTTTACAGATGGCGTCGTGGTAACGATGTTACATTGTAATCAAGAAGTCTCAAGTTCGATCCCAAGTGGAAGCAAGGGTTTAGACCACACGGAAAGCTGGCTCGCTGGCCGAACGCGTTAAGTTTGAATGAATTGTTTTTTTCTTTATAAGTCCACTTTGTGCACAGATATGCTAATCTGGACTGGATCTACAGTTTAAAGTGGAATCCGAACTACTATGCAATGGGCCTCTACCGGGTATCGAACCCGAGAACCCTTGATTACAAGGCGACGACGTTATCACTACGCCATTGGGGATGCCCTAGCGCGTTAAGTGGCCGACTTTGGATTTCGTCACCGAAGAACCCAGGTCCGAGTCCTAGCCTCGGAATGGTGTTATTTGTGAGTGTCCCTTCATCAATTTCATGTAATCATCACTCATCCTTTTGTGGCCATTAGCCAAAAGTGGTAGAAATGAGATGTAAAATAACAAAAGTACAAATGCAGTGGTACGATTCTCAAATACTAGGTCCAGTGTCAAGCGTAAAGTAGACTTCAAACAAACATTGATGTTTAAGACATCACTTAACTAGTTCTTCCCAAAAACGTTTCTCGTTTTGAAGTAAGAATGGTATCGACACGAGACGAGCTTTGGCCACAGAGCTGTAACCTGCCAAACTCTCGTCTCTGTGTTGGAAATGTCTGTCTCAAGACCTCGATCTCGTATAGTTAGTCTCGAAATGACAGATAGTAACATGAAAGAAATATCGATTACACATTAAATAAGAAATATATATATATGAACACAAAAAATAATATTCAATGGGTGAAGGATGGTCCCATTGCCGCGGCTTTCTTGAAAGTAGCACACTTCTTTTCATGTACGCCGATTGGTCTTCACGATGCTGGGCTAGCACCGAAATTTTGGGGCTCCTACCGAGGATCGACCCCGGGAACAATCGTTCCAAAGACAAGAATGTTAACAATTCTCAACAGATCTAATATTTCAAAATTTTTAAAAACAGCGTGTTTCTCACCAAGAGATATTTGGTGGGGAGGGGACTTAACCCTCTTTGTCGGTTAACTGTGTTATGCGTTTTGGAGCTTTTAATATTCAAAACTAGGTTATGTTGCCAGTTTTTAAGAACGTTTCGAGGACTGACACGAAGTAACAGGAGCAACACATACCTTATATGTATAAGACTAAGGCCTGAACAGACACTGCTTAAATGCAACGTCATCGTTAGTAGGCTATGGATCACAAAACGATATGAGCATTACAATTGTAAATGTAAGTTTTTACACTTTCTCCCCACGCCTTATACAAACTACGTTCAAACTAAGTTAATTTTTCGTTCATTTCCTTTATCAACGAAGAAACAGGAAAAGTGAATGGCTCAAGTAAAACCACTCATGCGGAGACAAAATCATTTCCAAGACTAAAATCCCCGTACTAGGGTTCAAACCTATTGTATATAAGTCTACCTTTCCTAGCTTCTTTAAGGACTACACAAAATTAACAAAAATCTGAATTTATTTTGAGTATTCTTCGCTTATAATGAACACTTATGGCTCCAGTTAATGGGTTCACTATATCCGGAGTCACTAAAACCGAAATACCTTCCTTCAACCCGAATTGAGGTTCGTAGTGACACTTCACACTTCGACATCTTCATGTTTGTAGGACAGACAGACCGGCACGTGTCTCATCACCTCCATGAGTCGCAACCCCTCTCTCTCGCCCCCTATCCTTTTTCATTTCTGTAACCTAGAATATTTGTTTTGAATAACTAAACTGTATTTGTAGAATGCTAACAATATTAATTTTTCATGGATATTTAATTTTTGAGATTCACTAAAAACGAAATCTGTTGTGTATTTGGTTAGAGCTAGTGGTCTAGGTTCACTATAGCCGAATGTTCACCACAAGTGAATACTCCAGAGTTGACATGATATTACCCATCGTTCCATACAGTCAAGACAGTACGCAAACTTTTCATCACAAGTGGATAGTTGCCAAAACGGCGAGCTTTTTAGTTTAGGCGCTAAATTAAACTTGGTTGCATCTTGGTACTTGCGATCGCTAAATTCGAACACTGAATCGTACCTACCATAAAAGCCGAAGTTGGATAGTGCCACCCTGCACACGCAAGGAGAAGACAAAGGGAAACACAATACCCCATTGAAAATTATCCTGAGTATGGAACCGAGGGTCAGAGCCATCCGTCTTATGGCCGAGTGCACCAACGCCGATTATTTCGAAGTTCAGATGAGCGGGATCAATTTTGATCCACTCTAAATGAACTTGGTTTAAAGATTTGCATTGCACCAACGAAAAACGACGTTCAAGAGATTCCGTTCAAATGATCCGAGATTAATTTGTAAGGCTATACCTGATTGGTTGGCTAAAACAAATGACAATCAAGAACCCCACCGAATAGTGTGATGTGTTAAAGTATCAACGTGTCGGAGAAGAAAGTAATTCGGGCTGCAAACTTATCTGAATTTGAGAAATGTACTGATCAACCTTGTCGACGAGTACAAGGATGTAGTAGGGTGTAAAGAAATAATAATCTTAAAAAAGAACTGACGGCATAAGACAAAAGAATAAGGAGAAAGCATGGAACCTTCTTCTACGGGACTTCAATGCCTTACGAAATGCATTCGCGAGAGAACAGCGTACGCTGAAACTCGCCCGCTCAATAAAGATATTTTATTATTATTATTACTGTATTGTGGTAAGTATTTGAATTTTTCATTTCTTAATTCTTATATATTTATATTGTCATGTCGTGTAGCAACACCATGTAGCAATATCGTAACATTGCTCTGTTCTAATTTACCTTGCACTTGCACATGTTTTGTGTTCTGGGATAGAAAGTACAGTATTTAGAAAAATTTCGACTTTGCACCACAGAACCACAAATTATTATTATTATTTTGGCAGTTTTTAGTTTACTTTACACAACTCTCGAATTATCAGCATTGTACATCCAACATCTCTAGCGTTTGCACGCCCTCGATATCACTTTCCGCTTTGTTTATATTAAAAAACAACTGCCTGCAGTCGAAGCGTCAGTATCGTGAACCAGGATCGGCCAACAAAACGGTCTCGAATGGCCGTTCAGAAGATAAACTCGTTTTGATGTTCCTAGATCGCGATCAAGTGTTGAACCGTCTTCGTGCAATGGAATTTTCCAGTGATCCTTTCCCGATCCGAGTTTAAAATTTGATCTTCGTTCGTGCACACGGCCATTAGTCAGTAATTATGCAATTTCTGGGAGTCCATAGTACCGCGAGGAAGAGTGCTCGTACAGTTAGGTGCTTTCGGAAAAGGACACCCAGAACATGATTCTTACATAACTTCGATTTTCATATTGCAGTTTTCAATGTGTATTTTATTTATCTTATTTTACGTCGCCTTTCTGCCACTTTCGGTTAATTACGACGACGAGAATGAATAGTGATGAAGTACTTCACAGCATGCTCAGAAAAGGAACAGAACCAAGTTGATGGAAGTATTAGATTTTCCATACTCTTAAATGATGCAGAATTGTTTTATTTTAACCAACTCCCCCCCCCCCAATGCTAGTTCTCCCTTGCAGATTCACATTCCAATGCAGATGGCAACACTGCATTACCACCTGCCGACCAATGGCAGGTCCTTTTGGCACGTGCCTATCGAACTGGCAATGGCTGCCGAACAAGCCAAGTGGCAAAAGCACAAATCCACGTAGAAAACATTTTCCCCCGGCAGACAAGCGAGAGCAGAAGGCGAAGCAGACTTTGTCAACAGCCTGGAGCATTTTCTGTGAAAGAGCCGAATGCCAGAACTCGCCGTGTTTGTTTTTAGTACCCGGCTGGGCGGCAGAGGCCTGGGTTCTCGAGACTGTTTACAGATGGCGGTAACAACGATTGAATGTTGCTGTCAAAGGTAAGCTTATATATACACTTATAAGCACACGCCCAAGGTCGTTAAAAAATGCAGTATTCAGACGTAAGTTAGACCTTCGTTTACAGTATGTAGGGTGTCGTTCAGTGTTCCTACAATCTAAGAGGACAACTTATCTTTCCCACACGCCATATTTATCTTTTTCGTCCAATTTTTCCCTGCATCTTCGAGAAAGTGAATATCAGCATATTATTAAACACAGAAAAATTTGGATTTAATGAATGAAAATAAGAGAAAATGAAGATTATCAATAGCCTGTCAAATTGAACACTTTGTTTGACCGATTGGATAAAGTTATTTTCGTTTTTCTGCCCCTTTTGGCTAATCGCGACGATGAGGATGGATGACGATATTTGGAAACAGATGAAGGAACACTCACAAAGAACACCCAAGCCGGGATTCCAACCCGGGACCCTGGCATCGTAGCGCGCTGTGCTAACCACTCCGGCACAGAGGTCGGTTGTTAAAAATATTCAAAAGACGAAAATTTTAGTTGTTCTTAAGCCAATTTAAATTACTTTTTTTATGGAAACAATCTACGCTAGTCAAGAAAGGGAGGATGTGTTTCACACTTTAAAGACTTTGGATCTAACACGTAAGCCTGATGTCTTCGAATTCCCTTTCAAATATATATATATATTATTTTTAATTATTTAGCCGGACCCTTGGCCGAGTGGTTAGCACATCGCGCTGCGACGCCAAGGGTCCCGGGTTCGAATCCCGCTCGGGCTTGGTTGTTTGTGAATGTCCATTCATCAATTTCATCATTTTATCACTCATCCCCATCTTCGCAAATTAGCCAAGAGGCACAAAACGCGAAGTAAAATAAACTAAATCAATCATTCAATTTCAAATATTATTGTTTTCCCTTTTCGCTTAAAAATTTTAGTTAAATTTGCCTTCACTGAGGGAAGTTTCCACTCCTGCAGCAACACTGGTGTCGACTACTCTAGCAATAGCGCTGGATTGAGTCCTCTTTTCCCTGCATATATGTTATAAAACCAACGTGGAAATCGCAACTGTGAGCATTGGTGTATGCAGGCATGGGCTCACGGAGTCCCTTTCACCGACCAACTAATATGACTGACATCTAAGGGTGGTTGTAACTATTCCTATAACTTACACAGAAAGAAATAAAGTTCACCACCTTTCGCAAGTTAAAGCTGTGCACAATGACTTACAAATCACACCGGAAGAAGTCTTAACTGTGTTTGCAAGAAAGCCGACAGGCATAGGGTAACTTAGGGCGAATCGGGTAAAAATCAAACAATGTAAATATTTCCTATAATTGCATTCAAATTTAAAATTATTGGGAATATGGTAATAAAGCGATCCTTTACCTATAAAACCATTAACTAATAATTTGTTAAGTTCCCTCATTTTTTTTTTTGGCCCGTAGCATTTAGATTTCAATTCTGCATGACCCTATTCACCCTTAAGAGTTTGGGTGAATCGGGTCACATCTGAGGGTGAAACGGCCAGTTACCTAACATTGAAATATGCATTATCAGTCTTAAATTTCCATTACAAACCTCATGTTTCGAGTGTAGGACCTTATCTTTTGCTCGCACATCTTCCACAAATAAACTTTATTCTCCCTTGTGCAGTCGCACATTTCTTGTGATAAGCATTTGTATATTTTCTTGCCACTGTATCCAATCAACCAATTTCACAGAAACAGGGTCGTTGTATTAGTACTTCACATTGCAGAACCCACAAACAGTATTGTTTCCTTCATCACTGACGTTTTCCAACTCGGAACATGATGATGATGATGAGAGCATGCGGGTAACTTGACAAATTCGAACGCAACCTTTCTCACATCACTGGGGTAGTCGAGGCAAAAATCACACGAACATAATTTTAGTAACTGCGATGCCAGTTCATCCTTCTGCTCCACAGTCAAAGTAGCTTACCCCCTTTTTTTCTCAGGGATTTGTCCTGGTATCTCTGTATTCTTCTTTGGAGATACGAATAAGGAACACCAAACAGTTCTGCGACATGTGGTTGGTTTCTATGTTCCCTAAATGCCTTAATCGCTTTCTGTATGTTCTTCTCATTCCACGAAGTTGACGATTTCTCTCTATGTTTCCCCATCGCAGGAGACAAATTAATTTAGAAGCCTCTTTCAGGGCAAATGGGCATATCATGAGTTGACCCTATTCACCCGATTTTCCTGACCCTACTCGCTCAAAAGTGCAACATTTTTCTGTTCCATCAGTTGGATACACTGTATAACTACAAAGGTGGCGGTAAATCTTATAATCTCTTCTACGACAACTAAATACCATGTTATGGACAAATGATCTTTAAAATATCGCACGTAGTACAGTACAACACTAATAAATTCACATAGCCATTTTTTAAAACAGTTTTCCTCGTCTATTATTTGCAGTTATCGTCAGGTCCAAATAAAATATTTTTTGGTAACTTCTACGTTTAACAGATACTACATGTTTCAAACTTCACTGCCAGATCGAAATATTTCCTTCAGTTCGTTTGGTTTTGTGTAGGGAGAGAGAATTTCAGAACTGACCCTGCTACCCGATTCACCCTAAGTTACCCTACCTTTGTTAAGGAACTTAATTTTGAATGACCAAAAAATACGGGTGAAAATATATCCAACTGTGTTGGTACACTGTTACTGCAAAATTTACAGAATATTCTACCGTTAAAATGTAACGGTCTGGCCATTAATTTACAACACGGGACGCAACCGTTTTTAAAATTTAAATTTCAACATTTTATCAAGTATAAACACATATGAGATTTATAAATTACGATTGCATGCACCACTATAAATACATTTTTAGAAATTCACTGTAGTTGGATGGGAGCGGAAACTGACGATCCCCGACAGATCGTCGAAATATAAAGTGTTCTTAGCGTTATTGCTTAAGGGATCTCGTGATAGTTTCATTTTAGTTTTCTACGTAGGCTTGAATCCTGGTCACAACTTTATGAGAAAAATATGACTATGTAAAGTTAGTACATCTATGAATATTTCCAATCCGTTGCAAATTACTTACCAATTCTTGCAAGTCAGCTGTTCTCTCTACTCTCTATTCACATTAGACACTTACCTACAAGAGAAGAAACAAAACATTAAAAACATATACAGCAGACATTCAAAAGGGTGTATTTTTTCGGGTGGACTTGATACAAACATAAGTTACCATCGAGCATACCTTTTGGACTCTCCATAGTTTCCACCCTTAAATCTCTGTAACTTTATACATACTTCCATGTGTCCAGAGTTGGGTTGGTAATTCAATCGTAGAGCACTGGCACGAAAGTAACAATAATGAAAACATTACTGTGGATTGAAAAAATTACGTGCTACCAGCATAAAATAATATACATCAATCAAATTTGCTTTAAAAATACGTTGTCAGAAAGAATATCAGGTGTGTTCACTCATTTCTGGAGATGGTATCGAGACGAGATTTGCCAGTGTCCGTTTCGTCTCGAGTTGAAAATCTGTTTCTCCTTTATCGGTTTCGTCTCGACTGAAAAACATTGGCCTTGGTGTCGTCTCAAAACATATAGTAAAGAGCATATACATCGAGTCACTGCACAGATTTTCACAGTGTAGAGATGCCATTAAGGCAAACATATTTTCTTAATCAAGTTTTTATTTGACACCTTGTTGGGACGCTACGAATCATCGAAGAACTGAATCTTCTATATTCATAAAAAACGTAGCATAGACTCACGTTGCTACTACCAATTGACTCATTATGCTATTTCTAATTATAATTTAATTTAATATAATTCATCTCATGTAATAATATGTACCTCTCTTTTTACTTTAAATTCAAGTTTTATTCTGGCTTAAATCTCCTTAATTAAATTTCACATATGTATTTATTAAAGAGACGTAAAATATTCCGCTAACTTCTGGGGGGTTTGGGTCTAACTTGGTGGTTCGCAGTGTGTAAGTTTGTTTTGTTTAGTTTAATATATTTTAGATTACAGAGTTTTAATTTTTAATAATGTTGTCCGGCAAAATTCGTGTCTGCTGCCGTGGTTACATGGGGGGGGGGGGGGCATAAATGAACTTTGACTTTTCTGTAACTAATCAGACAGATAACCTCTTGGTACGCCTGATGAAGTGGTAACGCAAAGTAAATTTAGGTAGAAATTTTCAATTTTTGAGAGTCTCGAACACGAAGTCTCGGCCTCGTCTCGATTTTTTACAAGCACGTCTCGGTACGGCATCATGCCTACTCATTTCTGAACATAAATCGCCTGCCTCCCCTCTCTTCCCGATATCTGCAACGGTTGATTAAGTATAAATACGAACCAAAAACAAAGTTGGTCGCCATTTTCCAATATGGTGGCCGTTGCAGAGCTTCGATTTTAGTTTGTTTGTTAGGAAGGCGAGTACAACGTCTCGGCCAAACTCCTTGAGTTTTCTTTTTTATGAAAAAGCTAAATTAACTGTTTTATTTTTTTATGAAAAAGCTAAATTAACTGCAATAACATGCAAATCATGATTCATTTCAACGTAACAATTTCATCAACTTTGTATTGGACTTGATATGTGGTAAAATGGTTATTTTTTTAACGCTATTAAATTTAGAACACGAATAAGGCATCAACAGTAGAGAGCAGTAATATACCACACTGTGAAAAAAAAAAGTAATGTCCAAGTGGAATTTCAGCTATGGTAAGAATGTAATCAAAGTAGGTGTTGTCTGTGGTAATCTGTTACCTCCCATAGGTGGTACAACATAATCAGGAGTCCCTGTGTTGGAGTTAACAAAACAACGACTTTCTACTCCCCCATGGCTTCAAAATGAGTCCAAGGTTAACAGTTAGGTGCTGATAGGATATCAAAAATTGTCCTCGTAAATCCATTGTCAAAATCATTCACAGGCATTCTTTCTTTGAATGTTGTGCAACAGCAAATGTTTGTCAGTTTACTGCCGAGGCAGCTTCACGAGCAGATCGGGATTGTACAGCCACCGGCAAAAAAAAATGGGACACCTAGATCCTGAAATGCTTGCTAGCCCGCATGGCGTTATGTGTGTTGCCTAACTCGACGGCGATGTGAGAAGGTCGTTACGAAACATTCTTTTTACACTCAAGTGAGAAACCTAATATGCAGTGTTTCCAACGTCACGCAATAGTCGTAAAATATACTTGCACCAGGATTTTTACGTTTCTACATATTTCTAATACTTTTATTTGCAAATGTGTGCCGTAGCTCCCAGAAATTAATTAATGAAAACATTTAGGATAAATATTTGTCCAAAATGTCAATTTCGGGAGAGAAAAAAAATATCATAGGATCGTAATTGGAAGTTTGAAGTTTGTGAGTGACACGGAGAAATTTATGGTTTTTGGGAATATCCATTTCATGACAGAAGTAGCCATATTCGGCTATCTTGTAATCAGGGTTGTTAAAGGGTCAGGAATTTTTAATAAATTCAATTCCGGTCCAGGAGAGAAAATAATGAAGCGCAAATGCCTTCTGGACCATTAATGAACCATTTATCTGTAATTTCAATTCGTTCTACCAGTTCACCAACCTTTTCGTAGCTCTTGTAATTTGTGAGATATCGATAGTTCTCAAGGACGGAGGGGCGGAGGCGCAGACATGACTTGGCGAATCACGTGTGTTTCCAAATCGTTGTGCAATGAGTGGTAAATAATTCACTTTTGCAAATAATTGTTCGTTTCGATTTTTCCTCACCAATCTACGATTTAAAACTGCAAGTAAGACTAGCACTTTCTCAACTTGTTTAAGCACTAAAGAATATGTAGTATAATGAAAGAACCAACAATCCATGGGTTTCTTGGACATATGAGTTTAAACTTAGACTTACGAAAATTTATGAGTGGACCATAAATACAGTATCATCATATTGTGTTGATAAACCATTGAACAATCCAAAGTTTATCCAAAACGGGCAATGTGCAGTGACATGAAGTAGTAAAGAAACTGAATTTGTGTATTTAACAGTGCTGAAGTCTCACTGCATTGAGATACGAGAGTTGTCGGTACAAAATTGCCAGAGAGGGAGGAGGTAATGATGCTCGCTGCGTCATAGGAATTTATAGGAAAACAAATTATAATTATCGAATGGATCCTGTAATAAGCAATGTGATTTAATAATGCATTTATTATAGTTCCTACATGTTTAGGTTATTTAACGATGTTTTATGATATGGTGAAGGGCTCACATTATTATGTGGTGCATTGAAAGGCAGAGCTTAGTGATCTACGTGTGTGCGAGGAGGTCAACCCACAAAATGTTCAGGGTGTAGCTATTTGCTACAACGTATGCGTTACAAAGCAAGATTAAAGAGGGTTCAATTCGTAAACTATAGGCGTATCTAGAGAGTAATCTCAAACCTTTGTAAAGTATTGCATTTCTTTGCTAAGGTCTTCAAGTAAAATGCTACTACCACTTGTCACTAGCATGAAATGTTTCCTAAGGACATGTGGAGCGCATAACCTTCTACTAACCTACAAATAAAGCATTTTCACATTATACACTTGACTTTGATGATGAAAATCATAACTTGATGCCCCGTGACAAAATATCGGGACAAATTTTGGTCTCCGGATCTTAATATTACAGTTACTACACAAAGCCTTTTCATATTTGCCGTTTGTATGACAATGGTGATGCACCTTGTTATTTGTGTCCGAAAATTCAGAATTGCATACCGAGCATCTTTGTGCACTGTTGAAATCTTCGTTCTGATCCTCTGTTAAATGCAGCATAGGTATTGATTTTAATAATATATCATAGGCTATGCGACGGCACTCATTTTCTATTTTACGTGCAAATTTTTTGATAGCATCTTGCCCCATGTATAAGTGTGCTTTACTAATAACACCATCCTGTACAACCACATAACAAAAACTAGAAGGTTCATGTAGCTGATACGTTGTACTTGAACTCTTCGGGATCTGGGCTGAAGAATGCAAGCGGTTTGAGATTTGATTCAAAATCACAGATTATATATGCTGGGTGCCGCAATAAGGCTTCGAATTTTTTGAATTTGGCATTTTCGTTTGGTTTAGGCATAGCCATATGAACAGGTTTATGGTTGCCACAGTATTGTAAATGTTCAACCAACTTGTTTTTAGCAACTTTGGTATTCTTTTCATAACACCATTTACTATTTTTTGACCATCAAACACAGTCAAACATCTTCGACACAACTTGTATATTGTATTGGATTTGCCTAGTTGTTTTCTGACTAAAGCCTGAAGATTGCGTATCAGAGTGTAATGGTATGTACCGTCTCTATCAATTAAGAGCAGATCGATCGGGACAGCAGAGTCATCATCAAGTTTGCTGATTCTAAGAGGTTCTATCAAGCAATCGCCACGAGCAGCAGAAAACACATTAATAGATAATGGTCGGCCATTGCTATCTCTGGCCTCTTTTTCAAATTTATCGATATTCTGGACAAACATTGGATATTCTAAGCCATCCATAGCATCATCAAAATCATGTTCGTGCTGTTTATAATGACTTATTCGCTGTGGATTATTTAAAATTGGAAACAAAGCAGCCAAAATACACCACAAAAAGCATTTCTGGTCGGTATTTTCTACGTTAACCACAGCTTTTTTGTTTTTGATATTGTCAGGTACAGGCAGATATGTAGAACCTTGTAGAGGTCTGAATTCAGAAATATTAACAGAGCCTGTGTGGAGATCCACGAAGACTCCATCCTGATTCTTTAGCAGCAAACTCAGAATGTTTGATAAGCAATTGGTCTATCAACCTGCTTAGTATTTCGTCTAAGTTTGTATTTGAGTATACAGGTACAGTTTTTGTTATGTGGGGGTGTGTAAATTTTGTAGTTTGGTTTCTTATATTGAGTATACAATTTGAGGGATAGTTTATAAGAGTCGTTTTGTGCGTTTAGAATAGCCTGCACATCAGAACTTACACTATTCAAAAAAATCTTAATATCACATTTTGGCTCTGATACGAAACGGTAATCCCTTAGATGCAACGTGCCACTACTCCTTGCTCCGGCTGGTCAGTTGGGAGCACCAGTTCTCACCCAGGGTTCGGGATTAAGAAGATCCACCCTTCCTCCAGGAAGGAAACCACCGAATTGCGACACGTGACAATAAATAAAATTCCAAATACTTTATATTAAAAATATCCAAAATCTTTAATCACGAATCGCGCGCGTACATACTGATTCGCACAAGCCAAAAATATAATGTGTTGGGTCCTGCTCGCTTGTAGGCAGTGAAGAGTAACTTATTTATCACGACAGAATCCGCGCACCGCCTTCACCGTTAATAGCAAGACCTCAACTGCCTACCTCAAACGCGAGGCGCAGCATAACAGATTGTTCTAACTTACAATACAAACTCATAACACAAGGAAAACTGATAATTTGTATAACACATCAATGTTAATTAGCGATAGTAAGCTAAAGTTCAGGTTGGCAACAATTAAAAATGCCAACGTGGAAGTTTTTACATCGCCAAGAACACGAAGCGTGGTTCCCCCACTCCTAACATAAACAGCCAATAGGAATACGATATTTTATTGAAAACGAGGGAGAAATACTTTGCTATAATATTACAATGTTAAACTATATAGAAATAACTAAACTGATTTTATCAAATAAATCATATTTGCCCTTGCACATAAAAATGATTAAATAAAGATTTAGTTTATAACGAAGACAAATTACTTCAATCTGGTACATTGTTGAACAAAACTCGATATTAAAAGCAATGTATTTAAAAAAACAATGAAAACGTTGCATATATTATTTGGAATAATTATTAGCCTATAAATTCTGAATAAATGTTGCAAAAATACGCGAATAATATTATAACGTAAGATAAAACTTAAATATATACATGAATTATAAAAACAATTAAGTATAAATAATTTAATCCAAGTTCTTAACTTGAAAGTATACGAATAATATTAATGCCAATATACAACTGAAATCTGCCTAACATGGCGGTCGTTACATAGTTGACCCTTAAAACTACTATCAATGGGTGCTTTGCATGGCTGCTTTGCTGGTCTAGTATTATCAGATGTAACAAGCTTTCTTTTTAGACCAGAAGAAGATGTAAATGGCTGTAGGGACGATGTAGATAGTTGTGCGGAACAAGCGCCTATATGCCTATTGAAGTATGCCATGCTAAATTTTCTATGGCATTTTGGGCATATTTTAGTGGGCATGTTGGGCATATTTTAGTGGGCATTTTGCGTTTCTCAGGATCACAATTACGTTGGTGCTTAGCCCAATTAGGGCTAGATATATTATCACATTGATTACAATATTTCTGATTTGGCATTTTTGGTTTTGGTATTTATATATAATTTCTTGGGGCTCAAATCAAAAACTATATACTTAATACAAAATATCAGTTGGGTTCAGCAGTGTGCTTTGTATACTTAATGTGTATACTTAGTCTGTTACTATTTTTGGTTTTGGTATTTATATATAATTTCTTGGGGCTCAAATCAAAAACTATATACTTAATACAAAATATCAGTTGGGTTCAGCAGTGTGCTTTGTATACTTAGTGTGTATACTTAGTCTGTTACTATTTTTGGTTTTGGTATTTATATATAATTTCTTGGGGCTCAAATCAAAAACTATATACTTAATACAAAATATCAGTTGGGTTCAGCAGTGTGCTTTGTATACTTAGTGTGTATACTTAGTCTGTTACTATCTTTGGTTTTGGTATTTATATATAATTTTTTGGGGCTCAAATCAAAAACTATATACTTAATAAAACTGGAAAAAAACCACAGGTGTCTGTAAAGTAAACCAGAAGTAGACTGGATGTGGACCGGAAGTAAATATGTGTGGGTGTTACGTAATTTAACTCGAAAGAAATTATGACACTTGTACCAAGTACGAGATGAAAAATCACAGAGTTGCAATACTATAAAATCAACAAAAACATCGTCAAAATAGGTTTACCACTGTGCTTAAATTAAAAAAATAATAGGGGCCTCGTACTAAGTACGAGATGAAAAAATCACAGAGTTGCAATACTATAAAATCGGCAAAAACATCGTCAAAATAGGTTCACCACTGTGCTTAAATTAATAAAAATAATAGGCCTCGTACCAAGTATGGCTTAGAACACCTCCAATTACACTACTTATATATATATAGATAGATGTATATATAAAATGCAGCAAGATAGAGGCACCATAACGAATAAATAAATTATCTGTGCCGCGCTCCTCTTTCTGCTGTGACCATGCATTTAAAACAAAACTGTTTAGCAGCAAGAGTCCGAAGTACTTAGTAGTTTAACTTCTCTCTCTGACAATTTACAATGCATTATACAAAAGAAGAAAAATGCGAGCGAAGCGAAATCCAAATTTTTGGAAACTGAAAACAACATTGATTTAATATGGCACAAAAAAATTCACGGGGGTACCATGGCATTCTCTTTTACAATTTTTTTCATTTCGATCGTTCGGCGCCCAGAGACAACTCCCACCGCCTCCTAGCTACGGCTCGGAACTTGACAACACTGTAAAAAAGGAAGACACTGCGAGCGAAGCGAGCAAGAAAATGTTACGAAATGTATTTTTATTTGTATAAAATTTGATATCGATGGGGGCAATTGCCCCTCTGTCCCCCCCTGCAGGTATTCTTGGCCGTCTGGGAAAATTAATACAAGAAAGACGCGAGAACTAATTCCTTTTGTCCTGCTACTCTTAGATTCTACTAGTCTTGCTTTCTTTTACCTCAATATTTGCCCCCCCCCCCCCCAGGAAATTGATATCCGTTCAAGACTGGGACTCTGTGGTTTCGCCACTGCACCCCCTAGCCCCGTAGTTGCTTTGAAATTTAATCGGCTTGAAAATACTTAATTTTCTTTAAGAGAATAATATCGTTCAATAACGGCGATAAGATTCCTCTCCACTAAATTTCTAGGCGAAGGTACAATAATGTAGGAGGGACATGCACGTCTGGAAGGGCGGGCAAAGATGGCCACACCTCCCCCTTTGAAATTGAATGGCAACTTAGAAGTATATAGCCTATTTCACACGTATAATTTGATGTAAGTCATACATAGTAATTTACATTAATGCGATAATTTCAAATTCAAGTGGTTTTTGAGGGGGTGCAACACTATTAGGGGGGTAATATGATCCATGGAAAAATGCCTTGTTATTCTCTCCGTGGAAAAATCTGCGGACGCCCCTGATTAGGGGGGCAATTGCCCCCCCCCCACCCGTGCGCACGTCTATGAAGGTTTCTTATACAGAGTTGGGAGTGTTTTAAAGTCCACTTTATGCACAGATAGGCTAATCGAAACTGGACCACAATGTGTTTCCTCATAGTATCAAACCCGGACTCCTTTAGTCATCCAATGAGGATGAATGATGGTTAGATGAATTTATGAATATACATACACTCATGCTAAGGACAAAATTCGAACCCGGAACCTTCGGTGGAAAGATGGTCGACAATGACAGTACTCGGCCTCCAAGGCGACAAGAATTTAATTTTACCAGTTTAATTAACGGGGCCCAACAGTAAAATTGCTTATGCAGATTAAAACAATAGGGAATCAGTAGAAGAGATATGAATCGTACCATTTTACTAGCTTGGTCAGATAAGGCTTCGACTGTCCTCGGCTATTTCCACGAACACAATGCACACACAAGACTTTCCTCAGCAATAAGAATTCCCGTCGTGGCCTCTAATGATCAATTGTTCACGTATGGTGCCATGAGCACGATTCGCATTAATAGTGCGTAGCAGCTGACCCTAAACCAATAGCGGATACGTCTTTATCTACAGGGTACGTGACGGACTTTCAAAATGAGCCCCGGCCCATTGTAGAAGGAAACTTGCATTCTGCGGACGGCGAACGAAAGGTCTTGTCGCTTGTCGTCAATGCAGCGTATATGACGCGACGGAGGGCTTGCCACACTCTCGAAGCATTTCGAAAGACTATTTATCGTCTCCGATTTGCATTCCTTTCGAACGCTCCTCGCGCAAAAACACTTCATGCGACGCAGCCTTGGTGGACTCGGTTTGATTCATTGCATCCTACCACTACTATCAGTACCAGAGTCCCAGAAACGGACCCATATTTACTCTCCACGAACTCCAGAATACTTATTGACATCTCTACGCTGGGAGGAACCAGGCACAGTGTTTCAGGTAGCACTTGCAGAGACGATTCCACGCAGGTAAATAAAACAGCGCCAGCAAAAAAATCAGGCGAAGCCAGGCCGGCTCGGTAGCTCAGTGGTAGAGCAAAGACACCGTATGCCAGATCTGAGTTCGAGTCCTGGTCGAGCCTGCATTCTTCCCTGAAAAATGTACGTCCAGAATACTTCTTACTCGCAAGCCCCAGAACAGGAGTCGTACTTACTACCCACGGACCCCTGGTGAGGAACTATATTTATTCTGCACAAGCCCTAGAAGAGGAACGAATGTTGTTTACTAACCCCATATCAGGAACTGTATTTGTACTCCGCGTGCCCTATAACAGGGAACGATATTTATTTTCCACAAGTCCCAGAACATGAACGAATGTTCATTACGAGCCCCAGAACAGGAACTGTATTTGTTCTCAGCGTGGCCAACAACGGGAACGATATTTATTCTCCACAAGTCCCAGAACAGGAACGAATGTTCTTTTCGAGCCCCAGAACAGGAACTGTATGTGTACTACTCCTAGTGCCTTATAACAGGAACGATATTAACGCAGGAGTACTCCAGAGGGGTAATGAAGATTAATCCCAACCAATTTCGGAAAGGACACGAGATGGACATATGGATTAGAGTACCGCGAAAGACGACCCTCGTACAAGTAACTGAGACCTTGGAGCAGAATGGATGCCTTGGAATTCTGAATGACCAAGTGTTACTCTTTAGTCGATACCTCTGGGCACACCGCATGCCATTCCAGAACGACAATTACCGCGTGTACCAAGCTCACACACTGTGTGGTATGACAAGCGTTCTGCAACACTCTCATCTCGAGTGGTCTGCTAATTCTCCCGAGTTAAATCTGTAGGACTATTTGGAACAGCGGATGAAATGCATGAGTGACTACACATTGATGTGGCATTCCTCAAAACCTCATGAGTCCCTACCACAAAGGATCCATGCGGCTGTCCAGGCAAGAGGCGATGTCACCCGTTATTAAGTAACCTCTGCTAGGTGACAATTTTTTTGGACGGGGAGCTTTCTTTGATACGACCTAGTTTTAACACGATAGCACCGAAACTGCTTTCTGTTTCAGTGAGTTTCTAATATTGTAAGACGCGATTACTGGACAGATCGTGTTAACCGGTCGATACATGATCTCGTTACTGAAGGTTCCAGGTTCAAGTCGCGGCACACGTGTGTCTCAGAAGCGACGCCAGATTTTCACAGGGAGCACGGTGGTGGGGGAGGGGGTAGAGTGGCAGGTACATACAGTTCTCTTGAAAGAAATTATTCAACAGCTTTTGCTTACTTTTTCAATTCTATAAATCACAAACACTCAGTTTTGTTCACTAATTTGCCCATCTTTACCTGAATATCCAACTACCGACAGCACTTGGAAAATCCTCATCATGTCCCTTGGAGCGGAGCTTAGAGAAGCACTAGAGGGGGGAATGGTTTGGTTTGATTTGCCTTATTTTACTTCGCTTCTTGTGCCACTTTTGGCTAATTTGCGAAGATGGGGATGAGTGATGATATGAAATTGATGAATGGACACTCACAAACATCCATGCCAAGGCCAGGATTCGAACTCGGGACCCCTGGCGTCGTAGCGCGATGTGCTAACCACTCCGCCACGGGGGTCGGCAGATGGGGGTTACGGCAATTGAAGTAAACCAACAACTATGCGAACACTAGTTTGTAGCTCCTTCCACCAATTCTACGTCGAAAATATAGCTTATTTTGAAATAAAGAAATAAAAGCAGCACCTAAGAAGGAAATTAATCTCATTAGTATCCACATTCACTGAAAAAATGTATCTTCAGTAATAGTTTTCAAACGATGTCATGTCATATTGATATTTTGTTTCCATAACTACGGGCTACGGGGAAGGAGGGAACAATCTTCCGTTGCCACTGGTGATTCGCAAGCAATTTATTTATTCCAAGTTTCAGATACAGCACTGTAGTGGCCATTTTACACTGAAAACTCTGATGACAAACAAAAATAAAACAAAATAAATATAAACATGACAAGATATAAACAAGGAAACAAACCAAAGATCTACAGATTTAGTGTTATTGACAATCAGAAAGTACTTTCTGGAGAGAAAATGTCAATGTTTCCGGGTTGTTTGTTATAGAACTGGGCAGCCTGTGGAACAGAGAGCGCTGTATAAGAGAAAGCCTAGTGGTAGAGTTGTGGAACAGTTGAGAGTTTCTCTGGTCCATCGAGAGGGCACTCTGAAATTGAATTTTGTCAGTAGAAATTCGGATCTTAATTTTCCATTGATGATTTTATAGAAAAAATCATGTCGGTCAGATTGCGTCGGGCGGTAACTGAATGTTCAAAGTTGTAAAGATGTCAGGTTTCTGAAGATGCCGTAGACAACTGGGTCGCAACTGTAGTAATATAATTGTTTTCAACAACATAATGTGAGTGTATTTTGTTATAAAGAGACTGTGAGGGAGGAATACTTCTGTGGATTAAGTTGTATATTCCACTCGAAAGAGCATTCTGGAGGATCACAGGATCTTGTTTGGTTGAGATTTCTTTGAAAAGTTTGCAGTCGTCAGCAAATATTTCATCTTATCACCCATCTTCATCGTTGCAGACAGACTGCGCCAAATAAAAAAAATACACACACAGAAAGAAACATTGCTTATCTGCTTCTATTTCGGTCATTTTACGTCGCTATCCTACCTCGTGGGGAGAATGTAATCTTACAGCAAGTTATACTTTGTTTATAAAAAATCACTGCCATTCCAATTCGTACCTTGGGAATTGGTAAAGAGCTTGGTGCTGATCACATCACACATGGCAGACATCGAGAATGTGTGTGCTTTACCTTTTTTCCCCCTTACCTTGGGAAAATATGATCTACACCAAAAATTATAAGAATGATGCATTATATCGTGCAGAATATATATATTATGCATAAACAAATAAACGACGAGGGAGTCCCGTGGAAAGTGACATTCAATTAACAAGCACGTAGCATTAAGTTTCCTAACCCTCACGAGAGGGCACTGGCAACTCAGAACAAGAAATTTTTCACGCTCCAAGCTCGCTAACTGCTGCCACCTACCGACTGCCAGCTGAACGTAATACGAAGCCTAAGAGAATTACATACACAACCTCGGCATTCTTTCCTTCTCTTATTACCAACCGGATACAGAAGTGAACATGAATTACGTTTCCTGCTGAAGATAACGCACGCAAGAACAATCGATCGTACGATTCCAGCTCAGGTGTGGGCGACTTTATTTTCCACCGAAGAGTGCGACATACAAAGTTCTTACTGAAAACATGTATTAATGTAAAAGTAGGGGAGGTGGGAGGCGATCAGTAATTAGTAGGCCGAAATTGTGACGCATAACAAGCTTTTCTGTCCGTCACACGCGTATTTATGAATTCGAGTTGTTCCAGCAATATATCTAACACCAATAAAACAGTAGACTCTCAATTATCTGGCCCAACTGGTATTGGGTTTTGTTTCCTTCTGCAAAGTCATGTCGTAGTTATCCCAAGCGAGAACTAGTGTGACGTCACGAGCAAGTCGCTGGGAAAAGCCGCAGACGAGAAGGGTTATTTGCATTTGTTATCTCAGGCCGCTTTTCTTCCACTTTTTGGCCAATTGCAACGACGATGGTGAATGATGATTGAAATGAAATTGATGAACGGGCACCCACAATGAATACCCACGATCACGCCAGGACTAGAACCAGAGAACTTCGGTGGCAACATCGGAAGTCAACCGTTTAAGGTGCTTGGTCACAGAGCCGGCCAAAGGTGATTTGTAGACCAGTTGACGCTGTGACAGCACGTCGGCCATGCGTGAAACATTTTGTAGTTCACATTATTCTAAATGCTTCGACAGCACAGTCAATAGCGATAATGTTTATTATTTATTTATCATTATCATGTTTGTCCTTATGTTTTTTTAATACAATACATAGTATTGTAAACTTGTAACATCAAATTTAATTGAGAATTTAACCACTCTTTTAACGCACTCTTAACACACCTATATGCAATTGATTCAAAACTATAATTTGCAACACATATTGAAAGGGTCGTAAATGAGGCACACAGCAACCTAGGGTTACGCAATTAGAATGAGTAATAAGAATAATGAAAATAATATTTAACGCATTAGTCCGAAACAAAGTAGAATATGCAGCAGAAATATGGGCTCCTCAGGACAAAAATTACACGCATAAAATAGAAATGCTACAATCTAAATTCGTAAGGTACGCCACTTACAAAGAAACAGGCATATATCCCCGATAGGAATCATACACTTCCCTATGTAAATACCACAACCTACCTTCTCTCTGAAAAAGAAGGAAGATGCAATTGATCTGTTTCTTATATAAAATCATGAACAATAATATCCAGGTACAACATAATGTACTAGCAGTGGCGGAGCGTGACCTTTCCAACAGTGTAAGCCTAGCATGATGAAGGCTTGTTTATTTTTCGGCTGGGTCAGTGATTTATCCACAATCATCAATCCCTCCCCCATTTTTTCAGAACACTTCCCTGAAATTTTTCACAAAACCCTAATTTTGGCACTAAATTTAACCTTCCACCCTTTAAAAACGAAGTTACACTAAATCAGATTAAATATTCTGGATAAATCCCTGAGCCTGGTGTTTTCTTTGCTAGGCTGTATATCTCCTAAATTTCAACTGATAATTACGTCAGTTTTATTCCTATCACAATGAGTAACGTAACCATAAAAAAATGCAATGTTAGATAAAATGAAGAATAATGATAATAAAGAAACGAAAACAGAAAGAAACAGAAAAGTGCTGAATACTTTTTACAACCGCTGCATAACCAAGTATCAGCTCGTACCATGAATCACAAAATCGGGGCACTTTATTTTTCGTTTCTGTTACAGTGCCTGCTAGAGAAGTGGTGGGTGGGCCTACCTACATCCACAAGTTTCTTCTTGGCAGCAAAATCCTAGCTGGACAACGGCGTCTTCAACAAGTTCTCCACCCCACCGCACAATCATACTCGTTTTCTTTCATTATGCAGTTGTTGTTGTTCACTATAACACTACAGCAGAGGAATGACAGCCCCCTTTTCAATGGATGGAAGTCGCAAAGAAATACCGCGAGACTTTAACCATGCACACAACACATGAAAGGGGAAACAAAAACAAGTCACATTCAAAAGCGGTAAACAAAAACAAGTCACATTCAAAAGCGGTCACTGCTCAATGCACTGATGTTTCGGACTCAAGAGGGGAATATCTCTTTCGGACATAAATAAATGCCCTCTCTTGCCTTAAAATTCCCTTATATTTCGTAAAAAAAGAAAGACAAAATAAAATATGAAAGAAATGCTCGCTAATTCTGAGGATTTATCCAGAAATTTCTGTGAAAGGAGATGTAAGTGCTATCTAAGGGTAGTGTAAAAGAAAATCCTCCACCTGAAAGACCATAAACAGCCATTTCGTACGTTGTTCGAAGAGTGTTTAAACCACGGACTATGTAATTAATAATATTTTGTTCACATTTGACATGAGATTTGTAAAACTGGTTCAATATTCAGTTTTAATTAAACATTTTAATTTTCGAAAAAGTTATTGCACTTGTTAGCTCAATTACTACCAGCTGAGTTCAAATATAAACGAAAAACAGAAATGTTAATATTTCCAATGTTTGTGCTCTCCTACAAGCGAAAAACAGAAACAAGCGTTTGTATATCTAATTTTCACGTTTCTCGCTCATTTTTAGATGTTTCTCCTTTTTCCCCTTCCTGTTAGTTTTTTTGCTTCAGAATTCCCTGTTCCTGGAAAAAACCTCCTTGAAACATCACTGGCTCAAATTTCCTTTGCAGCCAACCATTCATTCATACCCGACAACGCTGGAGAACCCTCCTCTTGCAGGACCTGGGTCTCGCTCGCGCGTGTTCACGGTTAGCCAGTGAAGCCAACCCAAGCATAATGGTGCTAAATCTCGCACAAGTTTCAAAAGTCGTTTGGAAGTTGGGGATATAAATTAAACAAGAGGGCCGCTGTTCGTGGAGGTTGAATTTTCTCAAACTTTTCACGTATGACGTCGAACTCATCCCGTTGGTTGAACCATTCGAATTTATATTTATTTCTTGTTACAAATAAATATTAATAATATGTAGAACGCAGAACAATTTAGTAGTATGTAGCATAATTATGGAGTTTAAACGAGACCATGGATGTCCAGAAGGGGCAAGGGGAGGAAGCTCTTCCTGGAAAATGAATGTCAACCATAAAATAATATATTTCACACATATCATTTCATTTCAGTCACATCAAATTATGTTAATTATTGTAAGGGCGTTGCAGAAAAATGTTAACTTCAAATTGAATTTGTATCTTTTGAGGAGGCAACTTTATTATGGGGGAAATATACCTAGTTTACCCCCACCCCTGAAAAAAATACTATGCTTAATCCTCCCTGGTGGAAAGAAATACTGCGGACATCCATGAACAACACTTTTTGTAAACATAAGGTTTGCAACGCTGTTGTAAGCCTCAGGCCGGAAGGTTTACACACGTGGGTTTTGCCCCGATCTTCTCCACCCAGAGAACGGGCCTTGCACCCAGATAGGGTAGGCACTGCTCGTTCGCGGTCAGAAATTTGTAAGGCAAAATTCGGAAGGCTTACAGCTTTCCACAAGCAGAAGGCGGGAGATCCCATATGCCGCCTGGCGCTGAAGTGTTGCAATCTAACAAACATGATCTCGAACACTGGTGTCGACCCGATTTGAACTTGGAAGTTGTTTACGAATTTTTGCCAGATAATTACATACATTTTACTAGAACTAATAAAGTGTAAGCCCGGCTTACACGGCTTACATGGACGCTCCGCGCCTGTGTACTAGAACAAATACATCATACATACATACATACG
Organism: Lepisma saccharinum; assembly: GCF_977018435.1. Lineage (NCBI taxonomy): Eukaryota > Metazoa > Arthropoda > Insecta > Zygentoma > Lepismatidae > Lepisma > Lepisma saccharinum. Next base: position 73,582,153 of record NC_139231.1, read on the forward strand.
TGTTCCTATCTCCAAGACACGATCCAAAGGAGCTCTCTTTTACTGTAGTAACAGAAGATCGAACATCATAAATAAATCACATATCTGGAGAATATGTGAACTGTACAACAGATGTTCCGAAAGGGAACCAAAATTAGATATATTTCACATGCCTATTGAGACGTTCAAAAAAACTATTCAAAGTGTGGAAGGATAAATGTCAACAATGTAACCTAACACAATTTTTGCAAATCTATATTTCTTTTGTAGTTTATACTCAATTGTGTAGAACACTGTAATTGGGCATTCGACTGTTGTGTTCAATAAATAAATAAATAAATGTTAAAAAAGGGATGGTAGGATTACTGCAGTTATTTTAATTAAATATCCATATCTGTCAATGTTAATGGCAGTTGTTCTTTATAAGTATGCCCACTGCCACCCACCTCGGCAATCGATTCCGATGAAAAGATGGACATTTACACGTAAACACAAATGTTCTGGTCAAGATTCGAACCCAGACTCTCCTATGGCGAGATCGTGAATAGACCACCGATGTGGTGCAACCTTGGATGTGTGCCGTGTGGTTACATAAAAAATGAAGCTATAGGGCTCGTAGCGTCAAAAGCCGTCAAAGAAACGTTAACAAAAATGCTAGATTAACATCAGTTAAAGCATCCAATGCTCAAGAATTTAAATTGGACATTTAATCGATAGGAAAAGAATGCATGAGAATGATTGGTTCGATGACCTACGATAAACCTCTTTAAGGAAAATATATTTGACATTATCTGATTAATCCAGAATATAAATACCGTGCGTTCATTTCGATCTTCAGCCGAGAGATCGGGAGAAGCGTGGCGGGCGGCGCTGGCGGAGATGCCGACATTTGCTGCCTGTAAATGCCCGCTTATTTTTATGGACATACGCAGACATCGGCTGAAGATCGAAATGAACGCACGGTACTATACTCCAACAAGCAGGGAAAGCCGCCCATCTTAGCGGATTGTTCATTGTAACGCGATACGAAGCCAGAGGTCCGAATCCTCCTTGTGTTTGTTCCTTCATCCATTTAATTAGTTCATCATTCCTCGTCGTCATCATTCACCCAAGAGGTAGAAAAGCGACGTCAAATAACCAAACTAAAAAGAAAAATTAGCTGTATATATAAACGAACATCCGGGTTTCGAACAGCAGAATGACAAAAACTGCAAGGTATTTTGTTTTCAAATAAACTTCTTAAAGGTCGTTACGCAATATAAAAGAAAAAAGTAACGGATTTTGTATTTTGTAATCAATATTTCACAAGGAGAAATGAAAAACGTGTTGCGATAAAACGACGGTTGCCATAATATTGTATAATAATACGATTGCCATAGTATTTGAACGACATGCCATTTCTCAAGGCAAGTGAATTAGAGTTGAGTCAATAAGGGGTACTACACGGGTTTTGGCTGACACGAGATGACGTTACGTTGATGTGGGTTGACAAGTCAAAGACCGAGAAATGACAAGAAGAAACGGAACGAAACGTCAGTGGCCTTCACTAAAGGTACTCTGGGGCTGCAAAGAAAACATTGAGCTTGTAGAAGTGAATAAGGTTCTGATTATGCAGATGAAAAATGGGCAATCTTTTTATATTTCTTTAACTCTCTTTATTGAGCATCGCTTTCCTGTCATTTTGAGCTACTCGCGACTATGAGGATAAGTGATATGATGAAAATGATGAAGAGAACCCATGAGCACCCATGCCCAGGCTGGAACTCGAACCCATGACCTATGGCGTGCTAACCACTTAGCCACAGAGGTCGGTGAAATTAGGCAACCATAAAACTAGAAATAAATTGTGTTCCCTTCGAAAGTGAACATTATTGTATGATTATCATTACTCACAAAACCCAGAGAAAGTTTTAAAACCACATGCAACATGAACGCAAATACCCACGACGGAACTCGAACACAGAACCTTCGGACCACTCAACAACCGATGTGTGCGTGCTGCAATGTAGATATGATCTAAGATAACTTGGTTAAAGGCAACAGCATGATGAAAGTTCCAACAATCCGGATCGTCCTTCCCTGAAGAAGAAAAAAAAATCTTCACGAAGACGATCATCAAGTCACCAAGGAAGATTTCACACCGAAGCGACAATCAAACGCAGGATGTGGGGCCTGTCATGCAACTACGCTGTGAAACGTTGCTTTTCATTGGCTCGTTCACAAGTGACATGTGTCCAGGCCAGTAGCCAGGATTCTATTTCGGGAGGGGCTCATTCCTTATCAGTAGCCCCCATCTAATAGCGAAAAAATGGAGGGTAGAAGCCCTGAAGATGAATTTATCAGTATATTACAACTTATTATGCAAGATGTTTAATCCTGCTAAGGGAATATAATTAATTGCTACTATACAATGTTTGCATTAGATATTTGTAGGATTTCGGGAGGGGCTTCAGCCCCCTTAGCCCTCCCCCTGGCTACTTGCCTGCATGTGTCGAGTCATTCTGGCTTCTTTTGGGGCAGACGGGGGTTACTGCTATCGTCAACATCCTACGGGAACGCCTCTGGTAAGTGCTAGGTTCAGTGGCAACGTAGTAAGTACAGTTACCATAATTAAAGAGCAAAAGATTAAGTTCCTGTTAAAATGGAACGAGAAAAGAACTTTGTAACGTGGGCTTGTATGATGACGGCAGAATATAAAGGAACATTAAAGTGAAAATTGACAAACCCAAAGCAAACAGACGTAGGAGCTGACGTAAAATTGTGCTATTTCGGACTGCTTCAAGAGTATTTCCATAAAATAGTAATGTTTCTCAAATATTTGTATTATAATCCAATATATGCACTGAAATTGTACGTGGGAACGGAGTCACGATACTATGCTCCATCCACTGTACTTTCCTTCCCCAACTTCCTTCACCTACTTGTAAATATCAATGTTTCTGTTCTATAACACATCCTAATTGTTTTATCCGAACCAAGTTTCATGTTTATTGAGATATTTGCTGACACTCTCTCTGACTGGTCGGCACAAGTAAAAAGTAAAGTGCTCCCCTATGCTTTGCACCACGTCATGAAGGCGTGTAGGGAGTGTGGAGTTAGGGCTTTATCACTGCTGAAGGTGCGAGTGATGTGATCAGTCAGCACCACACCCCTGGCCGCCTTTACCTCCCAGAGTTTCCTCCAGGTAACCACTTTATACGACGCTGGGTGGTATCCGGAGCCGTTTTAACAGGATGAAAAAATCCCGGTTCTCCCCCGCCGGGATCGAACGCGGTTCTCTCGCATGGTAGTCAGACGCCCTAACGACTGAGCTGGTCGGCACAAGAGACCATCATTCCACCGTAGCCACACTAATACTCCCTCTGCATAGAAGCATTCATTCCAACCTCTGCAACCAAGTAAATGTTGCACCATCTTGGGGGAGTGGTTACAACGTCAGGAAGGAGGAGTCACGTCTCGAGTAAGAAAGACTCGACAGTAGGTACTTTACTTTCATTCTCTTAACCTCTCTCGGTTAATCGTGTCGATGAGAATGAATGAAGAATACGGAAATAAGTCAATACGCACCTTTAAATATAAAAGATAAAGCAGCGTACATAAGGTGTGTGGCATGTGTTTGACTTCCTACTTAAGAAAGCTCTCGCTCAGGTAGCCTCCGATAAAAGCTTGGGATTATCTGCAGCACATTCTCAAGCGTGTTGCATAAGGACTCTGAAAGGAATTTTATTTCCAATTCAAGGACGCAACATCCATTATTCTCATTCGCGCACCACGCGAAGAATATACCGACGTAGACACAGCTTATAAATGATGTTATATATTATGTACTGCATTTTATATTTCAGCATTGTATGCAGATAATAAATAAATGATATCTTACCATTCTTATTAAAATACGTTACTGAAAAGACTTCCGCGGTAGTTTACGTAGTACTGTATGCTGCACTGTTAACGACATGTGAACCTCATGTGAACAAGTTCAGCACTGGCTTAAAACTACCCGTTTTTACATGCAACCAATGGCCAATTAGGCGTTTTATTTCTTTTTCCTCTGGTCAGTGCCACGCAACGGCGGAAGGATACACACGATGCTCGTAAAACAACTTAATGATTAAATGCTGGGTGCTAACTTGGAGTACTCACTTTATCCAAAAGGGTTAATTATTATTCTGTTTCGAAGAAACATTCTTTGGGAAGAAACTATTCTTTGGGGTGAAAAAGTATTCGCTTAATTTGTACTTTGTTATATTTCATGATTTGTATTATTTTTGTTATTTAGCGCCACAGTTCTGTCCTTTTTGGTTAGTCGCGACGATGAGAATGAGTGATAATGACATTCATAAAAACATTTATGCCCAGGCTGGGATTCGAAGCCGGGAGCTTCAGTTGGGAGATCGAAAAATTCCATGACATATCCAGGCGAGATACAAAATTCCATGTCTTTTCGAGGCGAGTTACAGGAGTTACAGAATTTCTTGTCTCCTCTCTGTACATGGAGTCTAGTCCTGATACCGAAAAATAAAATCAACGACAAGAAATTACTTGTATGGGCACAGAACGCAACGTTGAAATAATTATTAAAGCAGTTTCAAGGGGGGGAAATACTTGTATGCTGCACATAACGTAACACTGAACTTCAAGAAGAAATGACTTCTATGCTGCACAGAAGTTAGCACTGAAATAAGCATCACGTCTTTGGAAGAAACAGAAGTTCGAGTGAGTACGGTCTCATTTCAGAAACTGGCCAACGTTAAATTATTCAGCAAAGCGTCATCTCATACGGTCACGAATAAAATAGCCAGATTGAAACTATTAATGGAAGATCAATAAATTCCGAGAAGCATCAGTGAACTTGTACAATCGCTCTGAACGGTGACGGTCGCATGTGAGAAATCCATATGGAAGCTGCTTGATACTCGCCACGCAGGTTTGGAAGTTCATTTTTCAGTATGGATGCGCTAACACTCAGGCAAGTCAGGGATGCTACAGAGACGAGCATTTGAAAATCAGGAGCAGACACTTTGAAGCTTGTCCAGACGGAAACGAGACAAACGTGGGGGGGGGGGGGAGTACGGAGTGGGGCTTTCTGTGTAGATAGGTTACATGTGCCGTTAACCATTATTTTTCCCAATTATTTCGAGACTCGAGACAAGTAGCAGTCCCAGTACAGGCTTGCACTTGTGGAAGTCATCGAGCGTCCGTACGGTGCGAGCTTCCTGCCTGCACACTGCACCTCAGGAGTGGGGCAGCAGCTTGCGTCGAGAGTTAAAAAAGTACGGTTTAGGAAAGCGTCGTCTTTTTCGCAGAATCACTTCCTGCTACTTCTGCCACAAATGCAATGCCACGCTGCACGTGCACAGTTACTCACGAATCAGATAACGAAACGTTTCCAGCTTCACGGACGCGACCGACGAAGCCTCGCTCGCTCCCTTTTCCGACTGCGCTCTTTCGCAAATACGGCGGGTTCATTGGGCCTGCCCTAGAACTAATTAGAGATTAACGATATCTGTACACTATACGATTTTAAAATATATATGTACGTAAGCGGATAACGATTGTCCGTTTTGTTGTTCTGGTCTCCAGAGCTCCGACAGCAATCTATTATTACTATTTCCTGGTCGTTAACAAGATGGTTTTGGGCCTCCCCGATGGTGCAGTGGTAGCGTCGTTGCCTTGTAATCTAGGGGTCCCGAGTTCGATTCCCGGTGGAGGCACATAGTGGTTCGGATCGCACTATAAACTGTAGGTCTAGTCCCGATTAGCTTTACTGTGCACAAAGTGGACTTAAAACACCAAATCAAACCAAACAAGATGGTTTTGAATGACCTTATGGAAAGTCACGTCGACATGGAAGTGTGAAAAACTCGCTAGCCGCCGCGTTTGAATCTCATTTCAGAATACCAATCCGCAATATAAATTTCTAGTTGTAAAAAATATCTTAGGGAACATCTCCTGTAGTAAAATGATGCAAACTCAGGTTTCACCTTAACCATACTTAACATTCCCGACTATACAGGTTTTATGGAAACTCCTCTTTTAGTTACTTCACGTTGCTTTTCGATCTATGTAGATTAATTGCGACGATTAGGGTGAATAATGAAATGTATGAGAAAACAACCATGCCTTACTGTTTCTCCCCTAGTCCTTCTCCCTGAGCTTCGGCGTGCGGCAGAAACATTCTAACGGCTGGAAGAATGTCGTTTAAAGTGTGCGTAAAGAGTGGGCTTCACTAGAACTAGAATCCTAACAGGATCATTTTCATTCGAATATACCTCCTCAGAATACTGTAACTTGCGAGAAAGTTTTGCAGGAGTAACTTTAGCCACCTGAAGTATTCTCTTTAAATCGAAACCTGGAGGACGAATTTTGCAACTTTAATTGAAAAATCAAGTTAAGGCTTCCGCCACGTCCCTACGATTTCTTATAATCAAATTCTCTGACGCGCAGGAACATGTCATGTGCTATTTATAGAGACGGCACGGAGACGATACAAGACTTGGCACAATCATGTCTTGTCTCGTGAACGTCTCGGTCCAGGCTCGAGCTGTAAATGCCTGTATCGTGTTTCTCATCCTCTTCTAGACAGTCGCGACGATGAAGATGAATGGCGTTTAGATTAAACTGGCGAAGTGGCAGTAAATCCTGGCACGGACTCGAACCCGAACCTTCGATCACCCGGGTGGCCCGTTCTTGGCCTTGCCTCGATATATAAACTCCACTCTTGTTTTCGCCTCGCTATCGTATCGAATTAGTAAGATGTACTTTCTAAAATAAATGCTTATAAAGACAAGTTCACAAATGTTATGAACAACATATCCACAACACACAGAACCTACCGATATATAATAAACTGTCAATCTCTCGGTCTCCACTGGAGATATACATTCTTGTCTCGTTCTCGGTCATAAAGTTATAAATATTTGTATCATCTCGAGACTCGAAATACAAACATTATATACGGTGTAACCATGCAAAAATTACCAGAATATAGAAGTCATTAAGGAAAAAAACCTCTTCTTTATGTAAAGTCTGTCTAACTGACGGTTCGTTACGACGCTACGAGCTATCGAAAAACGGATTTTTATCCTGCATACATATGTAACCACGAGGTATAAATATTCGGGTAAATATGCGCCTGGCGCGTATGAAGAAGTAGCACCGTAAAATAATATGGTTTAGGTAATGTTTTCTTTTCCTTGAAAATTTCGAACGAGACCGAGAGTCTTGGATATTAAGTCTCGTCAAGTCTCGATGAGGCTGGTCTGTTTCTCGTCTCGATTTTTAGAAGGTGCATCGGACTCGGCACAATCTCAACCCTGTACCATGCTGAGCTACTAATACCATGCGTGCCTCCCGTGTGTCGTCGGAACGGGACAGCAGCGAGGAAGATGAAATGATGGCAGTCTTGAGGGAACTAGTGGAATAAACACTGAAACAATTTACAATGGAAAGTATCAGGCACAAAAAGGTGTACCAAGGTGGAAGTGGCAAGCGAAAAATCTGGAAAGATAAAAATCTCGATTCATGGAATGCATAAACATACCACGAGTTACTTTCATAATGTTTGCCGAACGTAAGAATTAAGCGAAAGCAAATATCCGTGAGGAGGAATATCTAATCCAACTGTGAACATGATAGATACCATACTCAACACCTGAATATGCACGGAAAATACCTCTAAACAGAGATGTTCACCATCCGGAGGGCGACCCTCATGATCTAGCCCTTCGGAAGACTTCTTAGGATGACAACGTGGCTTAAATCTGACGATTTGGTTTTGGATTATTGATTTTGATTTTTATCTATTATCTGATGAACATATAAATATCATATAGGAGGGATCGCTAGTTAATTATGTTTTTGTTTTGTATTGAAAAAAGTGAAACCTCAAAAATACCTATGTTTAAGGTCTATGGTTTTTAGAGAAATAAAATTTACATTTAGAATCCAAATCCGAAGTAAAACTCCACTATTTTAACTTGCGAATGGAAAACTACTGTGCCTGGAGTTACAAATGTCAACAAGTAAGAAGAGTATTATTGTCGCACTTATCTGGAAAAATTAGTACACTAGAGAGTGTGTTTTTATATATGATGGTATCGAAAATTTACAAACGCCCATCAACCTGGGTTATCCTGACCCTCTGGATTTTGGATTGATTTGGTGTTTTAAGTCCACTTTATGCACGGTAAGGCTAATCGGGACTGGACCTACAGTTTAAAGTGGGATCCGAACCACTATGTGCCTCCACCGGGTATCGAACCCGGGACCCCTTGATTACAAGGCGAGGACGCTACCACTGCGCCATCGGAGAGGCCGTTGACCCTCTGGAGTAATAGTTACTCAAGCCTTGATTTTCATCCATTAGCATGTGTATTAACTGAAGAAAAAAAAGAGTTTACTGCAATTATAACTTGATCTCGTAACACTATATTATGAAATTATATATATAAATCCAAAATTAAAAGAACGAGAAAATTGTCAGAGGCAGAACAAGTGGTAAGGTGCAGGAAATCAAATATGAAGTAAATTGCACATTTTTAAAAACATTTAGCACTGATTCATCTTTCTTAAACTCTGTTTAAAATTGAAAAGTCAGAATTTTGAAAGGATTTTAACACTGATTTCCCTTAATTTTTCGGTCCGGGTAACACTGGTTTCCTGAAAAATCTCACTTTCAAGAATGTTTTATTACGTTTGTGCATTTAATGTATGATTTAAAGATTAACTCTGAAAACTGAGTGTAACTATATGCTATGTATAGCGACATTAGTATTAGATTATCGCCCGATATCGTATTTCATAAATGCTTTAATTTTGTTTATGCAGTTTCAGAAGGTTTGTTCTGAGTCTATATAAGTGTTACACAAAGCGTTTTGTTTCCAGGCTTGCTTCAATGTGTTACCATTGTTGTATTATATCAAAACAAAAACTGCCCAAAATGCCTAGAATTTATCAGCGAGCACCAGGCACTATGCATTAACTGGATATCGATCCTAACAAATTTGCTGAAGAGTGTTAACATACGCCTGGAACCTTCACAGTCATCTCAGTAAACAACAATATTGACCCTTTAAAGGAATTATGAACGGATATTTATGCCAAGGGATGGTGAAATGTACCTCAAATGAAGACGAAACTTGAACTAAACTATATGCATAATATTCACTTATAACCAGAGCCCAGACATTTATGTACTTAATTGTACTGAAGAGAGGGGAAAAAAACACCGGCAGTACGTACCCAGCTGTAAGTTGATGCGGCACTCATTTGGCACAAAGCTTCCTCATGTTCAGTTCTTCATGCAAGATTTGAAGTATTGATTCATATGACACCCATTCACGCATTACTAATTTCCGAGTGGTTCATCTTCTTCCACAAGTAGTTTCACCAGAGCAACATCAATCATGTTCCCTGGCTGCTGTTTTTTGAACGTCCTTCATGTGAATCGTCATTCAAGGTTTCAACGCCCACCTCTGAAGCGGGCAAACCAGTCTTTAGCACAGAACAGAATAGTGCTTGAACCCCAAGGGTGATTGTCAACACATTGATTGAGATTTTAGGAAAGTCGAAACTGGACAATATTCGCCACTCTATTGTCGAGACTTGGACTGCTCGGGAACACCAGCGGGTAAATCTTAGCTTCTCCCTCTCTCACGGGCCTCCATGATCAGCTATAAGAAATACTTGTGTAAATGTGATAGATAGAGTGCATAAACATGAACTCGTCAAGTTTGAACTACAGTAGAGAAACTGGGAACTTTTTGACCGCACCTCGTACATTGCATTTCCTCAAAGTTACATACGTCTACGTCTTTACATCGTTCACAATGTGTATGTTCATTTTGCAAGTTAATATTACATCAAATTCCTGGCTGTATTTATAACGAACATTATCTACAAATATATTTGATTAAAAGCCGCAAAAAGAAATCATTCTTACTCCGATTGACGGTTAAGCCATTTCTCAAGAATCTATGCATTCTGGAACAGTAACTCCAGGACCATTTTCTACAACATTCACAGAAAGTAGAAACATGTGCTAAAAATGCTGATTCGACCAGCCTGGCATACCGTGCCACCGCTACACCAACTGAGCTACCGAGCCAGATCTGTTCTTGCTTAATTTTTCGCGCCGCTGTTTTACTAGTGCGGAATAGTCTCCATCAGTGCTACCACAACGGAATATGTTGCCTTTGAAACACTGATAACGTCTACGGTGTCTAGTTTCTCTCAGGGTGGAGCTGTACATGTGTATGATTTGGTACAAACAGATGTACTACGTAGGAACTTCAGCGAGTGTTAAGTATTTATCATACTCATTTTAGAAACTACAAAATTTACATTTTTGCAATGTACGTGGGCATGAATCAATAAGAAGAAAGACATCAACAGATTGCCAAAAAACAATCGGTCGCTACCTACAAACAGAACAACGGCTACGTTATCACTTTTATGACAAGTTTCAATGTGCGGCCCACATGAATCAACCAAACGATTTCATGGGCAAAGAGCGAAGTCCACATCTTCGCTGTCAACAGTAGCACGATATCCACCAATCATCATTTAACCCCACCAGACACGGTACTGTTTCGTATGTAAAATTCTACCTTCACAAATTAGGCGCGATGTGATCTCCATTCAGCTGCTAAACATCGCAGTGTATGCTGGCTCATCATTCGCATTTGACTTTTAAATGCTCTGTCAGGTCGCATTTATAGGCATTCGAATGGAATTAACGTGGCTCGCAGCTGAACAATTTCTAACGCTTGCTGGGGTATTAAGGGATGGCCTTCGCTGAAGGCACCCAAAAGTCTACGTAGTACACCCCGATAACTACAATATTACAGGCCAACGAGACTCTGGTGCCTGAATTCGGAGCCGCTATAATCATCTTTGAGGTTCGTGTTGTGCCTTTAATCTATCACCATTCATCCCCAGCGTCGCGATTAACCAAAAGTGATAAAAACCTGACGTTAAATAAACTAATCGATCATTCAACTGACGCTTGCTCTCGGGTAGGCGAAAATTTGTACACTTTGGCAGAGACATCGCCAATCACAGAGCTCTGGGGTCTAACCCACCCAAATAACCGCAGGAGAAATTTTAGAACGTCAATGGTTGTTTCAACAAGGAATTCATCGTTTACAGCACAAAAGTATGAAAGAAACAGAAAGAAATAATGAGAAAGAGAAATGGACAAAGAAAGGAAGACTGAATGGGCAAAAGAGATGGAAAGAAAAAAAGAAATGGGAGAAAGAGCAAAAGAGAAAGAAAAAACTTGCACTTTTTCTTAACATTTCTGCTACGATGGAAATGCTACCGTGTAAAGTAAATACATCGTATAGCTTCTTGATTACATGGAATATCTCGTAGATAGAATCGGCCCTAAATCTTTTAGCATCCGCGTAGTACAACCAATCAGTAACGAGCTCAACGTCACAAGCGCCGAATACAATGGAGGCTACGAGAGATGTAAACAGTGTATCACTTTACATTTTTAAAAGCTAATAACTATTCAACAGACAGGGGGAAAACTTTTCCTACGAACAGTTTTTGGTAGAAATTGCTTTGTTGCTTACATACTTGACAGCGCATGCAGTACCCGTATGGAAGAATACGGGTAAATATAATAGCGAAAAACAAATACGAAAATATATTTCAATATACAGATGGGACTGGTGGTTAATTTGTAAAGTACACTAACATAACGTGTTCGAGTTTCAGTATATTCGATTCATTTACTAAATAACCTTCTCCTCATATTTGACTGATTTAGTTTATTTTAATTCGCTTTTCTGCCAATTTTGGCTAATCGCGAAGATGAAGTTGATGAGGGGACACTCACAAAGAACACCCATGCCGAAATTTGAACGGGACCCCTGTCGTCGTAGAGAGCTGTGCTAACCACTCCGCCCCGGTAAAGGGGGGGGGGGGGGCTGGGTCACTTCTGCATTGACTACAAACCCTCTCCTGGTTTATTAAATGGTGCTCTACGCTTGTTTCTCCAAAGAAACCTTCAAAAATTGATTGATTGATTTGGTGTTTTAAGTCCACTTTATGCACAACAAACCTTCAAAAAGACGTGCATCAGGCAGTCGAAGAGTTAATAAACTGGTTTTACTGTTATTATTAATATTGTTATATGTAGTTATTTTTCATTTTCGTTGTTGATTTCAGATATAAAATGCATTTATTCTATAGTCAGGAATTTTCAAATAAAATAGAACAGTGAAGCTCCCGAGTCCTCTTGCTAGCTAAATGCTTTCGTGTAAAGCGATCTTTACAATCAGTGTGAGGGAAGTATCGGGTTAAGTTTCAGCTTGTTGAACGGACTAATCATTTACTTGACGGCTTTATGAATTCCCGTCACTGATCAGCCAACTGTAGCATGTACACATCGTACGCGACACGCCCGTGGCGATAGACGTAGTGTTGCCATCAGTCACGTGAACGATGGATGACTGCCGTGACGTGCTGATGAAGATCTTGAAGTTCACTGACACCCATTGGTTAACCCAGTCTTTCATGTAACCCCGGAGAGAGAAATTTAAGGGGATAAGGTCAAGTCTTCATGGAGGCAACGTAACAAGAAACGTGGATGAATTTTGATAAACCAGATCTTGAACAGCTAATATTTTGCAGACAAGTAAAATTAGGCACATCTAAACGGGACACCCTGTATTCTAATTGGCCGTCATTTGGTCCGTGGTTCTCAACCTTCGTGAGACCGCGGCCCGGTATATTATTCTTTCGTAAGTCGATGCCCCGATCTTAGCAATTTTACTCGTGAATACCCAATTTTTTTTAAACGTTATACATTGATTATTATGCGGATTGATTTGGATTGATTTGTTGTTTTAAGTCCACTTTATGCACAGTAAGGCTAATAGGGACTGGACCTACAGTTTAAAGTGGGATCCGAACCACTATGTGCCTCCACCGGGAATCGAACCCGGGACCCCTTGATTATAAGGCGATGACGCTACCACTGCGCCATCAGGGAGGCTATTGATTATTATGCATCCTTTAAAATAAATATTAATAAATACATTATGGCACACTTATCAAGAGTAATAGTTCGATCTTGACTAGGCTTGGTGACAAATGCGTATAAAATTAGGTTTAAATTAGTTGTCAACTAATGGATTAATGCAATCTTATAGTTTCCTCAGGCCAACATCGTTAAATTAATTTGGTAGATTCGGATTGTCATTGGCATGTTGCATTTTGAACACACACACATTCCAGTTGACAGTAATTGGGAAATTGATGACAATATTATTATACTCGGAAAACGTAACTATATTGTAAATATAATTTTAATCATGGTGTTCAAAAATAGGTGGCTTGGATCTTTTACTTAGGCTTTCGACCCATTCAAGAATATTTCCGCTGCTAAATATTTGTCAATGAAAATTGTTGCGCAAACTAAGATAAATTTCAGGAGAACCTCTCGCGGCCCGGTATAATCGATGCCAGGACCAGGTACCGGGCCGCGACCCGGAGGTTGAGAAACACTGATTTAAATTAGAAGGATGCACGACCAGGAATTTTTTTCCGTCAATTTTAGCAGAGCATCATTAAACCAAAATGATTAACCACTAGATTAGCAATCGCACATTAAATCCTCGCGCACGATCAAACACCTTAAAAGAAAATCCTAAATTTTCCCCTGCATTCGTCAGACAAAAAGTGCAGACCAGTCTATTGGGAAAAGACACTTCAACAGATCATAAAGTTACCAGCGAATAATTCAAGGCTCGAGCGCGGAGCGAATGACGTAGCTGTGCTTTCCATACTAATGCGTCTCTTCCTCTCCCGCGCAGGAGTTCCTAATCGAAGGCGCTTCGAACAGAACAGTTATTCACATACAAATCTGAAGAAGCAAGTACGAACTGTGCAGGGTTTGAGATTTGCCCAGCATTCAGTACACATTCACATGGAAATTCCGAACATACATTTACTGTCATGTAGCTCAAGAGATATGTAAATTTGGACCGATTCATCATACAAAGGAGCAACATATATCAAGACATGAAAACCAGGATTTTTTTGGCTGCATGCATGTCTATATATAGTTTATGATTTAGCAGGGGATGTGCCGGATTCCCCACACTAGATCCCACTATTCCTGACAATATAACCCCGCAAACATACTGGTCACATTACAAACGCAAACATTTTTCGAAGATGATTGTGCTCAAAAGGGAAGTATCGTTTCGTACTTGCATACGGTGTTACTGCAATCGACAACAACGTATCGGACTGCTGTAGCAGAAATATTTAAGTATTTGTTATTGTTGTCTAAAAACAGAGTATGGTTCCAGACAAACTCAAAGAATTGTTGCTTTATGCAGATAGGCTAATCGGGACTGGGCCTATAGTTTAAAGAGATCCGAACCACTGGGCAATATGCCTCCACCGGGAATCGAACCCTGGACCTCTTGATTACAAGACGACAACGTTACCTACGCCACTGGGGTGGCCCTAACTTAGCCATGTAAAAGAAGACGAAAAAAATAAATACATAAAATTGTGGGAAAGGTCAGTTTCTTTAAGCATCGGAATAAATTTAGTACAAATGTAAAATCTACACCATTGCAACGCCTCATTTAGTTACCCACAAATTAAATACTTGCGCAAGATGACAAACTTGATGACCTGCTTGTACTGGTAGTTCAATGGATAAGGATCGAAATAATGTTAATGTAATTTTCAAAATATAATAAAAAATTCCAACAATTAAAAAAAATAATCAATACAGCAACAATGGGACAATGAGCGTTCGAGAAAGAATTGCGTGGGGAAACAACAAATGTAGATTTCATATTATAATAATTATAATATTTTTTATTGTTACAATGATGATTATAACGAGCATTCATTTCCCCTCTCAAAGAGAGTGGGGTTACTATAAAAAACACACTTTCAACGTTGTATAGAAACAAAATCGTCAAACAGATCGACATGCAATATGTAGTACCATATAGGTGGGATGAAAGCTTTTACGACTGCTTTTGTTCGTGACGTCAGCATCACGTGAGCGCTCATTGCTTCAGCTAAGCAAAATGATTACTACTCCGGTAGAGAAGGCTTCTTGTTCGGAACGATTTGGGTTATCGTTTTGATATTTGTGGTATGACAGTGTTTACACACAGAATATCTTCAAGTTACTCACACAAACAAAGGCATAATAACAAAAAAGTAAGTGTTTTATTTCAATAATACTTTGCTTTCTATTAAACTTGAAAGTGCCTCTTTCCTTCATACTAACCCTGTATATGAACTTCCTGTTTACTCCTAAATCAAGCAACGGATGGTATATTTAATATTACATATCCTCTACAATTAACTATTCAAATTCGTCAGCTCAGATCAAATTGCCTCATCTTTCGAAAGACACGCTGTTTGCTGTGTTCCGCGCTGGAAACACTGCATGTGTCCCTACCGAGAACTGAACCCGGGACATCTTTATTACAGGACGTGTTCAAGTTCACAGACAGGTCGCTTCAACAAAAAAGTCGCTACGTTAGGCTAGTGCTAGTGGAAGGGGAAGCCAGGCTACCCAGGGCACCACCAGTTACGGCGGTTCCGCTAAACCAGTCTGTACATCATACACCACGTAGATGCGTAGTTTCAAGGTCGTTAAATTTAACCGTGGCCCGAGGTGCCTATTAACGGATTCGTTATATGCAGTTCGGCATGTGAAAACACGACGGCTCCCCAGTTGAAATTATGGGTAAAAGAACTGCTGGTAGTATCTTCCAGACAAGAATGTAGTCTCTAGGTGTCTTTAAAATTACATTGGACGTAGTTAAAAATTACCTTTAATGAAATTTGTAAAATTACCATCGAAGCATTTCGAAATGACCTTCAAAATACTTAAAAGTGACCTTCAAAGTATTTACAGGTGACCTTCAAAGTACTGAAACAAGTCATCACTTATCCTCATCGTCACGATTAGCCAAAAGTGGCAGAAATGCGGCGCTAAGCAACAAATTAAATTAAAAATAATTGTTTTTTATTGTTGCGTTCAGCTTTTTATTTGCCAGGTCTATCAGTCTACCAAATTTTGTTTTTATCGCCCTTATAGATTCTGAGATAGCTCTATTGATAGTTCGGTAGCCCTACTGATAGTTCACACGGACGGGCTGACGCACAAGTTCGGCGCATAAGGGCACTTTCTTTCACCTCTTGCTGGCTACCCAAAAATAATTTATTAAGTATTTAAAAATACCCTAACCTTAAAAGTACTCAACTCCGGATGTAGTGAACCTGGATCACTAGTCCCGACCCAAAATACATTACAAGTACAGTACTTCAAAGCAAACCTTATATTAACTTCAAAAAGTGATTAACTGCCGGTTTTTGTTTTGGTAGAATGCCGAGCGTCAGCGACTGAACACATTGGGAGTAGGCCGAGAGCGGGGACGAGGAAACTATGATGATGACGACAAAAATGAAGAAAATGTCCTGACAGTAAACGAGGCGTTAGAGGGTGTGAGGACTGTTATAAGGTGTTTGTGTGTGTGTGTGTGTGTGGACAATACAGATTCTCAATATTCAATATCACTGACTCTGGATAAAGATATAGGAAAAAAATATTAAAACAACATGCTTTAAGCAGACATAGATAACAGAATTTTCTTCAAGGTACAGTAAATTAAGACAGTACTAGTAACTGATTTTATGCTTGATACTGTACTGTATTTGATATTTTATTTCATTAATATACCCTGGGTCAATCAAACTACATCTGCCTTAAAAAGGTAAAGTGTTCCCCTGTGCTTAGCACCACGCCATGAAGGCGTATAGGGGGTGTGGGGGTAACGCCACATCTGCCTTAGGTCTCCTTTATTTCCTCTGTCACTACTAACCTCAATTCAGGTTAAGGGAAGGTATTTCACTTTTAGTGAACTTCGAACATGGTGAACCAATTATCTGGATCCGTAGGGGTTCGTTCTAGCCAGAGTTATAATGAACTTCTTTTTCTCTCTTTGTATTGACGCAAAGCGAAACAATTATTTTTCGTTGTAGCAATTTCGGAGTCACATTTAGTGTGTGCGCGCGTCTCGTCCTGCATAGAGAAAGTCCGGGGTTCACCCAGTTTCTTATATGGGTACCGGAAAATAAGCCTGGATGGGAAAGGCGGCCGGAGCGTGGTGCTGATCACATCACCTCCACAAATGGCCCTGATTGCAAATGTGCGGAACTCTACTTCCACATCCTTCATATGTCTTCCTGATATATTGCAATGTGCATGGGGTAGCTTTTCGCCTGCAAATATACATACATAATTACGTGTGTATTTACTATTCTTATGACTAGCGTCGTCTTGGAGGCCCGGAAAGAAAAGGATGACTTCAACATCCGGTCCGTGCTTCCAGAAGGGCGCTAAATTCACAAGATCTTTCAAGCTAATCGGTTTGACTGTTTTGTCATGCTTCGTTTGGCATCCGACCATGGAATTTATTGCTATGAGCAAGAGTTATCAGCTACGGTATGTTCACAAAGAGTACTCACAACTCTAGTGACCTTCGCTGTGGCGTTAAGATAATAGCGCAACAGAGGCGCAGCAATTCTCACAGCTACAAATCAGTTAAATCTGCACAAACCTTAGCGTTTATGTTCTTCAGTCAGCAACAAGTTTGAGGTACAGATAAGTTACATGATATCGATTGTAGAGTCACATGGAGGGACGGCCTGGCTGATCGATATAATTTGTCATGTTGAAGAATATATTATTTATATTGGTAACATCTGGAAAGTGAGGTGGGAGAGGGGTAGATGGAAAGTGAACGTCGATGAAAATTAGATATGTTGTTTGATTGATTTGGTGTTTTAAGTCCACTTTATGCACAGTAAGGCTAATCGGGACTGGACCTACAGTTTAAAGTGGGATCCGAACCACTATGAGCCTCCATCGGGTATCGAACCCTTGATTATAAGGCAACGACGCTACCACTGCGCCATCGGGGAGGCCCTAGATATGTTGTTATATGCAGTTACATTTCAATGACAAACGCAGTGTTGCCACACAAAACACCGACGAAATATCTCAGCTAGTAGAGGTGATCAAGGTGTACAACTTGTCACTCTCTGCAACGTTTTGTTCATTCAATACACTATTTTTTATTATTGTGCTACTCTTGCCAAAATAGAATACAAATGTTTTGCCATGTCGGGTTCCCACTCGTTTTGGCAAAACGAATCTCATTGCCTTCCCTGACAATTTTAAAATAATTTCCGGGTCATTTCGTGGTGCTTTAATATGCAATAACCAAGTATATATAACGAAGACGATGGTTCAAAAAGAACATTTTTTCATTTCCAAAACCAGACAGGTACAAAAAAAAAACACTTCATTTTCCTAGGAATTTTCAAAATTCGCCGACTTTTCCAAGATTTCCATGTCAGTCCGAATACTATTTGCATAAACATGGAATATTGCAGTGGCAAATTTTACAGGAATCCCTCTGAATTAAAATACCGGGTGTTCCGTTCAAATCTCCCTAATTTCAATTAATCGTAGAAAAGAAAGTATGAATGATAAGAGTAATGAAATTTCAGAGAATTGAAGAAAAACGTATAAATTGTATTTTCCACACACTAGTACACCTCCACGTGTGCCCCATTGGTAGCACGAACAATATCCAGTCTGTATTCATCTTCTTGCCATGTTCTCTTAAACATGTCCCCTGTTACTGTTGCAATCGTATCACGTATGCGGATTCGTAACTCTGGGATGTTATTCACTGGAGTCGCAAACACACGATCCTTGTCGTAACCCCAGAGGAAGAAGTCCAGCGGAGTGAGGTCAGGGGATCGTGGCGGCAACAGTATCGGTCCATCGCGTCCAATCCAGCGATTAGGAAATGTCGAATTGAGGGACCTCCGAACATCCAGACTCCAGTGTGGGGTGCCCCATCTTGTTGGAAGATGATGTTCGGTTGTAGAGCAACTACCTGTGTGTACACAAACTGCTCCAACATGTCCAAGTACACAGGGCCTGTTACTGTATCTTCATTCAAAACAAACGGACCGATGATCCTGTTCTTCATTAGACCACACCAAACATTCAATTTTGGACTATCGCGGACATGTTCTATGTACACATGTGGTTTTGGGGGTATTTTGGTCACGATTATCTCGAGAACCAGTCGAAAAAAATATCACCAAGGGCAACATCATTTCTAATATGATTGAAAAATACAATTCAATTATTAGTCTGATAACATACGGTTAATGCTGATATTGCATAATCTTGGCCAAAAATGCCCTTTTCTTCTTCTTCCGATTCTCTTCACGACTTCGGAATTTCTGAATATTGTTGAAATTACAGTGGACAACTCTGTAGGAATGCTATAGAATGTCACGAATCTCTACAAAGGAGCAACACTGGAAGTAACACTGTCCCACTGAAGACCGTAACTTCAAATAATGTCTATCAATATCCCGTGAAGTGGAGAGTAACATTTTAACACATACTAGAACATTTACTGTGAAAAGTTTAGAAAACTACCTAACGATCAATCACAATTTTAATGCCAATAAGTGTGAAACTGCCAAAGAAAGTTGAAATAACAAGTTCATGTTCACTGCCAATGTTAATGCCTTCTTTCAGTGCCTATAAATCCACCATGAAGGTCGATGCAATACCCTGCCTAGACTTCATAAAAGAAAGAGGGGGTGGGGGAATAGGTATTACTTCCGCAATCATTGCCGTTCTTTTTTTAAAATACTACACCACATACATGTAGGCACATAGACAAGTTTGTTTCAAGCGGATAAATTTTAAAATGCATTAGGAACATCAGGTAAAACAAGCCTGTTCATCCTAGATATTCGCGGAATACGTTACTATACCAAATGTGCTTAAATATTACAACAACAGATGGACACAAGAATTCACAAACGTAAGATAAACGGTAACATTACCACGACAATCGCAGGCAGAAACTCCTCCATGGCCAGTATTACAAAACAGCAAATGGGCAGATGTATTGTCTACGTAAATGAAGATAATGTATCTTATCAATCGAAAGAGGTCACCTGTTGATAAGCAAAAACTCATTAGGGTTCAGAAAAATGAAAAAAAAAATGAAAAACAAAAGTTGAGCACACAATCAGGATATTCAGGGTTTCAACGTACTAAAGCAGGATTCAAATGCTTTCAATCACGTCGGGCTCTAAAAAGAAGCAGAGGCTTAGACAGACTCGTTAGCTATGCACGCTGCTATAAAATCACAGACGAATCTTCGAAATAAGGCTCTACATACTCTCCCCCTTTAACACCAGGTCTACCCTTCTATATCCATGGGAGTAAAATGATGCCTACATTCAATGAGTACTTAGATAACATATCACTATCATAGGCGTGCGCACGGGGGGGGGGGGCAAGGGGAGCAGTTGCCCCCCTAATCATGGACGTCCGCAGAATTTTCCACCGAGTGACAAGCAAGGTATTTTTCCATGGGGTATATTACCCCGATAATAGTGTTGCCCCCACAAAATACACCACTTGAATTCGAAATTATCGCATTAATGTAAATTACTATGACTGAAAACAAATTATACGTGTGAAATATATACTTTTAGAACATAAACTAAACGTAACGTTTCAACCTTCTAGCAAGGTCTTTTTCAGACTCTGCACAAAGTACAAATGTAACAAGGTACAAAACAGGAAGATATATATATACACACAAACATTACTCCCCTCCAGACTATTAGAAAGTTGTTCTGGAACATTCTAGCAGGTATCATTCCCTTGTCAACTGTACTTTCACCTAAAAGGCTAAACATATTTTCACCTTTTAGGTGAAAGTACAGTTGACAAGGGAAAGACACCTGCTAGAATGTTCCAGAACAACTTTCTAATAGTCTGGAGGGGAGTAATGTTTGTGTGTATATATCGTCCTGTTTTGTACCTTGTTACATTTGTACTTGGTGCAGAGTCTGAAGAAGACCTTGCTAGAAGGTTGAAACGTTTCGTTTAGTTTATGTTTTATAATAAAATAAATTTCTGCCTTGGTTAGCATATTGAGTTTTTCATATCATGGAAACAAGGCCTAATGGTGTTATACTTTTAGGTTGACATTTGATTTCTAAGGGGTAGGCTTGGCCATCCTTGCCCCCCACCCTTCCAGACGTCCAAGTCCCTACGTTATTTTACTTTCACCTAGAAATTTAGTGTAGACAAATCTTATCGCCGTTATTAAACGATATTATACTATTATTGTCCCTCCCCAACATTGGACGGAAATCTCTAGGGGGGCAAACACTGAGGTAAAAGGGAGCAAGACTAGTAGAGTCTTAGAGTAGCAGGACAAAAATATACCCAAGATGAGATTTGATTGATTGACTGATTGAATTGGTGTTTTAAGTCCACTATATGCACAGATAGGCTAATCGGGACTGGACCTACAGCTTGAAGTGGGATCCGAACCACTATGTGCCCCCCACCGGAGATCGAACCCGGGACCACTTGATTACAAGGCGACGATGCTACTACCACAGCGCCATCGGGAGGCCCTTCAAGATGAGATTTGTTTTCACGTCTCTCTTGCATTATTTCTTCCAGGCGGCCTGCAGGGAGCACATAGGGGCAATTGTCCCCCTCGATATCAAATTTTGTACAAATAAAAATAAATTTCGTAAATTTTCTTCCTCGCTTCGCTCGCAATATCTGCTTTTCTTACAGTCTTTGTCAAGTTCAGAGCCTTAGCTAGGGAGCGGCGGGAGTTGGCCCTGGGCGTCGAAATGAAAAAAAATTGTAAAAGAATGCCATGGCGCCCCATGAATTATTTTCTGCCATATTAAATCAATATCGTTTTCAGTTTGCAAAATTTGGATCTAAAAATGTTCTTGCTCGCTTCTCTCGCAATTTTATTGTTTTCTGTAATGCACTGTAAATTACCAGAGAGAGAAAGTTATAACTACTAAGTACTTCATACTCTTTCTGCTAAAGAGTTGTGTCATAAATGCATGAACACAATTGTTTGGAGGAAAAGGACCGCAGTACATGTCAGAGACAATTTATTTATTCGTTATGGTGCCTCTTATGTTCCTGCATTAGATCATATACATACACCCATCAATGAAATTAAACTAAAACAATGAGAAAAAATTAGGTTTCTCTTTCCCGATTGAACTTTCACCAAGGCTTTTGCCCCCCCCCCCCTCCCCCCAATCAGAGGGTCTGTGCACGCCTATGATCACTATCTACTTTAGAGGCGGTATTGAGACGAGACGAGAATCGGTAGTCTCGGTTTCGTCTCGAGTTGTTAAAGCTTGTCTCCTACATGGCGAATGCAATGTCACGTGCAGTTATAATGAAGTGTTGCCAGCAGATCGAATGCAGTCGTACAGACTTATCGACTAATTCTGATTGGCAAGCGGTCTTAAATGTCGATCACAGAAGACAACTTAGTATGGGTGGATGAACTGATTCGCAATAATTGAAGTGATTGGCGTAACTGATTACCCCATTCATTGCTGGCCCAACACGAAGATGCAAGGTTATTGTCTTCATTGCACTTCCTTCAATTGTATTCTCTAAAAGGCAAGAATTTCTTAAGTCAGATAATCAAAGGCAATAAAACATTGGTTATCATTTCACCCCCAGATACAAAATTGAGCATCTATGGAATGGAGACACATCCAAAGTAGTTTAAAGGTAATTGTGCAAAAACGTTAAGGTATTTGTGCAAAGTAGTGAAAAATAAGACGCGTGGAAAGATAAGCCAAGGTGTAATAGTCATTCAAGAAAATGCGACACTGCACACAATATGAACAACACAAGACTTGATCCAGAATTTTGGATGAGAAACATGGCAGCATCCGCTGTACAGTCCCAATATTGTGCCATGCGATTTCCACCTTTTCAGCAAGATGAAAAAATATCTGGCTGGGAAACCATGTGCTAATGTTGAGCAGGTGAAAAACTACAATTCAACAATAGCTTCACGACCACATAGCAGATTTCTATCGTCAAGGAATTAAATTGTTAGTTGTGCGCTCCAACAAATGTTTACAGAAACTAGGTGGCTACAAGAAAAATATTTAAAGATATGTGCATCCTGTTGTATTAATCTGTATACACCATTAAAAATTTGTTAACCTACAATAATTGGAATAATTGGGTATAAACAATTTTTTAAATCCCCATTGTACAATACTAAGAGCAGAAAACCTAAACCCAGATTAATCAACTAACAAAAGGAAATAGAATCACAATGGAAAAATCATTCTGCACAAAAAGTCATAGTAAATAGTAAGTAAACCTGTTCATGTCGAGAATTTGATTCATGTACAAAACGTGTGTGTGTCAATGTCAGAGTTACATGACATTTTGTAAGACTGAAATCAAGGTATGTGTTGCGACTTTGTCAAGTTTTATGTTATATTGCTGATGACATATCATTCTTTTAAAATAAAGATTTACTATAACATGTCTCAGCAAAATACAATTGAAGTTTATCAGTTATCAAAGCAGTTTTTTGAACATTATACTGAAAAAAAATTAAATCAAAAATGAGTTGGGAGCTGCACTGTAACAGCACTATGTTCCGTGGGAACTAATCAGTGTATCGGATTATCCCCCATTTTACTGGTTATGCACTTATAAACAAACTCCTAATGAGAATAATTTATATCACAATTAGATCTTTAAAAAAAGATTTTATAACACACAATTTTATCTTTGCAGCATATGTAGCTTACAAAAAAGTCAAATCAACATAACTAATGTTTTTTTTAATATTTTAATTGTTATCTTAATGGCATTTTACACACAAAATTTATACCTATTCTTTATTTGTCATGGATAGTATAGTTTCTTGTCATTTTTTATTCAGATCGATCAAAAAATTTAATATCTCACTATCTTAGCAACTGATATTTCTTTTTGTTTCATGGCATCATATTTTCTTTCTACCTGTAACATTTTCAATGCATAGTTAGCAGGTCTAAAATGGTATAATGTTGACACAAACGGACAAATGGATTAACCAATCAGAAAAATGCTGTTGAATCAAGATAATTTATATACATCGCACACACCAAATTACATAGAATTTTCAGCAAAAAATGCAGGTTCGACCCGGACTCGAACCTGGGTCTCTGGCATACCGTGCCATTGCTCTACCACTGAGCTAACGAGCTGGTCTGGCATCCCTGATTTTTTTCTCTGTCGCTGTTTTACCTGTGTGGAATCGTCTCGTCGTGGAAGCAAATTACATGTTTGTAGATTTATTCACTTCCGAGATATCAAATGTTAGACATATATCAATTGCTTACTTGCATAGACAGACACACACACTCAGATCGAGATCGTTTATGTCATGCTAGGTGAGTATTAGATATGGATTTTGGTCCACCAAAATTTTGCTTCTGAGAAATCAATTTATACCAATTGGTTTCATCTCGAATGGCTAAAAGAGCAGCACTATCAAGATAACAAACAGATATTGCATTAAGTCTGTAATGCACAGTTCTTTCAAGAGTCCAAATTTCATATTTATAGCTCAAATATTTTCTGCAATATTGCATCATGAAAAATGTGTTTATCAACTTTCAATTGTTCGACCCCCACCCAAAGTCACAACTGACTGACTAATCATAATAATTTATGTGATGTTAAAAGTGAGTTTTACCAGGAATTCATTTGTAAAAAAATTCTGATTCACACACTTCCAAGATATCAATAGATCACTTCTCATCCGAAAGGCTGACTGACCAAATTGGTTTTGTTGCATATTATCAGTCCATGAATTTTTATTTTCATAGCTCATTCAGTTTCTGAGATATCGGAAGATGACATGGGCAGACGGATATGACCATTGAATAAAGGTACTATTTATTAGCTATCTCTGATTAGTACTCTAATAGGAAGTTCACAGTTCCATTAAGAACTCCATCCATACTGCAGTACAATCTATTGATTGATTGATTTAGTTTATTTTACTTCGTGTTTTGTGCCTCTTAGCTAATTTGCGAAGATGGGGATGAGTAATGAACTTGATGAATGGACATGCACAAACAACCAAGCATGAGCGGGATTCAAACCCAGGACCCTTAGTACAATCTATTGAAGTGGCTGATTAGGGGAGCAGTTGCCCCCACCCACTTTTGACTCTACACTATGGCCTCTTAATGCTAAGCCTTGTCTACCAAGAGAAAGTAAACTGTACTTGCTCTCCCCGGTTATGGCACTCAATTGCTGTTACTGATATATTGGCATCAAGGGTCAAAAGTGGATGCCACACTTATGCACCATGTGCAATTTGAATTTCTTTATTTGTACTTTTCTTATTTTACCACTTTCTGTTTCTTGAAGTTAATGGTGGTGATGACTGATGAATAGCTGCAGGATTGCCATATTTTGTGAAGTGAAAAAGAGGATTACTATTTCCTTCTCATTTTTTGGAAACTACTGTAATGATTTTTAAGTTGATGTGTAAACATTGTTTTCTTTCAGCACCTCTATTTCTCCAATGTAACCATGAAAAAACATAAACTACACTAAATCAACTGGATGCTACACGATACCAAGTTCAAAAAATTTAGATATGAATATGAAATGTGTTGCGAGAAGTGGGACGATTGAGTTCCCAAATTAAGGGGGCAAGGTGCAAAAAGTGGGGAGGCAAAGACAATTTACTTTCCCTTGGTAAATAATGTTTAGCATAGTGTGGAGGGACAAGTGGCAAAAAATGGGAGAGGCAACTGCCCCCTCGCCCCCCCTAATCTCTGCCACTGGATGCGAGAGACTGTTTCTGCAGATTTATTTCATCGATCCATCACTATTGATGGTGTCTTGATTATTTATCGAATTTAGCAACGATTGTATTCACACTAGAACTATCGTGAGATCTAGCAAGCATGTTGCGACTTTCTATCCTTATTATTAACATTTTACCACGGAAGCATTCAAATGTAGAACTTAAAATTGCTGTTAAGACGTTAATACATCTTCGAATCATCTGAAATTCCTTGACTTTTGTTATTTTTATGTTCAGAATATATTTTTGATTTAAAAATTTTAAAAAATGAATTTATTATGTAGTTATTCATCGAAATACCTCCAACCGCAGGAGCGGTCAAAATGACCGCTGTGCATTAACCTCCAATTTTTATGCAAAGGTAAACAGAAAAATGCAAACCTCCTATTACAAAATTCGCCTTCAAGCTACTGCCACCTGGTGTGTCATTTATTAGATTTATCACTAGGTGGCAGGAGCTTACAGGTGAATGTTCAATCTCTTTTTTTGTGCCAAATAGGGAGTTGTGAAACTTTGCAAGCACTGTCTTTGTTTGTCATCTGTTCTTGATATTTGTTTCTCGCACACAAAAGTGATTATTGTGTTCTAAAAATGGCTGAACGTGGACTATCAACTGAAAATATATCACAGTATTTTAGACTCAATTCAGGACATAGATGCTGACAATTCCAATGCAGGTGAAAGTGAAGAGGATCCCGATTTTGTTCCACTAGAACAAGACATTGAATCGAACCATTCGTCAGAAGATGAAGAAAACTAAGCAGCACCTGTTTCTACAGTTCAACGGGGAGCAAAAAGAAAAACCGCAGTGTCTCCAGGTGAGTCTCCTTTTCTATCTGGAATGAAACAGTGCTAAAGATGGAAGCGAATGGACTGTAATTGATGCTTATGTAAATGTTCCTGGTAGGCATCCAACACATAATGTTTTACAATAAAATCCTGGCCCGTCAGGATTTGCTAAACGATAGATCCTTGATGGAAAGGTTTCAAGTGCATGGCGTCTTTTTGTGAATGAGAGGATGCTTCGTCACATAAAATCCTGCACTGAAGAAGCAGCTCATCGTGAAACTGGAGGAAATGACTGGTCTGTTACATTTCAGGAACTTGATTCAATTATCGCAATTTTGTATGCTTGCAGAACACATTGTGCAAAAAGTCTTAGTTTGTGGAACAGTACCTGGGCACCACCATTTTTTCATGAAACCATGGCTATGGACAGATTTCGTGAAATAATGCAATATCAGCATTTTGATCATAAGACAACAAGGTCCGAACATAAAAAGTGACAAGTTTGCGCATGTGTCCGAAATATTGAATTGTTTCATTGAAAATTGTGGCAGAAATTACATACCAGGAGCATACATCACTGTAGATGAACAGCTATTTCCTACAAAAGTTAGGTGTAGATTTGTGTAATACATGGCAAATAAACCAGACAAGTTCGGCATTAAATTCTGGTTTGCAGTTGATGTCGACAGTAAGTACCTGATAAATGGCTTCCCTTATTTGGGTAAAGATGAAGATCACCCAGCAGATCAGCCTGTTGCAGAATATGTTGTACTTCGTTTGATGGAACCCTTTGTTGGAAAAGGAAGAAATGTCACAACAGATAATTTCTTTACGTCAAGGAAACTCGATGAAACCCTGAAAGCTACGAACACTACCTTGGTAGGAACAATAAGACATTCAAAAGAAGAAGTACATCAGCAGGTAAAATCATCTCGTCTAGAACAGTATTCTACAGTTCTTCTTAGTGCTGACGGCACACTCACTGTGTACCAAGGAAAAAGAAACAAAAAACGTTCTAATTCTCAGTTCCATGCATTAAAACATGTGTATTGGTGGTGGTGTAAAGAAACTCCCTGAAACTGTCAGCTCTTACAACAGTTTGGTGTAGATGTAGTCAATCAGATGGCTCGTAAATTTTCCGTAAAAGCAGCATCACGAAGATAGCAAGTTCATGTATTCTACAACATTTTGGACCTAGCCACTCTCAATGCATATATTTTGTACAAGAGTACAACTGGCGAAAATTTTGGTCATCACTTGTTCCTGATGAAACTTTCTGAAGAACTCCCGAGAAGAAAGCAACAGAATCCCACAGACCAATCTACAGATTGTCTCCTATGAGTCTCCAGGAAAACGACAGCGTCAACAGTGCCAAACATCCAAATGCAGAAACAAGACAGGAGACTTATGTGAGCAGTGTGGAAAAGCAGTATGTAGAAAATGTGTAAAAATTGTTAAAAAATACTGCACCTATTGCATTGCAGATGATGCCAAATAAGTAAATTTATTGTTATTGCATGAAATAAATTTAATTTTTATTTGTATTCATGTTTGTGAAAACAAGAACGGGATCATGTATTCATTTCTGTGAAATTAAAGATGTGTAGTGAAACAATTAAAAAAATATTAACAAACAAAACTATAAATATAACCCACATTTTCCATGGCAGTCAAGTTCTAGTTGTAAAAAAAAGCTTGCGGTTCTAGTGTTAAATTATTTTAAGGATTTGGAAAAAAATCATACATTTCTACTCTGAACAGAAAATCTGCTTGGATGTGATTTTTAATTACACTGTGTAACAAATTTACAACTTTTTCCTTTTTCCGAAATGAATGCAACTGTTTCCGATAGAACTTGTCACCCTGATTACAGTGGTGTAACTGAAATTCCTGTATCAGCCTCGGATTTCGAGAAATAATAGTTGAAAATTTAATTATGTAATGTAAATGATATGCTATTTGAAGCACTGCAGGACATGGGATGTAAGCAAGAATGAAAAAAAAAGGTAAAATGCTCCCCTGTGCTTAGCACAATGCCATGAAGGCGTATAGGGGGTGTGGGGGTAACGCCCCACACTTTCTTGATCCGGTCGTGAGTGGGGGTGATGTGATCAGCATCATTCCCCTGACCACCTTTACCCCCCAGGTACCCATGTCATTCGACGCTGGGTGGGCGCTGGAGCCGCTTCCAACGTTAGAAAAGTTCCCAGATTTGAACCGGCCGGGGATCAAACCCGGGACCTTGACCTCAGACGCGTTACCGACTGAGAATGAAATTAAAAGTGATTCGTTTTTGAAATTACACAGTACAAGAAGCAAAGATGACATGACGACAATGCTATCGATCTGCATAAATACCAGTACTGGTACCGAAATATATAACCTGCCCGACCCCTGTCCCACATCCCTAGCTGCTCTCTTATCCTACCCTGAGCCAAAGGTACCTACGTAAACATCTAAATAAAATTAACATCAATTCAAGAACTACAAATATATATTATGAACAAAATATGTTATGTACATACATCCAAGGATGGAAAGGATGATACATAAGATGTTCAAGGTAGTCTTATTGCCGCTTCCGTTTGTACTGAACACCCTCGTTTTCTCGTTTCAAGCTCCAACAATAGTCAGCTAACATAGTAATCCCACACTTTTCCTTGTACCTTTCTTCTAAGACACGAATGGTCTGATGAAAACGTTCACCATGTTCATCTGATACTACACCTAAGTTTTGTGGGAAGAAGTCTACGTGACTGTGTAGATAATGAAGCTTTAGGACATGTGACAACCCATTGCATGAAAGCTCAGTAGCAGTTCTTCTACAAGTTCGGCATAATGTTCAGATTTTCGGTTTTCAAGGAAATTTGTTATCACATTCTTCAGTGCAACCCACGCTCTTTTCTCGTTTTCATGCAGGATTTCATCGAATGTTTAATGAGTTCTCTAATTTGTGGTCCGACGAAGATTCCTTCCTTTAACTTTCCATCTGTGATATGTGGAAATATTGTCTTTAGGTACTGGAAACCACCACCCTCTTTATCTAGTGCCTTCACAAACACCTTCATTAATCCTAATTTTATGTGTAATTGTGGTAAGTACACATTATTTGGATCAAGAAGAGACGTGTAACTAACACTTTTCTGTCCAGGAACCATTGACTTTCTTGTGGGCCAGTGTTTCACACGATAGTGTCTCTCTTTCGCCCTGCTATCCCATTCACACAGAAAACAACAGTGTTTTGTATATCCTGACTGCATTCCCAAAGGCAGACCAAGAACCTTAAAATCAGCACAAATGTGCCAAGGATGATCCGCATACTTCATTCTGTCAAGCAAGAGCTTCATATTTGGTATGATTCTTTCATATCTACAGCATAGGCGACTGGAATAGCAGGGTGACTATTGCCATTGTGTAATGGCACAGCTTTAAGACTGAATTTCGAAGAATCAATAAATAAATGCCATTGATTCATGTCATACTCAATGTTTAATGCAGACATAAGTCCACACACATCTGTACAGTACACCAAACCTTCCTGACAGCTGAAAAAATTCACTAGATCACTTCACGACAGCGATACATTGTTACTTTCGTGTCCTTTGCCAAAAGGTTCCAACCTTATAGTCTGGAAGCTAATAGTTCAGCCTGTGATTTGGACAATTGCAGATCTCTCACGAGATCATTTAGTTCTGCTTAGCACATTATATGTGGTTCTTTTGTGTTCCCCACATACACAGGATCTTCACTTCCTTCACTTTCGGATTCACGTTCAGTATCACAGTCACTCAACGTCCAAGCATTTGGTGGCAAAGGAACAGGTAACTCATTACATTGTGGAACAGGCCTAATAGCAGAAGGTACACATGGATAGTTTGTTGACTTGTTTGTTTTTGCGGTTATTCGACGAATGTTTGTTAAACAAAAATAACAGTCTGTGGTGTGGTCTTGTGGCTCACGCCACACCATTGGTACGGCAAATGGCATTGCCTTGTGTGTTCCGTTCAACCATCCCCGAAGGTTCACAGCACAGGATTTACAACACACGTGCAGAGTCCCTTTTTTATCCTGGTCCCCAACTTTGCAGGAAAAGTACAATTCAGAAGCCTTTTTCACAGCAGGTGTCAGGTGAGTAACATTGGACTTAACAGTCACTCTTCCACATATGTAACAGAACTTGTTTGGGTTATTTACACAACTTCTTGGCATGATCTTACAGTAAAGATACATCAAACACATATAATGTCAGAACCGGAGATACTTGTGACATCCGAACAGGAATATCTAACAGTCACACGTAACAACAAACTGAAATCTTTGTGCTGCAAGGCCAGCTTTCAGTCTTCTGAGCAGTACATTAACACTGTGTGAACTAATACAAGAGTTCTCGGAACAGACAAACATCCAGAACAACAATGAATAACAACACACAAACACACTCTCAATAATGTACCGCCGCCTTCTGATACGGATTTTCACACAGTGTTGCAACTCAACAAGGGAAAGTGTTGCCACCTTGAAACAGGGAAATTTCATATTTTAAAAATCCCTTTTTTCCCATTTGCAGGAAAATGGAGGCTGATACAAACAAATGCAGTAATGCTCCTACATCAGGGTACCAAGGGGTATTACGGTCACTACATACCATCCAGGAAGGAAAACCTTGAAAAAGAGAATGTAATGAAACTAGTGAAGAAATGC
Organism: Lepisma saccharinum; assembly: GCF_977018435.1. NCBI lineage: Eukaryota > Metazoa > Arthropoda > Insecta > Zygentoma > Lepismatidae > Lepisma > Lepisma saccharinum. The sequence goes on from NC_139231.1 coordinate 73,613,409, forward strand.
TCACAAAGGAACACCCATGCCAGGTCAGAACATTAATGTTAAATCTTCAGTGGTGAAATCATGAGTTGAGAACACAATGTACTTGGCAAACGAGAAATATCATGTAGAAACTTGTCTGGGCTTCAATACACAAGGTGTTTCAAAAATGCCTTACCAAGTATGGGTACCGTACATGCACAAAAACTGTTGTACAATAAATGCAGATTTCAAAGATGTTGATGTTTGTTCATTTCATTCAAGCTATAAGATTGAGCTTTAATCCATTAATGTAATAAAATAGTAATCAATTTCCTTAAATCATGTTTGCAAAAACCTGCACATCTTAGCACTAGAAATCATAAAGGGAAAACACCCTAACTAAGTAAAGGTAACCGTCAACAAAAAGCTCTCTCTCACGTGCGCACACACACACACACACAGAGTACCTTCAGCTCTGGTAGGGAACGTGTGTGTCCAAAGAACAACACAGGTTTCAGGCAATTTGTTCACACAAGACAAAAACCACAGTGTGCACAATAGAATCAATAACAGGACAACAAATTTAACCGACAGTATAAATAAAGAATGGTCACATAAACAATTTTTTTTTGAGCAACCCACTTTCAGAATTTCCGGCAATTACTTCTTATCATTTTCTAAGTGATAAATTTCAACTACCAGAAAATATTGCTAGATGTGTAACTTTGGTATGCTAAAATGTAGAGCTGAGCTGATACCACCATGTGCCGGTACCGATACTTGTATAATTCCAGTATAAAATAACAAAGTTACCGAGTCATACTAACTAGTCACATCACTAGACACGTATTTAGAAATATATAATTTGGGAAGCCAGTCCAAGCCAAGTGTCAGAGAAATATAATAATAAAAGTGTTTCTATTTAATACATTAATATAATTATTGGTCAATTCATAATAATATGTAAATTAATTAATTAGTACTTAATTTCTCCGATGCGTATGGAGTATTGTTGTATGTAACCACAGACTAAGAAACTGAGGAAAGAGAACATTAATACCTATTTTCTTCTTTCTACCTTGATTACAAAATATTGTTATTACATAAATAGTAAAAAGACACTATAAAATCAGAGATACAACATTCATCATCTACCTTATGTGTAGTTAAGATCGCTAAAATGTGTGTAAAAACAACTGTCCTGGCAAGAAAATTAATGTCAAAGAAGTAAAAAATGAATATTTATTGAATGATGGTACGTCCATTAGATGAAAAGTAAAGTTGCTGATAAATATTTTATGTACATTATTGTAAGTACATAAATCTTTAGAGGGCCCTCCTCTATGGTGTAGCGGTAACGTGCCAAAACTGGGGGGGGGGGGGCAAAGACAGTTTGCATATATGATTTAGCATAGTGTGAGGGCAAAAGTAGCGAAAAGTGGGGGGAGGAGGCAACTGCAACCCCCTACTCGCCACCACTGGGGATGAGTGATGAAATTGATGAATGGACACTCACAAACATCCTTACCCAGGTCGGGATTCGAACCTTGGCGTCATAGCACGATGTGCTAACCACTCCGCTACGTGGGGCGGCTTTTGGCAGAAATAAATAACCCTCATTGGCCGATACTGGCAGTCACACGAAAGACAGAAGCGAAGAGGATAAGTATAAATTGCCGATTCCCCTCTCCACCTGAACGTAGATAAAACAAAGCTAATTTCACAGTGACCTTCATCCCTCTTTTCCGAGAACTACACAACTATCTGTCCAGGCACTAGTGCGGTGGGGGGGGGGGTAAAAACATCTGCCTATCTTACGACCACGATCTTCAAGAAAGAATTGGCAATGAATGGTTTATTTCCAACAGCATTAACTAAGCAGTTACATGCCTTCATGCTCACGTTTGGGTCCAGCTTTCATTTACCCATGCCTTTGAGCTTGCCATCTGCTTCCCAGGAGGGTGGGGGTTTATGATCCGGTGTTTCTAGGAAATTCTGTGGATCTTCCTGTGCTGGTCTACCAATCTGTCACAAGGAAGGGTGAACGAACTTCTAAAAAGGACAAATGTTGAGACGAGCTGTTGCCTTTGCCCGCTTTCCTATCCACTGAAAATCTTTGGTATCGGTAAAAGAAAATCACACCCTTTCACGTTATGAGTCAGCAATTCTCTGGTAGTGGAGCTAGCAGACCCATTTTGTGGTGGAATGTAGAACTATGTCCGACCGTTAAGCAAAACAAAGTTTGCTTGACAGATGTTATTTGCAACAATGCAGTGTTGCCAGTCCAATTCATTTCCGAACGACCCAATATTTCTTTGTTTTATGTCCTTCCTACTCAATTAGATGATGTCAAATATTTTAGTGTGTTGAAAACTAAATCTTGGGTGTGAAATATGCACAAATGCACACTAGTGGGTCCAGAATTTATCACAGATTTATTATCAGGATACTTGATTGAGAAAAAAATGGATGTAGAATACTTAAATAACTGCAATTGTAAATGGCTCCGAAGAGGTGTTGATAAGACCTTAGCCTTTGTGCCTTCTTATGATTTGATATGAATAAATTGTAGGTTGTAATAAATTTTCATCCTTGCAGTGACCACCATGAGCCTTTTTAATGGAAATATATATTTCTGTTTTGAATGTCTGAAGTGACCATAGCAGCATGAGCCTTTTTAATGGAATTATATATTTCTGTTTTGAATGTCTGAAGTGACCATAGTAGCAATTCAGAAAAGTTTTGATGAAGATGACATCAAGGCAGTGATCAAGTATCTCTTTTTGCAAGTCTGCAAAGCAAATTCATGAGGATAGAGCACAAACATGGGAAGGGGGGGGGGTGCATAGCCCTTGCTATAGCACCATGAAAAACTGGGTTGACACATTTCAGACCATTTGTTTCAGCAGACAATGAGTCATGCCCAGGAAGGTCTTTACTTATGACTGTGCAGGAAACTGTGGATACTGTGCATGACATGATCTTAGAGAATAGGAGAATTTCTACTAAGCTGATAGTTGAGAACCTGAACATCTCATCTGAAAGAGTTGGTGTAATCATCCATGACCACCTTGACCTAAGGAAGCTTTCCATGAAGCAGATCCTGAAACTTCTCAATACAGACCAAAAGCATGTTCAGGTCATCACTTCCAAGGAGTTCTTCAGTGGTTCCAGCAGGATGGTGATCATTTCAAGGCATAATTGGTAAGAATAAGAAAGTTCTCGCAAGTGTAAAAGTCTCCACAGAGAATATGTTTGAATAAAAAAACTCAACAGCATTTGCAAAATTTCAATTTTTCTAGGTGAAGTTTAAGACATATCAGCACCCGGTCATATCAATGGGGGAGAAGATCATTAAATGATATCACTGACTACATTCAAATAAGATTTTCTATTAGCAATGTACAATTGTATGGCACTTAGGAATATATTGTTTCCAAGTATTGGTAATCCCTACGTTTGTCCCATACAATGCTCATGTTGATATAAATCTATGCTGAACACTAAAAAAATAATATTTACTACAATACAATACAGCAAAGCTGAAAAAAAGCATGCATACATGCCCACTGCATGCTATATTAGAGTTACAAAGACAAATTTTTGGTGAATTAATTATATCGATTCACACATCCTGTAATTTTTCCAAAATATATACATAATGCTATAATCCCAATATAGAACTAGAATTGGAAAGGGATTAACATTAGGGCTGAGCCAATACCATTTGCCGATACTGGTACCCTGGCGGATCCCTACCATACTGATACTTGAATAATTCCAGTATAAAATAACAAGTTACTGAGTCATACTAACTATTCACATCGCTGGCACTATATCCGAACCAAGTGTTTCAGAAATAATAATAATATAGGCATTCATAATTAATATCATATATATGTCTATACATCATAATATGTAAATGTATTAAAAATATTGTTACTGTTATTATTGTATGAATAGTAAAAAGATGCTATAAAATCAGAGATACAACAGCAAATATTCATCATCTAGCTTATATGTAGTTAAGACCGCTAAAATTTGAATAAAACAACTATCCTGCCAAGAAAATTAATGTCAAAAAAGGAAAAATTGATTATTTATTGAATAACAAAAAATAAATGTGAAACTTGACGAAAGTTAAAGTTCCTGATTAATATTTTACATACATAATTCTTCTTTATTACTGCCATTCAAAGCCATATAGTCCAAATCTAATCTCGGCGAAAATAAATAACCTCGATTGGCCAATACCGCAGTAACACAAAAGACTTACATACTCGTAGAAGGGAAGAATATAAGAAACTGTTGAATCCACTTCCCATTTGAAAAACTCAATATGCTGACCAAGGCAGTAATTTATTTGATTATAAAACATAAACTAAACGTAACATTTAAACCCTCTAGCAGGGTCTTCTTCAGACTCTGCCCCAAGGACAAATGTAACAAGATACATAAACAGGATGATATATATACACACAAACATTACTCCCCTCCAGACTATTAGAAAGTTGTTCTGGAACATTCTAGCAGGTGGCTTTCTCTTGCCTTGGTGCAGAGTATGAAGAAGACCTTGCTAGAAGGTTGAAACGTTACGTTTAGTTTATGATTTATAATAAAATAAATTACTGTCTTGGTCAGCATATTGAGCTTTTCATATCATGGAAACAAGGCTTAATGGTGTTATAATTCCCATTTGAATGTAGATAAAATGAAGCTAATTTCACAGTGACCTTCATCCCTCTTTTCCAAGAACTTTGCAACATGCCACTAGCACGGTGTGTTGTTTAAAAATGTCCACTTGTCTTACCCCCCAGGAGCTTTCAAACAAGAATTGGCAATGAATGGTTTATTTCATTTACATAGCATTAACCACGCAGTTACATATCTTTACGGTCACATTTGGGTTCAGCTTTCACCTAAGCCTTTGATCTTGTCATCTGCTTCCCAGGGGGAAAGGGGTTAATCCACCACTTCTAGGAAAATGTGTGGAACTTCTTGTGCTGAGCTCCCAACCTATAGCATGCAAGGGTGAACGAACCTTTGGAAAGGACCAATTTTGAGATGAGCTGTTGCTTTTGGCTGCTCAAAATCATTGGTATCAGATGATATCGGTGGAAAAAATTCAACCAATACTTACCGATGACGCTGGTATAGGTCGATAGAGATACATCGGTATCGGCTCAGCCCTAATTAACTTGAAACATTTTTCGAACGTAAATATTCATGATAAATGAGTTAAGGGTACAGAACATATGCCATATATTCTTAGGATGGAACAGCAAGCATTGGTGAACATATCTATTTCAATCTCAAAATGAATGCACCCAGGAGTGGACCTACAATTTAAAGTAAGATCCAAACCACTATGTAACGTGCCTCCACCAGGGATTAAACTTGAGACCATTTGATTAGAGGCAACATATGGCTTGCACTTTGTTATCTTAGGGAGCTGTCAGTCATGAGTGTAACAATGATGTGCATAATGTATGATTGATAAGGCATGGGGAGTTGAGTGCACATAAAAGTGTTTTAGTTGTTCTATTTTTACAGGAATGAAAGCGAAATTTGCAAACTTGCAAACTAAAATCCAATAACCACTTTGGCGGAGGAAGAAGGAACTGGTGAAGCCACCTTGGCAGGGAACATGTTAAAAAGATTTGTGCAAACAAAAATAGTTTCAAATTACAGGAAAAGGACAGTTTTTTTTTTAGCACATTCTGCTTAGTGTGTGAGGTATAAATTCATTATTTATTGTCATATTTATAGTTAGTATGTGGGACACACACACTTCAACGTAAAGCATAAAGATTAGACTTCAGAGGTTCTGCTGCAGGTTCATCTTGGACTGGCTCTGATCAAGACAACAGGTAAATTTCTGATGTAAATTACACATAAACATATGATAATACAAGCTCCTGGTGGTGTATGAAAGATCTGTAGTTGGTTAATTCAATTGTTGAAAAACATTTTCATACACTACATCATCTCAGAAGCCGATCAAAAGCAGCTACATGTTGTGGTGTACAATTAGTTCCATGTCATTAAGCCAAGTGCTGTGTACTGTGAACACATGGAGACCTTTGGACATATTAGATGCCAGGGGACCCAGCATCTAATATAAGGCCGCGGTGGCTCAGTCGGTAACGCGTCTGACTACCATGCTAAAGGTCCCGGGTTCGATCCCCGGGCGGTTCAAATCCGGGAACTTTTCTAACGATGGAAGCGGCCCCGGCGCCCACCCAGCGTCGAATAACATGGGTACCTGGGGGAAACCCTGGGGGGTAAAGGCGGTCAGGGGCGTGATGCTGATCACATCACCCCCACTCACGACCGGATCAAGAAAGTGTGGGGCGTTACCCCCACACCCCCTATACGCCTTCATGGCGTGGTGCTATGCACAGGGGAACACTTTACCTTTACCTTCACTTTACCCAGCTTCAGATCCCTGCCTGGGCATGACTGTTCTTCGAGAGTGTTCTTCATCAATTTCATCCTATTATCACTCATCCTTGCAATTAGCCAAAAGTGCCAGAGAAGCAATACTAAATGTAAAAAAAAAAAATATTTCCAGGAATGTGTGCAGTGCTTGCTGCTCGAAGTGAGGGATGCAGGGGGATGGCATCCCCCAGCTAGCAAAATTTTCGCACTGCAGCCCCCCCCCCCCCCCCAATCTCACTGTCACCATGTTAAACCATAAAAACATCATCCCAGCTAACCCCAAGTCTCGACCAAACATCCCCCCAGTTAGCAATATATACTTCAAGAGACACGTGCACACACACACACACATACACGGAACAAACTGAATAACAGCAAAAGTTTTGACATTTCCTTTCACAAGTACTGGTACGTGTATTTATATAGAAAGGGCCTTTAGTAATATTTTGTGGGTGGGCCCAAAATATTTGTAGATCTGGCACTGTGTACACCCATGAGAAAGTGGAAAAACTTGCACTGTTTATGAAGATTGTGTTTAATATGTTGTTTTATTTTAATTTTGTTTAGCTATTAAAGCTGTGTTGGAGCAAAGTGATTGATCGTTATATATCACATCTCATAATAGTTATGTGTGGCACTGAGAGCAATTTTACATTTTTGTTATGTTTACAATTTTAGGTTTGATTTTGTTAGAATGTCCATGAGCCTTTTGAGTACTTCAGCGTAAAATGAATTGGAGAAACGTTGGTTGCATGGATACTGATACGTTCGCAAATATTATTTTCACCATTGTAACTATGTACCGGAAAATACACATTTAATCCTATTTTTAATGAGACTAGTTACATACTCGGATAATATGACCAAGACTCAAAGAAATACATGTATGATGTTTTTCATCATATCAGATTATTTTTAGCCTTCACACACATTAGGCAGAGGTTAAAATAGTTAATGTTTGTTCTCAGGGTGGGATTTTTCACATAATCAAGTCTTTTAGTGTGTATTACTAAACCAGTATTTAAATGTGCATGCAAATATAAACACCGCACATTTCAAAGGAGTTGGAAGATTTACATTATCATTTTACTTAATTTCCAAGAAAATATCATCTGACTGCCACACAGGAGACCCAGGTTCAACTCCAAGGGTGAGTGATCTAAGATTAGAATTTTTCAACCTTGTACCGGAATAGACACACTTTGGGGTTCACCCAGAATCTAGTAAATGATTACTTGGGAGAAATCCTGAGGTAAAGATGACAAGAGAATAGTGCTGATCCCATGACCTCAGCCTACAATGATGCCAAGAAATATCAGGAATCATTATTAAGGTGAGAAGTAACAAAACAAGTAACAAGGAATATTATAGACAAAAACAGTTAAGTCTATTAGTTATTTTGTAATAAAATAGTAAAATGTGGCTAAATACACTAGGATACTGGGATGTGTTTCTTCACATTATTTTTAGCTTTCAACATCTTGAATAGGCCAAGTAAATCTGTATAAATAAATACTAAAACCACTGACTACATCAGTGTCTCAACAGGCCAAGCCCCCCCCCCCCCCCCAAGGTATTTTTCTGATAAGTGCATAGATAAATGGGTTAGTGGAATAGGGTCCAATGATGGGTGGGAGTCTCCTGGAATTGAACTAAATTTCTCAGTGTCCTGGAATGACAAGAGATGGTATTATTACATTTTTATATTCTTTTGGTATGTATTTGCAGTGAAGAAATTTGTTATTGCAAACCAAATAACTACATTTCACAATATTATTATGAATATCATGAAAAATAAGCCATTGTTTAAAAATAGAGGGGGAGAAATTAGTGTTTAACAGGGTGACCACTCTCAAGACCAAGATAAAATTCAAGTATAATTCCCAGTTTTAAAGTGAATTTTCCAAACATTAGAGGATACAAGCAGATGTTCTTTCTCTCTATTTCAACCTTACGTATTACCACCTCTCACCAACCATGCACATACACACACAAATATATTAAAATTATAAAGGGTTTGTGTGATTCCAATGTATCCAAAAAAAATAATTCAATTAAATACTATGTATATATACTGCTGGACAAAAAAAAACCGACACTTGCATTTTTTGTGATAACGCAATGGGTCGATAAAAGCTCTGGTACAAGGGCTAACTAAATGTTGCAGAAACTGAATTAAGTACGAATGCATAAACAAAGTCCGAGCCTATGAATGGTGCATATGGTACTACATGATCTGCCGAACATTCTGTAATATACCTGCGAGCTGTTATTGCAATTCAGATGTCAAATATTAAAGTGTCCGGTTTTCATTGTCCAGCAGTATATATTTAAAAATATTTAATTTATTGTGCGAAGTTTACATTTACCATTCCACAAACTCAGCCTCAAAATACATCTAAAAACGTGAGTCATAAATGTTACAGGATATACTAATCTACGAAAAATTGTTAATTGAATAAGAATTTCAAACTGAAATTTAACTATTAAATTTCAACATATCTTGACTTGTAATAATCTTCCGTCTGTTAAATAAATTGTTCTGCAAAGGACACTTACAAAGTAAATGGGCTGAGAGAATTCTGTTATATGCTCCACACAGCTTTATTTTCCTTCAATAAAAATAAATGCTAAACTGTGAAAAACTTTCCTCAGGGTATTTATAAATATGTATACATTCAATGGAATTTGGATTAATAAAAGTTGCAATTTTTCAAGTCTACAGTGAAAAATTCACGCATAATTCTCAGAGCCAATAATTCACGCAGAATCCCCAGTGAGTAGCCAGCCTGTTTAAACACATTATTGCACAAGAGCTGCAGAACACAAAAATAAAGGCATTGTAGCATAAAAGTCAAAACTTCTTTATTTCGTGTATGTTACAGTGGGATAAAGTGAGTTTCAAATGCGAATTATCAAATTCAGTTTTTGGTATAAAAAAAATTATGGTATTTTATTTTGAAGAATTTTCTTACAGTTTTACAGATTCAGAAGAGAGTATCAGTTTTGTTTACTCACAAATTGTGGTTGAAAATTTGTTTTGATCAAGTTGATTCAATTTTGTATTCACAGTGGCAAGACCACAAAAAAGGTAGCAGCTGATTTTCAGGCAATTAGTCTTCCAGAACATTTTAATCTAAAGGGTTTGGAGGTTGTACAGAAAGTACAATATTAAAATAATACAGTATATCTAATTGTTTACATATCGTATGTTATTGTATATTTTTCTATCACATCACCCAACTTTATATACGTTATCCCTTATAGTTCAAAGAATTTAATTTTGTGTGTAAATGTAATTTGAGGTAGTCTCAGTCCCATCCACCTCTACTTATCAGGACACTACAGTACTTCACAATACTACATCCTTGCAAACACAGAACATAATAAGCCCATAACAAGCAGGTGACAACACTTCCAACAGAAAAGAAGTAAACAACAACCAAATCCAAGACAAACAACATAATATGGACTGAAAAATCATTATGCACAAAAGAAGTATTCAGTACACATCCTGCCCAGGTTCCTTTTGTTTTATTGAACATTCATCACGTAATCATGTAATATATGCTTTTTTTTTACATGGTTCGATTTCTGTTTACATCTGTTTTTTTTTGTTTTAAGACATACTGCACAGTTTTAGTACTTACTATGGGTTTCCTTGACACTGGTTTTTAATTCTTCCAGCCTAAATGTTCGAAGATTTTGTTCAATACATGTTTTCATAGTTAGGTTCCCTTAGAATTTTAATAACCCTAAATGCTTTTGTAGTTCTGTTAGGTGGTAGTCTGTGTAATGTGTCAAGCATGCGAAATGGGGAGTTTTTCGCAAAGTTCCTCTTAACATCTTATTGGACTTTTTCGAAACGAAAACTGTGCTGATTAGTTTGAGGAAGGTTCCAAATTACTTCTACATTCATTCCCACCATTCTATGATACTTGCTGTCGCTTCAATCAATGCCTTGCCCATGGGGAGCGGGCATGCTAGCATTAGGTAATTTTAAAGTTTTCCTTAACATAAATAACTTTTTCAAAATACATATACTGCTCATTACCTTAAGGAAGGTTCACATTACATGTGACAATGATTGCCAAAATTCTACAATAATTAGCCTTTCTGCTCAAAGAATTTGAAAAAATCATAATACAATCGGAACAGTTACCAGTTTTTATATTTTCCCTTATTTTGCATGACTTCTCTTGCATGTTTGGCTAATTGCAATGATGAGGATGAGATGAATGATGATTAGATTAAGTTAATGAAGGTACACTTACAAAGAAACGAACCTGCCAGGACTATGATTCAAGCCCAGAACCTTTGCTGGCAAGTCAAGCACAAACAAGTCAGACCCAACAAAGCATTCAAAAGAAAAATGTACATGAAATTATCACAGTGTATTAACATACGGAAGTTTTTCTGTAAAGCGGAAAAGAACTGGATGAACAAATATTTTCTGTCTGACTTAGTATGACCATTGATTAGGGTTACCAGACGTCCGATTTTTCCCGGACATGTCCTACATTTTAGCCTTATGTCCGGGAGGAATTGGAAAAATATCATAAATGTCCTACATTTTGAACGTCACATAATTTGAACTAAGATAAACCACAGTAAAAATATTTTATCTGCTGCTGCTGGTTTGATTGATTGATTTGGTGTTTTTGATCCACTTTATGCACAGTAAGGCTAATCGGGACTGGATCTACAGTTTAAAGTGCACCACAGGGGAGGTCCTATTTGCTGCTGCTGGAAATTCTCCCTTATAACCTGGTAACCTTGATAATCTACAGAGCAATTGCCGTGAATCAAAAGTGCAAGTTTCCGTAACTTGTTTAAAGAGTGATTTATTTACTTAAAAAATTATGAAAGAAGGTGCTGAAACTGGCCGCCTTCCTCATCCTTGATGATGGAAAGTGCTATGAACAATGATTTAATTTTCATTAAACACAATATTTCAAATATTGTAAAAATGGCAGGTCATGAAAAGTGGGCGAGTTATATTAATAGCAATAAGCATTGTGAGGGTCATTCAGAATTTCTGAAAATTGCTGAATATTTGTTTGCCATTCAAGGTCATCATGCAAATGTTGAAAGAATATTTTTGTTCATGTCAGCACAGTGGACTGATGAGAGGAATCAATTTCTTATACTCGTAGATTCTGTGAAGGTGTTGGTGCTTGTTCAGTATAATTTCAATGAATTTGATTGTTGTTAGTTTTATAAGTACATTATGACTAAACCTGAAATTTTAAGAAAACTTGGCTCCTCGGAGAAATACAACTGAAAATGCATGTAGTAAGAAGTGTATTGTTAAACAGTTTAGTTTTGGAATTTTGTTTTTAAGATATCATTAAAAATGCATTATTCTTTAAACTGAAAAGGTGGAATTTTACATTATTTGCTAACATGTTCTGTTAATGTGAATGTTTTGTGTCCTACATTCCAGGATGGCATGTCCTACATTTCACTCATAGTGATCTGGTAACCCTATCATTGATGAAAATGAACATGTCCTGACTGGACATTGGGTGAGACATATCACAAAAACAGGTTCCATGAAAATCATCTTGTTAATACAATATTGAAATTTCACACATAATAATATAGAAAAATACATTAAGAGGAAAGTTAGGGTTGTAAAAACCAACAAAACACCCACTAAATCGAGTAATAATAACCAAAACAACTGAACGCGTACACACAAAGTACTGATTGAAACCAACAGTATTGTTTCATACATTTTTCTACCTACTTCCCCTATTGTGTGTAGATTTTTCTTTTTGAGTTATCTCATGTTCTGTAATCAATGAATCAAAATAACCAACATAGTGAAGTAAGCATGCATCTGTCTCTAGTGCCACACTTGTATTATACAGAAACAATCTTAACTCATCTTGATAATTTGCAAGAGTGTACCTAACTGTCTGTGTTTATTTACACATATAATTTTGACAACCACGAAAATAGTCTTCCTTCACTTGGAATATTTATTAATACAAGTGGAATGTACTGCATCATATACAGAAAACTTCTTGTAATAAAATTCAAAAGCAATCATAAATGGTGAATTGGTGTGCAAGTAAAAGTTAAATGAAAAGCTAAGGGCAGTTGACACAATGTGCCGCCTCCAGAATCTCGTCACATATGTTAAAAATGTGCAATTTTGGAGTATTTTTGCCACTTTATGTTAGTAAAAACTGTTTGCATGCACACTAAAATAGCAAAAGAACATGTCAAAAATAACTATGAGTACCAAACCTAGCAATCCTAACCTAACTACATAAAATTATAGCTGCTCTTGTGGAAAGTCGTTTTGGGTGCTATATTCACTACAGTGAAGCCTTCGTGCTGTTCTGCTACATGGTAAAGTAACACTCCAACGTAACAGACATACTTTACTTTACAATAACACATTTCTGCATGCAAAAATCAATTGAAAATGTTCATAAACAACAAAATCTTCATAAACCATGCAAAATATTTCATTTTCTCCACGGGGTACAGCAGGTCCGTAGCCAGGCAGGGGCCAGGGGAGCCCCCCTGGCACTGCTGCCAGCCCCCTTGATATTAGGTAAAACTATTTTGTATTCTAATTTGTTTGGTTGAAGAGTGAAAATGTAGACAGAATATATTATTTTGTTCACAACTTCGTTCGTTCACCCTGTTTATGAGCAGAAGTGTAAGCAGCGGCAAAAGAAGATTCTCTAGACTTTAGAAAGTTCCTTCATAGGGAGCCTATTTATCTGTACCTTTCCTCCCCCTGTTGTAGCCACTTGTTTGACAGAAATCTGTGACTTTGATGTCATTATCCACATTCCTTCCGCATCCGCGTCAAATGTCAACAGATCCCAAGTTTTATTGCTTTGGCCGGGGGTGGAATATACGGTAGGCACTATGATTGAAGTGAATATTGTACATTTTAACATGTATGATATAAATATGTATCATCAAAAATAGTATGGAGTGTGTATTAAGGGATGGTGTCAAGTAGCAATCATTAGCACTTCAAGATGTTTCAGAAGATCTGGAAAAAACTATAGTATTTGTATGATATTCCTAAATTTTATATTTTAAATTAACTTAATATCCTCTGACACACATAATTTACCTTCATTTAATACTAATAAACTTTTAAAAAATGGACTTGGTTTACAAAGCACCCCTAATAACCCGTGGACCCCCCCGGAGGTCCACGAACCTCACGAATAGCCTCACGAACCATGCACAGATAGCCCCACGAACCATTCATAAATAGCCCCACGAACCATGCACGGCAACGTTAGGTTAGGTTAGGCAAACAGTTAAAATTGTCATGTTCTTGGAAAACAATGGTGTGGTTGGAAACACTGACCGGGGGTTACATCATCGCATGCATGCAACATTTGGTTCACGTAGCGGAACAACATAGAGGCAACAGCTTTCGTGCATTGGAGAGACATTAATCTTCAAAAATACATGATTTACAGGGGAAATAAATTAAGCGATGGGAAAAAACACTTCCACGACCTTTAAAAAATGTACGGAAATTCAGTTCGGTAATTACTTTCTCCTGTAAAATTGAAGAAATATGTTTCGCGGATACTAAAATTTTACCAACTTCTAGAAATTCTCCCAAACCGCACATCAGATGTGTACGACAGAAAACACACATTTATGTTGTTAGTGTTGTACATTGATGCTGAAAACTGGAGTGATGAGAATTTTCTAGTGCAAGGATATATAGTTTGTTTTATTTGCAAGTAGAAAATCTTAGTCCCCTTGCACAAATTATAGACGATCGAATTTAATAATATACCACAGTGTTTTCAGCTTACTTAGGTAGTGTATAAGGTAATCAATAAAGGCATATTTGTGCAAGGCTAGTTACATTACAAGTTTCGATACATATGGAATGTCAGCTACAAAACGGGGATAATATGACAGCTGGTGAAACAAATATTTTGAAGTTTATAGCAAATGTTATGATGCTTAACAGTGTACAAGGAATCGCTATTATTACAAGTATGCTATTTGAAACAATTCACCATAAGGTTAACACTGCATTACATTATCTAAAGGAAATAATTTACCTCATCGCCGTTTTCCGAGTTTTCTTTGCCGTTCTTTCCATTTACAGGTTTAATTTTCGCTGGTTCCTAAAAAAGAAAATACTTTCCTTAGTTGAATGGAGAGTTAAGAAAGTACACACAATTCTTCCTTTGAACAACTAAATTTACATATAATTCAGCCTTTGATTACGTGCACGAAAAGTTAAGCCTAACTACCAACGGCGTCAATGTTACACCCTCACCCGCACATGCTTACTTCATAAACTTTCTCATTATTTTTATACAGCTTTAAATAGATAATGGGCCACATCAAATGTCAATCAATTAGAGAAAACACAACTTCATTATTACCTTTTCTTTTTTGGTTTTATTGGGCATTTTTCACCCAAATGCCCAATGTTTGTATGAGAATAACACCACTTAGCTACACTGTCCTCAGCTTTTACTACTTGTTCGCCATTGGCCATTGAAGGTCACGTGGAACTTGATAGTAATTTGTTCATAAAAGCTGCATTATGGGTGATCAAGGTGTTGTTATAGCAACCAGCTGTAAACAAGGGCGATCAGGTAGTCATTGTGCCTGTGCGTGTTTTTGGAGTATATTTTGTGAGACTTCATTCATGTTTGAAATATGGTAAATACTTCTAACTGTATCTAGCTTATTTTCCTACATTCAATAGTTTGTTTATTACAAATCTTTGCAAATAGGTAACATAAACCATGGCTTTGCGATAATTTGCATTTTTAGATAAGGCGTCAATTAGGGGCACTAACACTAACCAATATCCATATGCGCCGACTCCATGGGACTTGTGGGGGCTCGAGCCCCCCCACCAATTTAAACGATGTGAGGGCAGAGACCCACAAATAATTTTGCTTAAGAGGATCTAATATATTATTTTGCTTCTCTTGTAAAGTTTACTCTTAATTGTGCCACATGAACTTAACTTTAAAGACACATTTGAAATGTTCTAGACCATCAACTTTGGGGGGGGGGGGGGGCTGAGACCGCTAAACCATCAATTTGGGGGCTATGACCAGAGACAGCAAAACACATGACTTATTACTATATACTAAGTACATAATTATGAATATTGTTAACATTTTTACTAAATAGAGTTTCAAAAGATGATGTGCATGAACTAGGAAAGTGGATGGGACGTTCGGGCTACAAATGGCTCTCACATGACATTCAGAACGAGATCATTGCAGGCACGTATCCAGGAATTCCTTTCGGGGGGGGGGGGGGTGAACATCATACAAGGCCTAGGATTAAGAGGCAAAAAAATGGGGAGCAACTATCCCTTAAATGGTTCCCACTGTTTAAGGCTGCCATTTTAATCAGAACGTGAAATCGGAACGTTTTTTACCACTCGACTTCCCTGCTTCCATGCATTAATATTGTGTGCCAGAACCATCTGATTGTATGTGTTTGTCCATTTCTTCTCATCAGGCATCAACACATCTGTGGTGTCTGAGTATTTTTACGAAGCCGTTACACATGCACGGGATGGACAATCCACTCGACAACGCGAGATTCAAACTGTGGGCTGCGAGGTGGACGCAGACAGTTCTCGAATATTTCTCTGATTCGAGCCTGAACACCACTACTGTGTCTTGTCCTCCCAATGTTTGCAGCTCTTATAAAAGCCGAAACCCCTGGCCTCCCCGATGGCGCAGCGGTAGCGTCGTCGCCTTGTAATCTAGGGGTCCCAGGTTCGATACCTGGTGGAGGCACATAGTGGTTCGGATCCCACTTTAAACTGTAGGTCCAGTCCCGATTAGCCTTACTGTGCATAAAGTGGACTTAAAAATCAAATCAATCAATCAATCAAAAGCCGAAACCCACTAAATTGTTCATATTCAGGCCTCTGAAAACCCTTCGGTTCCCAACACATCTAATGTTTCGTCTCCCAATATGATCAAATGCTTACTTATTTATTTCTAGTGACGTGCCCAAGGGAGGATTAGTGAGGTCATAACCCCATTTGATCCAGTATTCCTTAAAAAGGGAACGTGAAAGACAGAAAAAGATGGCAAAATGAAGACTGACTACCAAAAATAGTATTCGTAACCCTTCTCCCTAACGATAATCCTGGACACGCCATTCTTTATCTCGGACACTTTTTTTTTTTAAATGAACTCACCAGAACTTTTTATAATTTCTATTCGAGACTTAGGTAAAGTGCGTTCTTCCTGCAGGTTTGGATATTATCCTTTAGGGTGATTTCGCCTGCCTTCGCACCTAATTTTAACGAAGCCCTAATTTTCCATCCATCATAAGGGATGCGCGATACATGATGTATGGAATGAGCCAATCAACAAAAAAGTTTCACACCGTAGCGACACAAAAGGCCTCACAAACCAACGTTCGACTTGTGAAATCCTCAGACAACACAGTGTGAATTCTCCCTTAGTAGCCTACTGTCATCGTCACCTCGAAGCGGTAGCTCGTATTGACCACCGAAGACAAAATGTTTTCTCAACCGGTGGGAATACCCCTCAGATTTCTTCTTTCTCCTTTATTTTCTGTGCTTGTTAATAAAACTGGTAACATCTTACAATTTGACATGCACAGAACATGTACTATGTAGCCTATACATTTTAGCGCAAACTCAGTCGAAGTCAAGGGTGGATCGGTGGCTCACTTGGTAGAGCAATGGCATGGTAAACTAGAGTCCTGATTCGGGTCCTGGTAGAGCCTGCAATTTCCGTTTAAGGCGAGGAGGGACAATTTCCCCTTGGTCTTTCTCGCTGGGGCAGCTGCTGATCACTGTTGCCAACTTCGCTCTTTTGGAGCCAAATCTGGCTCTTTCGTGCACTCGTTTGACTATGAACTGTGGCACCCGCCCTCTGCCCCACTATGATGCCACCACTGGCTCCGGCCCAAAAATACCAACTTTTGCCATGAGTGTACATTTTGCACGTGACGTGATATTCTTATAGCTATAGGCTGCGTCACCCACCTTTTGTTTCCTCCCCATGTATTTTTATATATAGCGCTGTGGCTAAGATGAAGATGACAATTTTGTTATCCGGGAACCCTTTATTTTCGATTTTATATTAACATCATTGGATTATTGAGATGGGTGATGCCGCCAAATCTAGGCGGTGAAAACTAAGAAAGAATAAATTGCCATCACTTTAAAGCTAACGGTAATAGCAGTACCCCTACCCCTCTGACAACTAAAATTACCCTAGTAGGCACTTTATGCAGCCTTCGTTAATCTAGCTCCTTGAAAGTCCTCTTTAGCTATATTAATGGTGAAATTTAGCTCTATTATACACATCAGGTTTGGCAACACTGCCAGGATGGCCGTAGGAGGCAAGGAGAAATGCACTAGGCTTATGGGACCATTATTTTATTCGTTCTTTCGGGAATATCAAACATCCGATGACGTAGAAAAGTACATGGACGGAAAAAGGACACGTACAACTATGTCATAGCAGTAGGAAAAGTCGAAACTCCCATTTGATGAGCCGTAACTTGAAGTTGAAGTTGATGTCCCATAAGGAATACATGGGATTCGGTAAATACTAATTCATCATATTTTTCAAAAATCGTATAAGGCTTAATAATCAACTTAGGAAACCGCTTCCACTTGCCACATGGGGAGAAATTCATACTCTTCATTTCTGCCGGAGATCTTTTTAGTAGCATTGCTCATTCCGACAATATTGGAATAAATGCATGCCTGGTGCGTAATTGTCCCTCTTCGCCTTAAATAACTGCATATGCAACAACTTCTTGCTTTCTCTTCTCGACATTCATAAAATTTTCGGCTGTCCCTTCATGGTAGTTAAGAATTTGTTTGTGTGCGAACCTAGTAGGCTTAAACAAAATTATTTCTTTTATGCCATGAAATTCTCGGACTGCATACATGAAATTTTGTTCGGGCACAGCTAAATCATCACTCAAAACTTTGATTTTCAGTTGATCTGTGAAGCTTATTTCTGTTTTAATAAACCGCTGAAATATTCACTTTAGAAAGAGAGACCTTCGATCTCTTCGGCCCTCGACCTGAACTAGCTGCACTACACTGAGGCTCCAGAAGTTCCGCTGTCGTCAATGTCTTCAGCTTTGAACCCGAACTAGTAGACTTCGTTACTTTACGATATTCAGTTGTTTTTTTATTTTTATTTTCGAATCATTAGATCTTACAAAGCAAGCAGTGAACACTCACAGATCACTAATCTACTGTATGAATTGCCATACTCTGAAAATTCTGAAGTCTCATTAACCGATTCTGTTGTAGAGATCAACCGGTAAATTGAAGCCGCATATTTATATCCTCATTATATTCTAGAACGTTCCGCAGATAAAACGATTCGTTAATATTGCCAGTAGTTCGACTCCTTCTCTTATTCAAGAACGTTCCCTCTCGCGCTTTCCAGAGATTAAAAATTACAACGAATCGTCCTACTTGTGGCGCTATCTTTGTTGTGCAACTTCCAAAAAGTTCGCTGCGACAACACCGAAAGCGCAAGAAAAGTTTACGTGCAATATTATCAACAACAGGGTTATATACAACATTCTCCGTCTTATAATTACGTATTCAAAAAGACAAAAACATAATTTTATGTAGCAGTCTGATAACCACCTTGGATACATGCTATTGACAATAACAGGGTTATAGAACATTCTCCGTCTTGTCTTTATAATTATGTGTCTCCTTAAATTATCATCACATTATTCAAGAAGACAAAAACATGATTTTATGCAGCGTAAACTGAAAAATTTCCTGAAGGGGCGGTTCGAGTCCTCTGATCCCCACCTTGGATACATGCTATTACCAGTAATAAGGTTATAGAACATTCTCCGTCTTGCCTCTATAATTATTACTCTCAAATTATCATCATATTATTCAAGCACCAATGACCTAATTTTATCTAACGTAATCTGAAAAATTTCCTGAAGGTGGCTTGAGCCCCCTGATCTCCATCTTGGATACGTGCTATTAACAATAACAAGTTTACAGAACATTCTCCGTCTTGCCTCGATAATTATTTTTCTCCTTAAATTATCGTCACATTATTCAAGAAGTCAATAGCCTAATTTTATCTAGTGTAAACTGAAAAATTCTCTGGGGAGGGGGGCGCTGAGCCCCTGATCCCCATCTTCGATACGCGCTATTAACAATAACAGGGTTATAGAACATTCCCCGTTTTCCTCGATAATTATTTCTCTCCTTAAATAATTGTCACATTATGCAAGAAACCAAAAACCTAACTTTATCTAGTGTAAACTGAAACATTTCCTTGAGGGAGGGGGCTCGATCCCCCTGATTCTCAACTTGGATACGTGCTATTATCAATAAAAGGGTTACAGAACATTCTCCGTCTTTCCTCGATAATTATTTTTCTCCTTAAATTAATCTTCATTTTATTTTATTTCACACCACAAGGAACCAAAAACCTCATTTTATCTAGTGTAAACTGAAAACTTTCGGGGTGACTCGAGCCCCCTAAGCCCCCTCCTTGGATACGTGCCTGGATCATTGATATATTAGGGAGATCTGTTTTGCGCTCCGTGGTAGCAGATATTAAAAGACGGGAATATTTTGCTATTATGGTTGACGAAACTTGTGACATATCCATTTGTGAACAATTGACATTTTGCATTCGAACTGTAAATGAAAATTTTAATATTTTTAAGGAATTCATGGGATTTTACGAGATTCCGAACACTGAGGCCAAAACTTAAAAAAGGGAGGGAGGGAGTCATTCATTAATTTATTTCAGTGATCAGAGCCCCCCAATAATTTTGACAAGTCGGCGCCCCTGACACTATCCCAGTATTTTTTTGGATAAGGTTCTTGTAATGTAACTAATTTCTGTCCTAAATTTTACATATAAGATTTCAGATTCTGGAAACCTGATTATTAAACAAGTTATATAATGTTGTTGCACTCGGAATGGCGTTTAAGATGTGTGTGTGTGTGTGTGTGGGGGGGGGGGTGGCTCAGGATAAAGTTTTCACCCGGGCGAGGTGGATCTTTGGTGCCCCCGTACTTTCCACCTTTCCATCCCTAACTGTCTGTCCCCAACATAAACCGTGATCATGTTATATATTTGAAGTTTTAAATAAGATGTAACTATGCATTTATTTAATACCTACATCATAATAATATCGAAATAACATGAATTTCTCAGCTTAAATTGCTACATGATTTTGCGAAATATTTATTATGTTATGCAGCAGTAATTTCAACAAATTCTTGTCTATATATATATATTCAACTCTTTTTAAAACAAATAGCCACGCTTATACAATAAAAAAAGTTTTGGCTACTCAAGGCGTCCCTCGGGTCGCACGGCCGTTACGCCGCCCCTAGCGGGGGACACCCTATCCATAGAAAGTTTACATAAAGCTTCCCTCCACTTCTGTGACGACGCCAGAGTGGGGCAGCCCCTGGTTGCTGCTCGACTCCCTTTATTGTCCTCTGGCAAACAAGTTAAACTATAGATATATGTTCTTTTAGATAAATTACGGATTTGTTATCATATTTAGAAGTATACAAAACGTGACTGCTGCCCCACTCACTTTCTTTTCTGGCGCCGTCACTGCTCCATTTGTCCCTATCCTCAAGACTCGAGCACCTATCTGCATCTCAGTGCTCGAAGTGAGGGGGTGTGGGGGAATGGCATTACCCCAGCTGGCAATTTTTTTGCAAGCATGGCCCACTCCGTCCCAACCCCAGCTAACCCTAAGATTCGACCAAACAACTCCCTTCCCTCCCGACTAGTATTTTCCACTTCAAGCATCTTCTATCGTTAAAATAGTATAAAATTATCACATTACTACTATATTTTAGACTTTGCATTTACAATAATATTTTATATAAAGTAATCTTTATTTTCATTTTAGAACCCAGCTCAGAAAAAAGTTTTAATAAATGTGCCGAATTTTAAGTTATTAGAATCATACTATTAATATGGGTGAAAGCAGTGCCGGATCTACAACCCGCAAAACCCCGCAGCACAGGGGGGCCGGAGAAAAGTAAGCCTTTAGGGGGCCCTCAGCATTGACATAGCAGAGAGTTCGTATATGTGTATGTAAAAGATATACGTAGTTACTCAGGGGTACAGAAACGAATACAATATATACAGGTAAAGGTAAAGTTAAAATTCCCTGTGCATGGCACCTTGCCATGGAGGCACATTTAGGGTATGTGGGGGTACGGCCCCACATATTTTCGATGGCGGCAATCTTGGAGGTGCGGCCTTTTTTATCCCCCCCTACGGATACCATTTGATTTGAGGCTGGGTGGGCTCTAGAGCCGCTTTATGCGAGGACGAAGCCAGAAAAATTCCGACCTTTGATCACCCACCCTGGGTTTCCGCGTGGCAGTCAGACTAGAATCAAGTCAGGCTAGAATTTCACGAGAAATGCAGGAAAAAGTCTGCATGATTGTAACAAATGTATCATTTCCCAGATGTGAGAAAACAGTGTCATATATACAATCACACCATACAATTCCATTTAAAAAATTGAGTTGAATTCATTATGGCGACCACCAATATGGCGGACTTCCGCATGGAACACACCAATGTGGTCCCTCCTAAGCCTAACCTATTTCTATCATGACCAATTGTACCCAGCCTAACTCCTTTAGTTTTTGCAGGGGATTTTAAGGGACTTTTGAATCACCCTCTAGGCCCTTATTTGTGACTTTGTCAACATGAGGTCTATAATTACACACCCATACACATACATTGTGTGCGTGTGTGTGTAGAGGTAGGTAGATAGGTAGAGTGGGGGTTTTGGTAATAGTTTCCGGGGGGGAAGGGGCAAGATTTGTAGATCCGGCGCTGGGCGAAAGATGTAGTACCAATGATTTATCCACATGCTGCAACATCCCTAACAACCCTCAAATTTTCTGCAACATCCTCCCCAGTTTTTTTTTCATTAAGGCCCTTTTTACGGTCATTTTGACTTTACCTTTGCAGGTGATTTAACTTTTTCGTTCGCGTAGCAAACTGCAGTACTGTGTTGAAATAGAAGCTCCAATTTGCGCTCGGATTCTTCAAGGATAAATCTACTCTTTTTTCCTACAAATCAAATTATGAAAACTGGATATTCGAGGATTGAAAACTTGGCGACGGTCAGAAAACGCTCTTTCTGGCTTACGTTTCACTGATTGATTTGTTGTTGTAACCCTCCGTAACCCGCGCGGTGGTACTGAGTGCCGCCTTTTTTAAAATTTTGAATTATTTTCCTTACCAGCGTAATAATGGTCCGAAAAGCACCAGGTTACTTACCTTCATTATTTTCCCGAAAACATAGAGGCGTTGGCGCCTTTTTTCTGTCGTTCTTTCAGTTGAATACACGCCCCTCAAGTGACCAGTCAGCCTCTGGTGGCACTCAGTACCTCGCGCGGGACGTTCCCTACCTTAAATCACAGCACGCCAGCCATGAATTTTGAGGAAATAAGAAGGAAAAGAACACTGTACGCTGCTCGGAATGCAAATTATTTGTATGCAGAAACCGTTGCAGTACCCATACGAAATGTCGGAGTTATCAAAATAACTATATTGAAAAGTGACAAAATTCGGTTCCTTATATTTGAGTTAGTGTGTCTTTTCTTACGTATACCTCGTAAGAGTACGAGAAACAAATTGAGATTTGAACATTTTAAAAATATTTTGTAAGTTTCTTCGAGGTGTGTTTTCCACATTCGATTGACTTTTCTGCGAGTCAGAGAGATTTTGACAGAGAATTTTGGAACAAATAGTTCCGTTCTAAGCCCATACGGTATATGTTGTATGGTTTCAATTCGTTTTGAAAATAAGTTGAATTTTTTTGGAAAATACTTTGATATTTTTGTGAATGGTGAATTCACTTTTTAGTGCCTTCATTATATGAAAAAGTTTTAATTACTTGAAGAATTTTTTTTAGTGCATTTGCTTGAAGAGTCTAAGCTTGTAATTGTATGACACACTGTCATTTTTGTTTACTCTTCTTCTAATAGCTAATAAAAATGTCCGAAATGGACATATTTGCGTTCATGTATATTTCCCCTGATTTCCAGTAAGTGCTAATGTAATTCAACCTCGATTTGCATCAATAATTCACGTAAATAACGTTGGTTTTGATGAGGCGGCACTGAGTGCACTGAGTGCCGCGCGCGGGACATTTGTGCTGCTATGAGGACGCGGATGGCGTAGGTTTGGTTTGAGTTGGTGTTTTAAGTCCACTTTATGCACAGTAAGGCTAATCGGGACTGGACCTACAGTTTAAAGTGGAATCCGAACCACTTGTGCCTCCACCGGGTATCGAACCCGGGACCCCTTGATTACAAGGCGAGGACGCTACCACTGCGCCATCGGGGAGGCCCGGATGGCGTAGGGTTAAGTCCATTTTACGCACAGAAAGGTTAATCGGGACTAGACAGTTTGAAGTGGGATATTCAATACAATGCGATACATTCAATGCAGTAGCCATTAAGAAGTGGTATATTTGAGTTTGGTAAAGTTACGTCAGTCAATATTGCGTATTGTAGCATCACATAGCACGAGTGGCACGAGCGCGAAGGGAATTCTACCGTTGTCGTCTGCTTCAGAAGGCAGGAAGGGTCACATGAACCAATTACCGTAGTAGCCCTCTGCTCTGTACGCTGGCGTACGAGAGAACATTTGCTTGCAAGCTGTAGAGATCCAAGCGTGTCCAAGCTTTCCCTCCAGATAGACAGCAAGGAATATAGAGACTTTTACGCCGAACCTGCCCGCCGTACGGCCAGGAAAGGCATTGATAAAAATGCTAGAACTAGTGTTGTTAGTGGAGCGTTGCAAGCGGATCGCGAAAAATAACTATGAAGGTCAAACATATATGAAATTAGTCACGTTTTACTATATATTTACAGGATTTACGCATTTTTAAAATTTTAAATCTGGGAACGCCGGGCGTACGGGCGTACTATAACATTACGCCACTGGTGTTTTGAGCTGCCGGCATTATACGTACGCAGCGCAGTGGTCAGGCAAGCTGGACGTTGGCGTGGAATTACAATGCGTTGTTCCGTTCGCGATTGTCAGGCTTTCAGTGCAGTCAAAATAGGAAAAATAAAGGAACTAATTCATAACAAGCTGAAATTTGGTATGTAGCGTCTTTATAGCATTGATAACAACATACCAAAAGTCCCCGGCGATCACCCATACGCTAAGTCCGCCATATTGAAAAATGGCGGACAATGACAGTTTCACGAAATAGGTAAGGGAACCATAATTCATAACAAACTGAAAGTTGGTATATAACATCTTAGTAACATTAACAACAACATACCAAAAGTCCCCGGCGATCACCCGTGCGCTAAGTCCGCCATATTGAAAAAATGGCGGATTTATTCAAGTTTTCAGTAAATAAAGAACTAATTGACAATAGCTTGCTGTTTGATACGTATCTTTCTTATAACACTAGTAACATCAATTACAACATGCAGGGACGTAGCTAGGTTGATCAGTTTGGGGGGGGGGACCCAAACGTAAGATTTTTTCTATCAAACTATTATTATAAATTAACAAACTATTTATACACCATATAGGCCTATGCTGTATACATACATTATATATGTATGTGTGTGTGTGTGTGTGTGTGTGTGTGTGTGTGTGTGTGTGTGTATATATTCTTGGAAAGAAAAGGATCAAGGGCCTCCTCGGTGGAGCATGGTAGCATCGTCGTCTCGTAATCAAAGGGTTCCAGGTTCGATACCCGGTGGATGCTCATAGTAGTTCGGATCCCACTTTACACTGTAGAACCTGTCCCGATTAGCCTTACTGTGTATAAAGTGGACTTACAACACCAACTCAATCAATCAACAAATTGGAAAGGAACATAATTTTCTTCTGTAGCCCCCAACAGTCTAATTTAATTGTGAAAAGTACCACTTTTAAACATAAAGATATCCATAAATATACCTGGTCTTCTCCAGATGGTAAAACTCATAATCAGATAGATCATATTCTCATTGATAAGTGAAGGCATACTTAGGTGGTTAAATAATTCTGATGATACAAATCTAAGCAATTATAATAGAATAAAGCGAGAAGTTAACCGCACGTTTAGAAGTAAAAAAAAGAGATTACTTGAAAAGCAAAATTAACGAAATTGAAACAAACAGCAAAAGCAAAAATATCAGAGATTTATATAAAGGTGTAAATGAATTTAGAAAGGGGTGGCAACCTAAAGTAAACTTGATAAAAGATAAAGACGGTGATTTTCTAGCTGACCCAAGCGATATTCTAAATAGATGGAAGAACTACTTTAATGACCTTTTAAATGTTCATGTAGGAGATAAATCAGAAGTAAATGAAGTACACACAGCAGAACCTTTAGTTCCAGAACCTAACTTGACTGAAGTTAAAGATTCTATTAAAAGGCTAAAGAATAACAAAGCACCTGGCATTGATTTAATACCAGCTGAGTTAATTAAATATGGTGGAAATTCATTAACATGTCAAATTCATAAATTAATTTGTTTAATATGGAATAAAGAAGAAATCCCTCAACAGTGGAAAGAATCCATAATTGTTCCTGTGTTTTAAAAAGGTGATAAAATGAACTGCAATAATTACCGTGGAATTTCTCTACTCTCAACAACATATAAAATACTATCTAACATTCTTTTAACAAGACTTAATCCATATGCTAATGAAATTATAGGTGATTATCAATGTGGATTTAAACGTAACAAATCAAATTTTTCACATTAGACAGACACTTGAAAAAAAGTGGGAATATAATCAAAATGTCCATCAGCTATTCATTGATCTCAAAAAAAGCATATGATTCGGTCAAAAGAGATAAATTATATAACATACCTAAGAAGCTTGTTAGTATGCACCAGTGAAACAGAAAGTAAAATTCGTGTGGGTATTAATGTGTCTGTGACAAATTTACAGTTCATGATGGGTTAAAACAAGGAGATGCATTATCTCCATTGCTCTTTAATTTTGCCTTAGAATATGCTGTTAGGAAGATAAAATAAACTAAAGAAGGACTAAAATTAAATGGTATGACTCAGTTGTTAGCATATGCAGATGATGTAGACTTATTAGGGGATGATATAAATACAATTAAGAATAATGCTAAAATATTTTTCAAAGCTCCTAAAGAGATAGGTTTGGATGTTAACAAAGAGAAAACTATATATATGCTTACAGGCCGAAACCAAGTGTTAGGTAATAATCAAAATCTAATTATTGATAACAACTCGTTTGAACCAGTTTCCAAATTCAAATACTTAGGAGTAATATTAACAAATGAAAATTATATTAAAGAAGAAATAAAAAGTAGGCTTAATTCAAGAAATGCATGTTACTTCTCTCTTCATAAACTTTTGTCTTCTCGTTTAATATCTAAGAAACTAAAAGTTAAAATATACAAAACAGTAATTTTGCCTGTAGTATTATATGGGTGTGAATCTTGGTCCCTTACATTGAAAGAGGGACATAAATTGAGAGTATTTGAAAATAAGATCCTTAGGAAAATATTTGGATCTAAAAGGGATGAGGAGTGAAGAAGGTTACATAATTTAGAACTACATAATTTGTATTCATTGGTTTGGTTTGAGTTTCTGTTTTAAGTCCACTTTATGCACAGTAATACTAATCGGGACTGGACCTACAGTTTAAAGTGGAATCCGAACCACTTGTGCCTCCACCGGGTATCGAACCCGGGACCCCTTGATTGCAAGGCAATGACGCTATCACTGCGCCATGGGGGAGGCGGGGGAGGCCCCCTAATTTGTATTCATGTCCAGATATTATTAGAATAATTAAATCAAGAAGACTTAGGTGGGCAGGCCATGTGGCACGAATGGGAGAGGAAAGAGGAGTTTACAGGATTCTTGTTGGGAAACCTGATGGTAAGAGACCTGTAGGAAGGCCAAGACGAAGATGGAGGGACAAAGTTTAAATTGATTTAAAGGAAATCGGTAGGGATGGAAAAGAGTATATAGATCTTGCTCAAGATAGGGACAGATGGAAGGCCTGTGTTGCTGCAGCCATGAACCTTCGGGTTTAAGAAGGCTAGAGAGTGAGTTAGTTAGTTAGCCCTCCAACAGTCTGCGGATATACTCTCGCGAAATACACAGCCATTATTCGTAAAACTAAATGCAGAATGAACTTATTAGCTTAATGGCTTATACACCAAGAACAATGTTATTAGTCTTTAGATTTGTAAATTTGCTGGAATAAAATTGAGAAGTAGAGTAAAACCCTTTTCCGTGGTTTTAGATATAAAGCGCTGGAACCAGGTTTACAAGTATTGGCAACAGTGCAAATATGAAACGTGTACGTAATGAGTTCAAGCTAGGCATCTCATGTATACAGTTCATACCGGAATCGAATCCGGTATCTCTTAGTTCAAGGGCGGGCCCGAGTCTTCTATGGCATCTGATTGTTCACTTGGGAAATGATGACGATAAGAAATTATATGCAGACGTCTAATTTCTTAAAATTAATCTTATTTGTGTGTCGAAAACTGAATATATGATGGCACTGGATAAAACAAAGTTCCCACACGCTCAAATAATTACGCTCTCGTCTTTGGTTCGGCAGGTTCAACAACCTGCCCGGGTTCGATTCCCGATGGAGGCACATAGTTGTTCGGATCTCACTTTAAACTGTAGGTCCAGTCCCGATTAGCCTTACTGTGCATAAAGTGGACTTAAAACACCAGTTCAATTAATCAATCAATCGAAAGGTTCAAGGTTCGATCCCTGGTGGTCAGGCCGGTAGCCAGAATTTGATTTCGGAAGGGACTTATCCCTTATCGGCAGCCGCCATCTAAAGACGAAAAGGTTGGGGGGAGGAGTAAATGCGCTGAAGATGAATGTCTTGGTATATTGCAACTTACGATACAAGATGTGTAATCCTGTTAATGAAGTAAATTTAATTACTATTACACATTATTAAAATCAGATATTTGTAGGATTTCGGGAGAATACTGCAGCCCCCGAGCCCCTTCCCTGGTTATGTGCCTGCTTGTATTAGTTCCAAAATTTCTGTGCTGTTCCAACACCGTGAGGACAATTTGGGAAGTACTTGAAAGCGATATGGAAGCAAATTCTGCTCTCGAAACTATGGGACTCGATGTGATGACCACGCGCAACCGAATGAAAGAACACTTCGCAGGCCTTGTCCCTCAATATTAATTTTACTGACTAATTGTAAGTTTTTCTCGGTCTCCTCGATGACGCAGTGGTAGCGTCGCCGCCTTGCAATCAAGGGGTCCCGGGTTCGATACCCGGTGGAGGCACATAGTGGTTCGGATCCCCGATTAGCCTTACTGTGCATACAGTGGACTTAAAACACGAACTCGATAATTGGAAGGTGTTTTATGGCGTTTTATGCATCGTACAACTTTGCTTCTTTTCACCCTACTTTTACAGTTTTTCTTCCTAAGAATTCCACTGAGTATAACACGCTACGAAACCAGAGGTCCAAGGTTCGGATATTGGACAGGTATGATTGTATCATGTCTGTCCCATTGCCATTCCTTCGGCTCATCATTCATCCTCATCGTCGCATTTAACCCAAGAGGTAGAAAGCGGCTTAATATAGAAATATATAAATGATTGATTTGGTTTATTTTACTTCGCTTTTCTGACACTTTGTGGCTAATCGTGAAGATGAAGATGACAATGAGTGATGTGAAATTGATGAGAGGACCATCATAATGAACACACACGCCCAGTCCTGGATTCGAACGCAGGACCCCTGGCATCGTAATGCACTTTGTTAACCACTGTACAACAAATAGAAACAGAAAATGCTTGATAAGTTATTTCCTTCTCCATAAGTCATGATTAAATTATAAGTATTATTCGCTGTATGACTAGGGATTAATTATATTTGTATGTCTAGCCAACCTAGCCACCAAAGCAGCAGCAGCAGCTTCCTCATTTGCAGGTGGAGGCTAAATGAAGAAAAATCACAGAAAGTCAGAAATATATGGGCTACAAATTTTATAACATAATACTTATAGAGCATGCAGACGGCTGTAAAAACAATTGCTACATACCTAGTTTCCTTCCTTAATTGAAACGTGGTTTATTCTTCATTATACATGAGATCAACCACCCTGGGAGTCGAACCCAGGATCTTGTATGGTAGTCAGACTCTCTTTTAGAATGCCAATATGTTGGATATTTGGTCGATCAGTCGATCCTGATCCATTGATCCAGAGGAAGACAATCTAGCAGCTTCTCATTCGACATTTTACTCGCGATGTAAGAAAACGAGATCACAAACACTTCGTGCTGCTATCTTCTCGCGTTTACAGAAATTTAACACCGCTCGGACAACAAACCCTACTTCAAACTGACAGATATCAACTGTCCACCAAATCAACAGATGGACCGACCGCTTCGATGTTTCTCCGAATTTTCAGAAAGTGGCCTTTCCCTTCTTGCAGAGCAGGTCATTAGCAGGAGGGTTGAGTGCATGTGAGAAGAACCGCTATGTCGTTCATTCCCGCCTCGATAAAGGGACAAGCAATAGAATTATATCTGTTCTTGGAATTTGAAACGCATGGGGATATCTTTTCTGAACCATAAAATAATTAAAGCAGAAAGTTCTATCCAGCCGTATCTAAATCTTCCTGTTTGTGTCGTCCTTTCGGCGTCCATGGAGCCAGTGCAGGGCCAGATGAAGAGAAAGTGCGGGTTTTGGGGGGTTCCTGGATCTGGTGTGCAGCAGGGAGGAAAAGTGCATTTTCAATAGGTTTCAGACTTCCCTGAACTGGGTGGACCACAACACCATTAACTGCATCCCCTCCCAATACATCTGTTTGTGTTCAACAAGCAAGAAACAGGGAAATAAGAAAGAAATGCCTTGCTTGGGTTCGTGCTACTGAAAATTGAAGAAGTGTTTCAAACTGCAAGTAAAATTTACTGAAGAATTATTTTGCAATATTTGTCATCAAAGTAAAATTTCCAGCAAATACAGAACAGTTTCCCGGGGCCACGTGGACGTTTGCCGGGGCCAGTGCCCCCGCGTGCCCCCCCCCTAACGACGTCCCTGACAACATGTTAAGTTTTCTGCAGATCATTGACACGAAAAGTAACGGCGCCATATTGGAAGCACGGCGGATAATTTTAATATTTCGCATGAGAATGGAATTGACTTGCAACAGAATGGTATTTAGAAAATGTGTTTGGTATGTAAGGTATGACAACATTCTGTAATATTTGCCGTCTCATCAGCCGGGCTTTTGTTTTCACGTGTGTCGTTCTGTTCACAAACTAAATCAGATTGTCAGTATCGTAATGCACACCTGTAGGTAACACCTGTAGGCAATGCACACCAAAAAGACATATCTGATTCAGAGAGTTCGTTGCTTTCATCGTTGTCATGTTGGTCATCGCATCGACGTCTTCACCATTGTCTTCTCTGGAAACACTGAAAACAAGAATGGACTTCGTACAGGAAACACCTTGGGAAGGGACATCTGAAGCCTGCTTGCATGCAATTATGTGTTTAAATGAAAAGAGCATTCCCTGACATTCGCTACGAGACTCGGCGGCAAGTGGCCCGGCGTCAGAGATTGTCTTTCCCGGTGAACGGGGTCCGCGACAGTCGTACGCTACAGTCTGTTTTTTTCGCTCTCCCTGCCTTGGCTCTCTTTCCCTTTCTGTTGACGTTGCAGACTGACGCCAGTATAATCCTCCCTCCGAAGTTGTGTTGTGTTGTGTTGTGTCGTGTCCGTGTGTTGAAGATTGTGGCTTAATATGCCACCACAAAAGTTTCACATTACAACAAAGGATTTATCTTGTCGAGTGTTACTTCGGAAAGAGGAATTGTGAAGTGCGACGACGTTTTGCAACGAAATTTCCTGGTGTTCCCGTTCCACATAGGACCACTATATTAATATTAAACCTCGTAAAAAAAGTTTAGAGTAACAGGGTCAGTTCTGAATAAAAGTGGAAAAAAAAACACGTGTACTTAATGAGGAAAAACTCGATGAGATAGGACAAAGGTTAGAACAGTCTCCTCGGAAATCTATCCGCCGCCTCTCACAAAAAACGGGTGTTTCAAAAACCACAGCATTTAGAGCCGTTAAAATTCTTAAATGTAAGCCCTACAGAGTGCCAATAGTGAATGAATTACAGCCTAGACATAATGCGAGTCGTGTGAATTCTTGTAACTGAGTTTTACAAAGTGTTGCCGATGGGGCTGTGGATCCGAAATTTATATTTTCACAGATGAAGCATGGTTTCACTTACATGGCCATGTTATAACGCAAAACAATAGATAGATTTTTATTTATGGGGAAATCTAAAAAATAAAGTATACAAAGACAATCCCCCCATATGCTAATGAAATTATAGGTGATTATCAATGTGGATTTAAACGTAACAGATCAACTACAGATCAAATTTTTCACATTAGACAGACACTTGAAAAAAAGTGGGAATATAATAAAAATGTCCATCAGCTATTCATTGATTTCAAAAAAGCATATGATTCGGTCAAAAGAGATAAATTATATAATAGACCTAAGAAGCTTGTTAGTGTAATAAAAGTATGCACCAGTGAAACAGAAAGTAAAATTCGTGTGGGTATTAATGTGTCTGACAAATTTACGATTCATGATGGGTTAAAAGAAGGAGATGCATTATCTCCATTGCTCTTTAATTTTGCCTTAGAATATGCTGTTAGGAAGGTAAAATAAACTAACGAAGGACTAAAATTAAATGGTATGACTCAGTTGTTAGCATATGCAGATGATGTAGACTTATTAGGGGATGATATAAATACAATTAAGAATAATGCTAAAATATTTTTCAAAACTGCTAAAGAGATAGGTTTGGATGTTAACAAAGAGAAAACTATATATATGCTTACAGGCCGAAACCAAGTGTTAGGTAATAATCAAAATCTAATTATTGATAACAACTCGTTTGAACCAGTTTCCAAATTCAAATACTTAGGAGTAATATTAACAAATGAAAATTATATTAAAGAGGAAATAAAAAGTAGGCTTAATTCAGGAAATGCATGTTACTTCTCTCTTCATAAACTTTTGTCTACTCATTTAATATCTAAGAAACTAAAAGTTAAAATATACAAAACAGTAATTTTGCCTGTAGTATTATATGGGTGTTAAACTTGGTCCCTTACATTGAAAGAAGAACATAAATTGAGAGTATTTGAAAATAAGATCCTTAGGAAAATATTTGGACCTAAAAGGGATGAGGAGTGAAGGTTACATAATTTAGAACTACATAATTTGTATTCATGTCCAGATATTATTAGAATAATTAAATCAAGAAGACTTAGGTGGGCAAGCCATGTGGCACGAATGAGAGAGGAAAGAGGAGTTTACAGGATTCTTGTTGGGAAAGCTTATGGTAAGAGACCTGTAGGAAGGCCAAGAGGAAGATAGAGGGACAACATTGAGATAGACCTAAAGGAAATCAGTAGGGATGGAAAAGAGTATATAGATCTTGCTCAAGATAGTAACGGATGGAAGGCCTGTGTTGCTGCAGTCATGAACCTTTGGGTTTGAGAAGGCTAGAGAGTTAGTTAGTTACAAAGAAAGTCCGCACACCATCCGTGAGTTAAAAGAGAGCATTGTACGAGAAATCGGGAGAATTACAGTAGATGAACTTGCACATGTAAATGCCAATTTCCTTCAGAAATGCCAGGAATGTGTTGCAGCAGAGGGACATCATTTCAACACCTTCTGTAGTCAAGGTTAGTACACAATAAGAAAACTAATTTTCATAGCCGACTATAGCGACTGTCGCGGACCCCGTTCACCGGGAAAGACAGGCGCTGACGCCGGACCGCTTGCAGCCGAGTCTCGTAGCGAATGTCAGGGAATGCTCTGTACTTGTATTTCGTCAAAAACACGCCACTAATCTTTTGACGTCATCAGGTTGCGGCCTGTATACACGAAGTAAACTCATCTCGGAGGCCCCGGTTCGACATACACTCAAATAATTAACTACCATAAAGGAACAGCTGTAAATTTTATGAATGTCGAGAAGTGAAAGCAAGAAGATGTTGCATATTTAGACATTTTAGCGGAAATTGGAGGCTCTACCAGGACTCGAATCAGGGCTCTGGAATACCGTGCCATTGCTCTACCAACTGAGCCACCGAACCACCCTTGACTTCGACTGATTTTTCGCTAAAATGTCTACATAGTACATGTCCTGCTGTGTATGTCAAATCATAAGATGTTGCCTGTTTAATTAACAAGCACAGAATAAGGGAGAAAGAAGAAAATTGATGGACATTCCCATCGGTTGAGGAGGCATTTTACTACTGTGATCAACACGAGCTGCCGCTTCGAGGTGACCATGTCACCTTAGGATTTCACAAGTCAAATGTATTTTTGTGCGGCCTTTTGTGTCGCTACGGTGTGGAACGTTGCTGTTGATTGGCTCGTTCCAAATGAGATGTATCGCGTGTCCCTTTGGTCTGAAATCTTCCTAGTCTTGAAGATCCAAGTCACAAAGATGGGAAATTAGGGCTTTGTTAAGGTTAGGTTCGAATGCAGGCGACAACACCCTGAGGGATCATATCCAAACCTGCAGTAATATGAAATGATAAAATCTTCTGGCGAGTTGATTTTAAATAAAGAGTGGCGTGCCTAGGATTTTCGTAAGGGAGAGGGGTTACGCATAGTATTTTTAGCGGTCAGTCCTCATTTTGCCATCTTTTTCGTGTCTTTGACGTTTCTTTTAAAGGAAGACGTACTGGGTCAAATGGGGTTATGACCCTACCAACCCTCCCTTGGGCACGGCACTGGAGATAAATGAGTAAGCATTTGATCATATTGGGAGACAAAACATAGGATGTGTTGGGAGCGGAAGTGTTTTTATTGTGCATTAATTGTTTCGCGATCCAACTGTATTCGAGAAGACTTCCTTTGTTTCGTACTGAGATATTGCAAGACTGCGGAAGCTGTGACAGACAATTTTGAATGCAAGTGCTTAGGCCTGAATGTGAACAATTTGGTGGGTTTGGGCTTTTATAAGAGCTGCAAACATGGGAGGACAAGACACATTAGTAGTGTTCAGGCTCGAATCAGAGAAATATTCGAGAATTGTCTGCATCGCAGTCCACAGTTTGAATCTCGCGTTGTCGAATGGATTGTCCATCCCATGCATGTGTAACAGCTTTGGAAAAATACTCAGCCACACCATAGATGTTTTGATGCCTGAGGAGAAGAAATGGACAAACACATATACTCAGATGGTTCCGGAACACAATGTTGATGCATGTAAACAAAGGAGTAGAGTGGTAAAAGACGTTCCAATTTCACTTTCTGATTAAAATTGCAGCCTT
Organism: Lepisma saccharinum; assembly: GCF_977018435.1. Lineage (NCBI taxonomy): Eukaryota > Metazoa > Arthropoda > Insecta > Zygentoma > Lepismatidae > Lepisma > Lepisma saccharinum. The sequence goes on from NC_139231.1 coordinate 73,648,157, forward strand.
AAACAGTGGCGACGATTTAGGGGACAGTTGCCTCTCATTTTCTTTGCCTCCACACTATGGAATCTTAATGCTAAACCTTGCACCCCCACCCCCGTTTTGGAATCCAATCGGCACCACTAAACATACAATTGTCAGGTTCTATCTATACCCCTTAAAAAGTTTGTGTTAACCCCCTCCTCCCCGAAGGGAATTTCTGGATACATGCCTGCCTGGGAATCCAACTCAGGTCTCGAACATGGCAATCAGACACCCACCAAAGTTCACATACATATATTTAATTAATTGAATCGGTGAGACCAAGAAGGGGAAGATTCCACTCGACCTTACTTTCGGGAAATCAAAAGTGGAATCTTTCCCTTGTTGGTCTCTCCGGTTCAATTTAATTCAAGCTTCCTTTCTTTGGTCAGCAAAACCGAAAACACTTTTGTAATATGAGTTAACTAATATAATTTAAATTGTCATTTCAGTAAGAAAAGCAACAAAGTACATTATTTAGAGCACATTCATTAAAAGCTGTAGCCATTGTTATTTTTACAAAATACAATTTTGTATAATTTACAGTATTAGAACTCTTACCCCACCAAAATTTGATATGCCAGAAGTAGGCTACCGTCAGGAAAAACAGACTGAAAATACTAAAACTTGCATCCTAACCTGAAATAACATCGGATTGTATATTATCTCTTGGATTTTACCATTATTGCAGACTTATCCACCAAACCTGGGCCTTCCCGATGGCGCAGTTGTAGCATCATCAAGGGGTCCCAGGGTTCAATACCCGGTGAAGGCACATAGTGACGCTTGCCACTTTAAACAGTAGGTCCAGTCCTAATTAGCCTTACTGTGCATAAAGTGGACTTAAAATACCAATCAATCAATTATTCATCAAACCAAAAGGACTCTATATTGAAGTAGGCCTTGAAGCTTTCCTAGTCACGAATGATGAAGAGATTCTCTCAGGCTATTGACCAGGTGTGTTCTGGAAAAGGATTCCAAGCTTACAAGAGCTAACATCACTCCCATCTTCAGAATAGAGGGTAGCTGTCAAAAGCTTGGAATGCTTTCCAGAACTCACCCGGTTGATAATCCAAGAGAATCTTTTCAGGACTGTATGTTTTTGGAAATTTGTTACTTTTTCTATGACTCCATAATGATAACACTTTTTCCCTGACTACAGCATAACTTAAGTGGGCCCTGTTAGGCAATTTCTATGTATGAACCATTGTTCTATTATATTAATGGCATGATTTTGTAGGGAGGAGGAACAACAATAAAAGAAGCAATTGCAAGGTGGGAAGAGAAAAATGGTCAGAAAATTTCTGAAGCAACTGAGGTTCAATTGTGTTTCCAATGGCCACCAATTGAGAAGATGGATAATTCTCTTGCAGCTTTAGCAAATGTACAGTAAGTAGTTGAATTGATTTACTATTTTCTGATGGCATTTATTTCCTTAATGGAAAAACCTAATCACTAATGCAGAATAATCTTGCTTGGTTAGGGGTGGATTAATGACCACAGAATGAAGCTCACTCCAACAGAAGATTGTCTTTCCACAGAGCACTCCGGAAATCCTGCATGACATGTGGGTCAGTTTGTTTGTGCAGTATGAAATATAACTTGTCTGCTGTGGTGATCATGCATTGACATAACAAAATTTTAATGCATTTATGATTTGGACATGAAAGTGATATTCCTACTACATATATATGTACATAACTGGCAGAGACATAGCTAGATTGATAATTTGAAGGATCAATTTTCAATATCAAACCATTAAGAAAATTAACAACATTATGTTTATCTACAGAGTGTCCCAAACATCTCCATACATGGGAATAACATTGTGAGATGCAAAAATGCCACTGACTCATGCCGAGCGCATCCACCTGAATATATGTAATGGCAGGAACGTATTGACTTGCACCTGGCTCTCGAAGGTCGCCACATTGAGCACATTATGTGATATTTCAATTGTAAAGTGACATTCTCAGAGGCGTGGCGTGCATGTAGCCGGTGTTACCGCAGGTAACAGCAAAATGTAAAGAATTAAAAAGTTGTTTCAATAAAATGACAACATTGTTAAATACGTTAATGAACTCCGTTGCCGTCGAGTAGATATTGTCTAGGACATTTTTTCTGCAGCCGACAGAAGCGAAGAGGAAGGCCGTTCTGCTACCCTGAAGAGGCAACAAGGGAGAAGAGGATGCAAGGAAAGAGCAGGGAAGGACTTTATGGGGTTATTCATATACCTGTTAAGGGGCCCTGTTGCCGTTCAGACCAACCGGAGCAGCCAGTGTTGTCACATCGGATTGGCAGAAAATAGCTAAATCCCGCCTAAATAGGAATACAATTTCTGTGAAGCAACTAGAGGTAGACTGCAGAGCCAAGGCTGGATTGAACTACAACTGAGACCAGTTAGGTAATAGACGAAAATATAGTTCCTTGGCAGAGTCGTGGCGTGCATCTAGCCGCTGTTACCGCAGGTAACACCAAAATATAAAGAATTGAAGAACCTGTCTTAAAATATTATTACGTACATAAACTGGTAATATTGTCGTAAAGTAAACATTGCAGACTGACATTTTTTCTGACACCGGCAAAAGTGAAGAGGAGGACTGATCCGGTACCCTCCTCAGGCACCGCAAGGAAGACTTTCCATCGCGGCAAAGACTGTTACGGCGGGAGGAGGAGGCGGGTTATTGCCATGCTTGTTTAGCTGGCGCAGTTGCCGGTGATCCTTACCGGATACAGATCAGTGTTGCCATATTCAATTGACAGAAAAGAGCTAAGTCGCCTAATCGGGTCTATCCTACTCTGAAGGTGTCAAGTCACACTGGGGAATGATGGCGCAGTGGTAGCGCCGCCGCCTTATAATCAAGGGATCCCGGGTTCGATACCTGGTGGAGGCACAAGTGGTTCGGATCCAACTTTAAACTGTTCCGATTAGCATTACTGTGGATGAAGTGGACTTAAATCGCCAAATCAAAATTTTAAAAAATCAAATCACACGGGGGGGGGGGGAAGGCAAGGAGAGGAGAGGGATGGGTACAGGGGTCAGCTGTCCTTCTAAAAATGTCAACCTAAAATTCTATATTTCACACATATAATATTATTTCGATTACAGGAATTTGTGATAATTGTTGAAAGGGCCGATTGAGATTGACATACGTTGTCGCAGAAATGCGATAATTTCGGATTGAAGCAATGTTTTTGAGGTGGTAGAACTGTTTTTGGGTGAAAACATTACTTACAAGCATATCTTAGCTTGCTCTGAAGTGTCAGGTGTTGCAGGTTCGAATCCTCAGCAAGAAATGGTTATTTCAATGTTCGTTGTTATTATTTTACTTACATAATTATAAAAATTAATAATTAATTCACAAAGAAATAATAATTTTATTTCAATAATTCACCATGCATCCTCATCGTCATGAATATCCTATAAAGCGAAAGCCTTAAAGGTAGCAAAGGACGTAAAATATACGAAATAGTAGTGGTGTCAGAAATGAGATTTCAGTGGATTTAGCGAAACATGGGAGTGGGAGTAGTTAGGAAATAGCTACTCTACATATGTCTTATTTGAAACGAAAAGTTTCGCGATTTGGGCAAATCTGGTATCAAAAGAACTAAGATGGCAACAGTAGTAGAACTGGACTTCTTGCGGGTTCCGAAGGAAATATTGGGGAAGCGCCGATGCTGAGAGGGGAGGGGGCAAGGAGGGTGTTTCACGTGTTACAAAAGTAAACAACGGTTTGTGGGAGGAACTGTGCAGTGCGAGTTTTGTGACTGGTGTCTTTTGTCTTTATGTTGTTTTCGGGCATTGTCAATTAATTAATGTAGCTTGCTCCGAGTTCCGAGGTGGCGGGTTCATCCTATCTGAACAGTGTGTGTAATCGTGCGATAGAAGATATTTTGAAGCAATCTTTCGGTTCGTTTTTTTTTCAGAAAAAAGCGAAATTGTGGCGAAAGGGAGGCCAAAGCCTATTTTGAACGATTTAAAAACCAAGTCGTCTGCTGGATATGACCGACATTTCAATGTTTCGTGGTATAACGACTATCCGTGGTTATGTGGATGTGCGCAGTTGTCGAAACTCTTTTGTTGGCCATGTACTCTATTTTCGGGTGAAAAAAAGTGTGGAATTCAGGTGTGGATAACATGGACCATGACCATGACGCACCCAAAAATTCAAATTCAAATGAAAAACTTCACTTTATGACAGCATCATTGAACTTTTTTGATTTGATTTGATTTGATTGATTTTGCTTCGCTTGTGCCACTTTTGGCTAATTTGCGAAGATGGGGATGAGTGATGATATGATGAAATTGATAAATAGACATCACAAACGTCCATGCCCAAGCCAGGTTTCGAACCCGGGACCCCAGCATCATATAACTATTTTCAAAGAGTCGTCGGATTGATCTGCTCTATAAGTAGCCTTCGATGTTTCTGTAAGTATCAAATTACGTATTATTGTGTAAACAACCAATGTTTGCGATTTCACTTCAGTCCTTATGTCAACATTTTTTTCTTCCTGATTAATAACTTTACCAAAATGTAGTATTGAATTACAGACGCACCAGATTAATATTATATGAACTGCTTTGATGACATTGAAGGGGGGGGCATGAGGTGGGGAGGCACCCAAGTCTCCCTTAAATGTCCTATTGATAACCGGTAACACTTTTAAAAATCCCACGCCACGCCACTGGACATTCCCTATGTATGGAGACATTATTATTATTATTATTATTATAATAATTAAAAGCACAACTTTTTTAAAAATATTTTTGGGGGATATTTCCATCATCGGGAAATGACAGAACAGACAAATGACAGAATGTATTTGTCCTCAGGACAAATACAAATACTCACTCCTTCAAGTAGTCTCCTTTATACTGTCCACACTTCTCCCCAGCAGTCCTACCCAGTGACGGATTAAGGTGGGTGCTATTGATGCTGCAGCATTAGGCCCATTCCTGAAATAGGCCCAGATGAAAACAGACGAGAATTTTCCGAAAGCTGAACAGTTTTCTTTTGCTATATTAACCTGAAAATAAATCTTAGAATGAAATTTGGAGCCCCAATTTCGGATGCCTAGCCACAGCGTTACTTATTATACAGTAACTATTATTCTTTGCACTGTGACATAAATATAACGTTGTTGTGTTTATTGTTCACTGAAGATTTCAAGTTAATTTTTATCAACGTTAAACAGCTTACTTAGTAATTTAGCTGCGTTTTTTGCAATATCTTGGCGATTGTTGCCACTTTATTATCGTTCGGTAAGTGTGACGTAGTAAAGTTTTCAGCTTGAAAGCTAGTTGTACAGAAAAAATCGACAGTATTTCATTGTTTCAGCATCAGGCCCAATTTCGTCTTAATCCGGCCCTGGTTCTACCTTTGTTGGAATCATTTCTGGAAGATCTTTAGGAATGGAGTACAGCTACGCCAACACATTCTGCATACTGTCTCATCAGGTTTTTCAGCTTAGGGAACAGCTAAAATCAGAAGCCATGTTGGAAGAGTAAGGAGTTGGATGAACCAGAAGACTGTTGTGTTTGGCGAAGAAAGCCTGAATCATATATGTTGCCTCTACTCCGTCATTAGCACCTTCAGCACAAATTTTGTGGACACTCTCCTCATTTCCAGATTCTCCATCAACCAATGCTTATCCCCACCTTGTCTGTAAGCTTTTTGGATGGTGACACGATGATCCTGCATGACCAAAGTCTGCCCTTGGTCAATCACCTTGTAATTTCGGTTTGTTGAGGGCCCCAGCGTCGAATAACATGGGTACCTGGGGGAAACCCTGGGGGGTAAAGGCGGTCAGGGGCGTGATGCTGATCACATCACCCCCACTCACGACCGGATCAAGAAAGTGTGGGGCGTTACCCCCACACCCCCTATACGCCTTCATGGCGTTGTGCTATGCACAGGGGAACACTTTACCTGATATCAGAACACGGTTCACTCTCCACAGACATGCAACCATCTCTGATGATGCAGTTGTGGTCATGGGCATTTCCAGGTTGTAATGATTCCATTGCCAGTCATTGGGATTGTTATAATCCAGAAGTGTATGTGACTGTACTGCTCTTTAATCTGTGAATGCCTTTCACTTGGGTAACAAAATCTGATGTAACACCACTGTTCAGTTGTTCCATCATTTTGCAGCAAATGAAAATGCAATGGGCGTTCAGTCAGTCACAGCCTGACTGCCAGATACTGACATTCTCTGTAGGAGAAGTAAAAACATGCCTGTGCATGAAGCTGCTTCATTTGTTGATTTGGTTTATTTTACTTAGGACACTCACAAAGAACACCCATGCCAAGTGCAGGATTCAAATCCAGAACCCCTAGCATTGTAGCATGCTGTGCTAATCACCCTTCCACTGGGGTTACTGTGCTTCATCTGTTTCTGCAGGAAAAAATACGGTCGGATACTTTTTGCGTAGACTTCATATTCAGGTCAGCAGCTCGTTTTCATCTCAGTGTTAATAAAATGATAGTGCTTTTAAAAATAAAATACACAACCATCATATTAAGCTCTGCACCCCATATGTACCTGTAGATTCCAGATCCTGGCATCACCTACGGGAATGATTATTTGAAATGAATGCTCACAAAAAATCACATACAGGCAGGCCAGGACTTGAATTCTGAGTGTTATAAATATTTGACTGATGAAAAGAAAATATTTTCTATTTTGCAGAAAACTGTCCTTGTCATCAAATATGATTGACAAAATTGCTGGCGTAGCTTCTCTGAAGAACCTGAAGATTCTCTCTCTTGGCAGGAACTACATCAAGAGTTTGGCAGGTTTGGTATGTAAAGAAATATGCAAATCATCCTTGTTGTAATGCATAACAATTTCACAAATTGCAGACATAGTGGTACATATTAGCTAAAATGATGTAAAAAGTTAAGATTAAGTTCGCTGTGTACATTGCACCATGAAGGCATATAGGAGGGTGTGGAGGTAGGACCACACACATTCCTGATCTCGGCCATTTCTGGAGCTCATATGTTCAGCACAATGCTCTGTCCAACTTTACCCACCACATACCCACTTATCTGAGGATGGCTGAACCCCACAGCCACTTATGAAGGGGCAAGGCTGGAAAAATTCTGATGTTAGATCACCCTCCCTGGGAATTGAAAGCCCTATCGACCGGACCACCGTGGCTCCAGATTAGAACAAGAATTAAAACAAAAAGGGGGGAGGATATGTATGTTATTTTAGAGAATCGTATTTTGAATGTTTGTCCCATGAAAACATCTGCATTACTAAATGACGCAAATACTCTACAGTATTGAAAAAATATATATACCCTTAATGGGAAATATGTAATATACCCCACAATATTTAACACGAAATTCATATATACGTGGGCATTTCAAAAAGTAAGTTAAACCCCAGCCATGTTCCTGTACTAAAAGAGAGAAAATAATCATGCTTGGTGGCAGTACTGTCCGGAATGTATTTTACCCATACCCGAAGCCGGCATGCTGCAGCTGCTTTAATATGAAAGTAGTCACCGTGTCAGTATGGTGTGTCGTACTGAGGTCGTGTCCAACATTGAGTTGCGCTCAGTCGTCAGATTTTTTAGACACGAAGGCATAATCAGAGTCAAATCCATCGCCAAATTGTCGAGGTGTATGGTGGGAATGCAGTGTCACATCCCATGATCAGAAAATTGCCAGATGTTCAAAAGAACGAACGTGAATGACGAACAGTGTGTCGGGCAGCCTGCAACTGGAACATTGATTGATTGATTATTTTATTTTACTTCGCGTGTTGTGCTTCTTGGCTAATTTACGATGATGGAGAGGAGTGATGAAATTGATTAATGGACATTCACAGACAACCATGACTGAGCAGGATTCGAACTCGGGACCCTGGCATCGCAGCACGATGTGCTAACCACTCAGCCACAGGGTCTGGCTGCAACTGGAACATTATCGACGAAACGGAGCATGTGAATGAAATCATCCTTGCCAACCACTGTGTGAAAATTAAGAGAGATTACAAGTGAACTGAACATATCATACAATAGTGTGTCTATGCTGATTCATGACCAGTAGTTGGGTGTATAGTAAACTGTGCTCTCACTGGGTGCCACGATTGTTAACCAATGAGCACAAAAGGTAACTCAATTGAAATTGGACGGAATTTTTACACACAAGAAATCAGAAAACTGGTCACACGATTCGAAAAGTGCTTGGAATACCTTGGTGACTATGTCAAAAAAAGTTAAATGTTCATGCATTTTTCTCCGATAATTATTTTCTTTCTAATGTGTCTTGTTTTTTTTATACAGTGGGGTGGGTTTGATTTGCCCTAGTTTTCCTAATATCAAAATTTGCCAACAATTATAATTTTTGGCTACTTATAATAGATAAACAATATGTAATTACATAAAAATCCTGACCCTATCCATTATTTTGTGTAACATTCACTAGGTGTTTATGAAAGTTTTTGTTCATTGTGGTGAGGTTAACATCAGGTTTGATATCTCAGTGGTGATATAAATTGTCAGAGATGGAGATTTGATATGTGATCAACACACAATTTTCACTGTATCAATAAACTATGTGCCCTAAGCTGTTATCATATTCACATCAGCTTGAATATAAATTTTCTTTCACATGTAGGACTCACTTGCAGATACACTTGAAGAACTGTGGATATCTTACAATCTCATTGATAAACTTAAAGGAGTTGGTGTTTTGAAGAAACTGAAGGTACTTTACATTTCAAACAATTTAGTGCGAGACTGGGCTGAATTTAACAAGCTTCAGGAACTGCCAATGCTTGAAGATTTACTTTTTGTAGGTAAGGATGAAAAATTATATTCTTTATAACAAATAATTATTTACTGGATTGAGCACATATACAAAAATGAGGTTAAAATTATGCACTTATTGTTGGACACACATATTTGTGGCACATAAAAAAAATCAAAATTTCAGGTTCAAATACTGTATATGACATCAGTGTTATAGAGCAACCACAAATAAAAGAACCTTTGGACAAACTCCTTTGAGCTCTTCCCCTCAATCAATTCAACCCTTTTACTCCATGCTGGAGTATGATGCACAGGAGTCACGGGTCTGCACAGGTTCTTTTGCATGTGGTTCCACTATATTATAGTGAATAAGATTTTAAATCTGATTTGGAAACTATGGATTTGCTACACAAAATAAAACAAATCTCTTCTAAAACAATCTTCTGTGACTTATGTGAAAGGAGCATGTTGAAGTATTTCGGAGCTGACCTAGTGTCGTGGGGACAATTTTCTTGTAGAAAAGAAGTAGCGGGTTTCAGTCACAAAAGTTACAAAATAGTGATGATGATGTCCGAAAGGTCATTATCGAAATATTGTTATTTGATGTTGCTCGAACTTTTTTTGTTCGTTGGAGTTTCAAGATATCATCCCTTTCTTGTTACTTATCACTAGAGACATTGAATTTTCGCGATGCGCGAAATCGCAAAATGTGAAAAAAAAAAAGATGCAATTTTGAACATTCTGCACGTAACTACACCCCCAATGATGAAATATGCATGAGTTTTATTCGCGAAGTAATGCAAAATGTGTGCTTTTCCACAAAATGAACGCTTTTTCGCGAAATAACCGTGAAATATCATCAAATTAAGTAGAAAACACGCAAAAACCGGCAACCGAGGTTGTGCACGAACTGTCGATTTGTAACAAAATGTTTGCCTAAAGTTTCCTACAACTTGCAGCTGAAGAACGTTTTATCTTCGATCACATATGGCCTCTAAATACTAAGCCTTGTCTAGCAAGAAAAGTAAACTATCCTTGCCTCACCCAATTGCCGCTACTGGCAATTACAGTTTAAATCTAAGTACTTGTGTATGTGTACAGTATATAAAAATGAAGTACTTTATCAATTTATAGCTCTTTTGTATGTTGTTTCCTCTCATGCTGAAAAAGTGTGTGCCAATTTTCATTTTTTCCATCGCTGGTATATACCGCTGATCTAACATTTTATTTACTGCTCTCCTCAGTTTATATTTACCATAAATTTGTCACCCAACTTATCACATTATCACTTTTGGAGGAGGGGCAAGTGGCCCTATGTACCCTGCTATATCTGCCAATGCAACACAATATATTAAAAATTTGCTCCCTCTAGGATTGACTTCACCCTCCCTATTAAGAATTCCTGGCTACAGGCCTGTGATGTTCAATTTGCTGACCACATGCCACCAAATGAAAAAGCTGCTCTGGCAGGCCATGGCCATTAGAGGGTTGTTGCACCATGGAGTTTAGTTGTTAGTTTTAGTTTATTCCTTTTTAAAGGAAGAATTTTGTCTCAGAAATAATCAGTGCTCTGAAACTTTATGTAACGCAGAGAAAGTTTAAGAGTTTATTTTACATATAAGTTCACATCATTTCATGACAAAATGTTTCATGAAAATACACTGCCCACCTTTTGAAATCAACTAAAATTACTTAGAGGGAGTAATCTCACACTCTGTAAAAAATAGAATATATATGTGCAATGCGTGAAAAAACAGCACATTTTGAATTATGGTATCTATTTGATGTGACTAGATAAAGTTCAGATGTTTGATTGATTTGGCATATTTTACTTTGCTTTTTTCCACTTTTGGCTAATCACGAATATAAAGATGAGTGATGATGATATGATGAAACTGAAGAAGAAGAAGAGGAACTCAAAAAGAACACCCATGCTCAGGCGAGTGAGTGGCACATCGTTTCTAAAAAAAAAAGTGATTAATCAACATTTATCCACTGTTTGTCACTGGTAGCAACAATTAATCGTGGATTCAGATAATGGCTTTATTCCCACCTCTACACGTGACATGTCATAGTTCCACAGATTCACTTGTGGCAGCAGTACTGCGCTGACTGTAGCCTTAATGAGTAATGCACTCTAAAACATTCTCACAAAAAGAACAAATTCCGTTCATCAAAATGTAAGTTGCACATGAAAGAAATGCTGTTAACCGTCACAGAGAACTTGTGCAAGCTTTTGTTGACGAGGCACTTCAGTATGCAGCCAGCAGTGGTTAAGTGTTTCACCATACTGATTTGCCAACAAGCATTCAGCAATCTTTAGCAGGGATAGTGACTGAAACTGAACCGAAAAAAAAAAAAAAACTGATTCCAACGTATTTTCAGTCTTCCTGAACCTGAACTAAAATGGCAGATGCAAGTTCCTGTCTCGCGGAAATGAGCGTGCCAAACTGGTTTACTGCGAGGCACTATTAACAGTTCACGGAAATTACATTTTTGAGAGGAAGATTCAGTTCAGGAGTATTGAAATGTTTAGGTTCAGGATATAGTTTCAGTCTATGTGTAATTAAACACAGCATATTTCGTTTGGGTTTGATTGATGTGGAATAGGATGTGAACCAGATCAAGAAATCAGTTTTCCTGGGTGACAAGGTTGACCATTTCCTACCTCCCCAACACGGTTGCTGTTTTGTTTCATGATCAGTTAGTTGCTTGTAGGTAACTGACGTCAGTGCTATTGATTGATTGATTGATTTATTTATTAGCATCCATTCAACTTTACAAAAGTTTGGAATTGTCACATTGTAAAAAGGTAAAAAAAAAGGTAAAGTGTTCCCCTGTGCATAGCACCACGCCATGAAGGCGTATAGGGGGTGTGGGGGTAACGCCACATTGTACATGTACATTTAGAATACATCTATAAAATTACAGGCATAATATAATATAAAATACAATAGATAGTATGAGATACAAGATATCATATAAAGAGAATAAATGCATGCTCAATGTTATTTTCTTGAAACAAATTGGCTAAAAATATGTTTTCTATATTCAATGTTCGCTTCATTTGCTATGACATTATGTACACACATGTATATATATACACACACACAAACATAAATTGAGCATTAAATAGTCACCTATACTTACATCTAGATAAATTAAATTGAACAGCAAAGGAAAAATAAAAAGATAATGATGATAGGGCAGTTCTACTTTGTTATATTATTGTTGTTATTCCTGTCACTTATGGTGTCAATGTACTCTTGCACTGTGTAAAAACAATGTGCCTTTAGGAATCTTTTAAGATGCAACTTGTATACTGGCAATGACTTTATATTTTTAAATGCATTTGGTAGCATGTTAAATAAGCGTATACCATTATATGTTACCCCTTTTTGGTAGAATGTGGTATTGTGTAATTCCATGTGTAAGTCATTCTTTCCCCTGGTGTTGTAGGTGTGGTAGTCCTTATTTGCTGTGTGTGTATTTTGACAAATTTTCATGCTTGTTAGGATTTCATATAGGTATATGCATGGAACTGGTAATATCTGTAATTCTTGAAATAATGGTTTGCATGGTGCATCTGTTGGAGCATTTGCCAGAATTCTAGCAGCTCTCTTTTGTAGTCTGAATAATGTAATGCTTTTGTTCATGTTCCCCCAGAAAATGATGCCATACCGTAATACAGAGTGAATGATGCCATAGTATAGTATTTTTGCTGCTTCTAGATTTACTTCATTTCTTACTGTTCTTATCGCATAACAAAACCCACTAACCTTGTTTGCTGTAGCTTCAATGTGTAGATCCCACTTTAAATTTTCAGACAGTTGTACGCCAAGAAATTTTATGTTAGATACATATTCCATGTCCTGATCTTGAAAGTTAATTTCTGGAGTTTCACTGCTACAGCTGTTGATTTGAAATCTAATTGCATTTGTTTTTTTAGTGTTTACCACAAGACCATTTTTTTCTATCCACTCCGAGATGTGCGTGATTGTATTCTTTACGTTGTGTTTTAACCGTTCTGTGTTTGTTCCTGCTATAAGAACAGTTGTATCATCAGCAAAGAGAGTTGTGTTTGCATCTTTACAGTTTTGTGGAAGGTCATTGATGTAAATTAAAAAAAAGTAAGGGTCCTAAAATGGATCCTTGGGGTACACCATATGTAATACGTTGTTTCTTTGATCGATAATTTTCCTTGTTATTATCCTCATCGATGTGAGTTATTTCTACTATCTGATTCCTGTCCGTTAAATATGATTTAAACCATTCTTTTGCTACTCCCCTGATCCCATACTGGTCCATTTTTTTACCAAGAGTTTGTGGTTGACAGTGTCAAATGCTTTTGTTAGATCAAGAAAGAGCCCTACACAGTGTTCTTTTTTATCCAAAATTTCTCTAATTGCTTCTGTGAATGTGTGTATAGCAGATTGTGTAGATTTTCCTTTGCAAAAACCATGTTGTTGTTCTGAAATGATGGAAAATTTGTTAAAAAATGTTATTAATCTATTGTACATAACACTTTCGGGTATTTTTGAGATGACTGGGAGAAGAGAGATTGGTCTGTAATTACTCATTTCATTTTTTGACCCTTTCTTGTGCAGAGGTTTTATTATGGCAGTCTTTAGCTGTTCTGGATATTTACCGGCAAGGAGACTTAGATTAACTACATGACATATTGGGCCACATATGTGTGCGGCACATTTTTTTATTACAATGTCAGGTATCTCATCTATGCCGGCAGAATAATTGTTTTCCAAGCGACTTATTAAGCTAAATATTTCCTTCTCGTCTGCTGGGAGTAAGTATATACTAGAATGTACTTTAGTTATATTACTAGTTTTATGATTTTGTTTTTGGATGTTTTTTGTTATTTTTTCTACTATCCCAGTAAAGTATTTATTGAAAGTTGATGCTACATCTTGGGGATTGACCACGCTTTTGCCTTCGTGTTTTAGTGATATGTTGTCTTTGTATTTTTCTTTCCCTACCATACCTAATTCGGTTTTTGCAATATGCGACAAGGTTTTTTGTTTGTTATTTGAGTCTAGGATCATATTGCTATTGTAGTCTTTTTTTGCTTCCTTGACTGAGTTTTCAAACTCCTTTCTTTTTCCCTTTAGATATGAATTGAATGTTTCACTTTTGAATTGGTGTCTGCATTTATTCATTATGATGAAATCTTTCCAGTTTTCTTTGATGTTGGGTGTTATCCAATTTGATTTTGTTTCAATGCATATTTTTTTTTGTTATTTTGGGAAATGCTAAATTAAATGAGTATGAAATGGCAGACAGCAATGTCTCGTATGCTTCATTCACATCAGTTTGGTAGTATAGGCTATCCCATGATTCTCTACTTATTAAGTAGTTAAAGTAACTAAAATTAGCTTCATTAAATTATCTTTTTGTGGTATTTATGGGTCTATAAGGTGTGTGTGTTTGGTTTGTATTTTGCGCTGCAGTAATTTTTATGCATTGTGCCTCATAATCTGAAAAGCCAGTACTAATTGTATTGACACTGTATACAAATAAGTTGGTGTTTAAGAAAACCTGATCAATTGCTGTTTTTGAAGTTGATGTGATTTGTGTGGGTACTCTCACAACTGCTGTCAGATTGTGAGCTTTCATGAATATTTCTACCTCATGTTCTGTTTTTTGACTCAGGAAATCAATGTTAAAATCTCCTATTAGTATGGATTTGATTTTTCTTTTGGAATAAGCATCTAATATTACATCTAGTTTCCTAGTAAAGTTGTTGATATTATTGTCGGGTGTTCTGTATACACAAATTAATACTAGCCTAAGTGGTGGAAATTCAACTATGGAACTTTCAAATTCTTTTTCCTCATTCAGGTAGTTGAATTGTTTGCTCCCTTTTGCCTTAATGTTATTTTTTATGAATATGCATGACCCACCCCTGATTTTATGTTCTCTGGAGAAACTGGTTGCTAGGGTAAAATTTGGAAAGTTTATGTAGTTAAGATCATCTTTTCGCAGCCAGTGTTCTGTCAGACAAATTACATCAATGTTACATAATTCATTTTGCATAAATATTTCTAAATTAAGCGTTTTTGCTGTGGTAAGGCCTTGTACGTTTTGATGAAATATATTTAATGTGTTTTCTTTTGCATTTACTTTTTTAACATGAGTACCTTTCCCTTCTTTTGTTTTTTTATCATCACTCTTGACACTTGGTTCTAAAATAAAAAATCTTCATGAAATTTTTGTGGTACACGTTTTTCCCTTCTTGACAGTCTTAGAGCTCCATCACTTCTGCTGGGAGAGCGTTCGACATGCCACCCTTTCTCTTCAATGAAACCAATATCACTCACAGTTTTCATAGCAATGTCGCTAGCTTCTACACCCACCCTATCATTTTCATTGCTGCTCTTGTTGTTTGTCTCAGTCAAAGTGTTCTGTGTTTTTCTATTGTCGGATTCAACTAGCCCTGCTCCACTTATCCACTTCCTTGTGTCAGTACACTTTTTCCAGCAGAGTGGGATGATTTGATTTTCCTGTTATTTTCTGTTAATAACACCATGGATCATTTGACATACATACTGTTTTCCTTTGTGGTTCAAGTGCTGTCCATGTCTTGTATCATATTCTCTGCTCATGGTGTCAAGGTCGATTATGGTTACATTTTTGAAGTGTTTACAAGTGTTCTTCATCTGTTTATTTATTTTTTGTATTTCGATGTTTACACACGACTGAGGGATGAGATCATATCTGTGGGGTATAGTAGTTACAATTACATTTGTATGAGTCAGTGAACCTAGTGAGTCACGTACTGCCATTATTGCATCGCTGCCCTGATTTGTCGCAATATCATTGGAGCCAGTGACTATAATAACATAGTCATTTGAGCTGAACCTCGAACACTCCTTCCTTGCTGCTTCTAGTACATGTTTTGACTTTGCCCCGGGTTTCACTGAACCATATATATTCATTGCTGGTAGAAAATATTTCATATTGGTGGCCAGGTAGCACCCATGGCTGTTGGCGAAGATCACTGCTTTGGGTCTCTTTTCTTTGATTTTCTGTTTTGTAGTACTTTGAACTTTCCCCTCTCGAAGTGCATTGATTGGGTCTGTTGTATCCCTCTTTCTTCTTTCTTGGTATTTAAGCTCCCTACACCGATTGCGTGAACTTTCGATTTCACCAGGTTCATCGGTCAGTGTTGCAAAAAGGTTGGTATGCTTGAATGAATTATCCAAACACTTTACTTTTGGGGCATTAGTGGATGGATAGTGCCGATTGAATAGAACTCTCCCATGTTTCACTACTTCACTCCAACTATCTTGCTTGTTTGTCTCGCACAGATTTTGGGCAATCCTTCTTTCTTCTTCTACATCTCGAAAGTCCGATTTCAGAACGTCGATAATTTTTTCCTTTGACGCTAATTCCAGTTTCAGTCTCTCGATCAATACACCACACTCACGTCAAGGTCGAGAAATAGAACCTACACTGAATTTCTTATACTAGTGGATTGGTGTTGTGCTGCTTGGAAGAGGGAAGGTGGGGGAAACTGCAGTGGAATGTCTGGCAATCGCAAGCAAGGTTCGCTACGTGGCAATGTATATTACACCCCGTTATGATCTCTCATCTCCACAGGCAAATCGTCGCATTTTCAATCAGACCCAGTGTTGCCAATTGTATTCGAATTATGGTATACCAACTCTGGTTATGGTATTCATTTTTAAACTTATGCATGCTGTTCCGTTCTTTCTGTCATAACAAAAAGCATTTTAAAAAGATGCGTTCTCTTACATAGATAAATCCGTATTGTGCATGCCTGTGAGCTGTGACATATGAGAAATCAAAGATTTAAAAAAAAAAAATGAATGGAGAAATCATTTCGAACCATTCTTGGTTAATCTGAATTACAAGATGTCCAGAATTATTGCAAAAAATACACAAGAACAAAAACTCCTTATCGTTAGTACCATGTATCAAAATCGTTGGAAATCATGGAAAGCTTATAGTAGAAATAATTAAATGAAGAAAATTATACCAAGTTTTCATTTAAACCTCTTCAAGAAGAGAATGGAGAAGTACAGAAAAAGAATTACAAAAAATATATGTAAAACAAAACCAAGCATTTCATTTCTGTGTGTAATTGTAATAAATATAGATCAATTGTTCTTTCATCTAAGTACATGTTTCAATTTCACTTTTTCCTGTTCATGATTGAATTTTTGTTTTAAGTCCACTTTATGCACAAATAGACTAATCTGTACTGGACCTACAGTTTTAAGTGGAATCCAAATCACCATGCAATGTGCCTTGACAATGTATCAAACCCGTGACCCCTTAATTACAAGGTGGCAACCTTACCACTACGTTATCGGGGAAGCCATATTCTCGGGCTTTCTACTTTTCAAGTAAGTTGGTCATAACAACCATTCCATTTTACTTTTTAAATGTTTCACAATTTGGTTATATTTCTCATGGCTAAGAAGTACATCATTTTCAGTTTCCTGGATTCAGAAAGT
This sequence comes from Lepisma saccharinum, assembly GCF_977018435.1. NCBI lineage: Eukaryota > Metazoa > Arthropoda > Insecta > Zygentoma > Lepismatidae > Lepisma > Lepisma saccharinum. Next base: position 73,665,443 of record NC_139231.1, read on the forward strand.
TAAACATATAGCAACACTATATTTCTTCTTTCTCCCAATTTTGTTCCAATTTTCTGATAACCACATAACTATATGTAACCAGCATACTGATTTCCAGATTTCTGCTTCAAAAATTAAAATGTTGAATATGGCAATCTGGCATTTCTGTATTTTTTAGCTTCGCTATTTCACTGTTTTCATCTCCGTTGCGAAGTGGATACCACAGCTTGCTACGATGTTAGGGGTCCCGGGTTCGAATCCTGCCCTGGGCATGGTTATTTTTTTATAAGTGTTCCTTCATCATATCATTACACATCCTCATCATCACAATTAGCCAAAAGCGGCAGAAAAGTGATGCAAAATAAAAGTGCCAGCCTCTGTGGCAGAGTGGGTAGCACATCGTGCTAGGGTTCGAATTCCAGTCTGGGCATGGGTGTTTGTGAGTGTCCATTCATCTATTTCATCCTCATCTTCACAATTAGCCAAAAGTGGCACAAAAGCAAAGTAAAATCAACCAAATCAACAACAGCAGCACCAAAATAACAACAACCAATGAATCAAATCAATGAATCGTTTTTCCAGTAGCATAATTTTACTTTATAGTTTTAAAAATATTAAAATAATATGATAACCCTGTATTTCATACCATTTAAAATGTTCAAAATTGGCTGTATTCAAAGTAGGACATAGGACTACAACCAGCATACCACTTTTCAAATTTATACCATCAAAAATTAAAACAAAATTTGACAGCCCTGCATTTTGGTGTTGCAACATATCCCTATTTAGTTATATATGCAGTAGCATTAATATCCAGCATACAGATTTTCAACTTACTAGTTTTAAAAAATGTTAGATATGAAAACCCAGCATTTCCAATTATTAAAAACTTTCCTATTTGGCTGTAATCACGGTAGCATAAATAACCAGTATTCTGATCTTCAACTTTCTACCTTCAAAAATTGAAAAGTGAAAATTGGCAACCGGCATATCCAATTACTTTAAACTCTTCCTTTTAACTATATTCAAAGTAGCACAAATAACCAGGATATTAATTTTCAAGTTTGCATTCTAAAAAAAAAAGATGGATGTGGCAACCATGGCACCAGTGAGTGTTTCGAATGAAACGGCTTGGTCTTTTGTCCTCTGTACACATTGAATCACATTTCCTCTGCACGCATCACAGCTTTCTGGCAATCCAAAGGTCAAACCGATTCTGTGCAGTAGTTTGCCCAATTTCAGTCGCTCGAACCATTATTCCAGACCAAAACTCCCCTCTACCTTAGCGTGGACTGTAATCTCAAACCGATATGTCAAACTGCTTTCCTCGAAACTGGTTTCTGAAGTGGTGCGAACCAGAATGCTTTTGCATGAGGAGCTTCGAGTTTAGGTTCGTCTGGGATGGAATAAAATTGTCAGTGTCAATTCGAGTTCAAGTCTGAATTACCTATCTGATTTCGGTTTGCAGTGCCGAATTAGAACTGATAAAGTGAGGTGTGATTTCAGTCTGACCCCGATGAACTCAAATGAATTTTAGTCGCGAACCCTGATCTTTACTGATGCTTCATGTTGCCTATGAGTATGAAGTCATTTTTCTTTTGTCACACAATACCGAAGGGATTTACCATGAACAGCGTGTATTAGAGTAAATTTCTGGATAATCACCTTTCTCCAGCTATTCATTGGGAAGATTCTGGGGAGACATCCTATTGTGCTACACCACAACTAAAGGTGGCATGTTGAAAATTCAGTGGGGCAACTGCTTCATAGGTAGGATTGGGGAGTGCTAAAGCACCTCCCTTATAGTATGGACATGAGATCTTGCGACCATGACTTGTTTCGGAGGCTACAAGATCCTCTCTTAGGACATTGCATCAAGACCATCAATTACATACTGCAGGCCTTAGCATGGTTCCTCAATGATATACGGAAAAACAATTCAGCTGATGGTGTGAGAAAATTGTCAGAAATTTGGCAACATGTGCTACACTTGGCTGGAGAATATTATGAAGAAATACAGTAACCTTGTTCTCTACAATTACATAAGTATACAGACATTAACATTTTCTTAATGATCCTCTTATTTTACATGGGGATGACTACTTCTATGGTGGCATTCCACAAAACGTGGTCCCACTCCCTGGAAATACCAAAATGAATCAATCTGAAAATTATTGGCATCTATAGCCTATATGCTTCATAGACAAATGGAATCAAACTTTGCTACATTTTTAGTGTCACACTTATAACACATTTTAATTAATGCTATGCCATCAAACTCAAGGTTCTTTTTTCATTTGTTAGCAGACACCACAAGATACTTCACAATCCTATGATAAAAGCTCATTATGAATACAGTTGAACCTGAGTTATGCGTATGCCAAGGTGAAGAGAAAATAATATGTATAACTGAGAATTACTTACAAATCAGATTTACGTACCATGTCATATCATTGTTAAAATAACTGTACTTGCATCTATTTTGAGGAATAAGATACATAATACAGGTTATTTCTGTCATAAGTGGTAAATTAACGAATATGAAAGTTTGATTCTTAAATACTACATTTGTCAACTTATTAGTGAACACTTTGATTCTGAAATATTACAGTAGACATTATAGTTTTACTACCCAATTTCTTTTACTAATGACTGTGCAAAGTGTGGTGTAAGCGATGCCTAAATCTGGAGCTATTTCAATTTTAGTTTTATGTGGATTCCAATTCCCGTATAAATTTTACTTTCTTATCAAGCAAGTAACTTTTCCTTATTCTGTTCTCTATGGCCGACCAATAGCAACTGAAAACTGTCGCTTCCATGACACTGTTGTAGCTTGGTTACGTACAAATCAACTGTATTTTATTGAAAATTAGTACATATAACACTGAATTACATATAAATGCATTACTACAAATAAGGTTTAAATAACACGTTTTTACATTATATTTTCCCGGGACCTACAGTAATTTACGTATAAAACAGAATTCTGCAGAACTGAGTTATGTATCAAGCAGTCTCAACTGTATTTTAATCCAATCACATGTCTCTCTCGTAATGATGGAATACTCCATTTCCAGAACTATGCAAGTGTGCAGTTTTATGTTGATTAGTACATTGTAAGAACTCAAACTAAGAAATGGAAAATTTATGATATAAACTCTATATATAAAAATGTATGACACTTATATAAGTATCACACATTTTCAAAACAATAATGAAATCAAGTAGTTTTACAATCATTCACTGTACATTTTTTAGTATAGACGGACCAATATGAATTTAGTATCAATATAATAAGAAATTGCAAATATCCACGAAGAACTTGAATGGTGCAAAAATCTCATAATTCATGTAACCAGCTGATTGCAGGAATTTTTAGATTTAAAAAAGAAACTACATCTTCATATTCAAACCTACATAGCAGATTAGTTATAGAAATACTGGTTTTGTAAGATTATCTGAAACTTTACTGATGAACCTAATCCTATAGCTGATACTTACAGAGCATCACCTCAATTAATGTTTTCCATCTCGAGTGTTTGAAGTGGTGGGGGTATGGGAGATGCTATCCCACATTAAGAACATTTTCATAAAGCATACCTCCAGCTAGTATAATTTGCATAGACGTCCCCATTTTATTGAATTGTCTCTATGTTAATCCACACAAGAATCCCCCTCCCCTATCTATTCTCACTCTCCCCCAAGCATCCCTCCCAGCTAGGAATTTCCACTTCGAGCCCTTCCCATACCTATTTATTTTAGGGATGCAACACAGGGGTTTCACACCTAAGTGACAAGCAACATGGGTCCCTCCAGCCTCTTAAAAAAGCATTTACTGTGTATGTGCTACAACAGACCAAGGCAACATATTGAGGAAACTGCCTAGTGCGATTGACACACAAGCGACAAAAGTGACATACAACTTTTTGTGTCACTGGTATGAAGGGCTGCATTCATTCTGTTTTCCAAAAGCTCCCTTAGTATCTTGCTATTTCATTTCTTCTGCACAATTAAATGGTATTGAACATTCTACTTGCAGGAAATCCATTGCATGACAAAGCTACTGGTGATGGTTCTTGGGAGAAGGAGGTATTGAAGAGACTTCCTGGTTTGAAGAAATTAGATGGTGAGAATATTTTTAGGGGAGAAGAGGAGGAAGAAGAATAAATTATGTATTCTAATTACAATATCGGTAATGATCACGTGAAAACCATTAACTGAAAAGGGGTAGAGATAATTATTTACTTACCATTTGCAATTTAAAGATTGCAAGTTGAACTCCTAACTCACACCTTTCCCTAATTTTAGTTAATGTGTTACTGTTTTTCTCACTAAGTCATTTGAAACAGTATAAAGTCACATCAAGAGCTAGTTTTTAAAGTTACAAAAATTAATGGAATGAACATTCAAAAGGCTTGGCAGGCTTTCCTTCATTTGAAACAAAAATGCTCTGGAAATTATATTTATACTATATTAAAAATGTATGATAAATGCCAAATTATATTTGATAATAATTGTGCTTCTTTCCACCTTGGTTTACACATGAACAGAATTATGTGTAATTCATATTTTATGTTCTTAGGTCTAAATCAATATATAATATACTTCATTTCTTTAATAATTAAACATGGCTTCAATTGTTTTACAATAACAGACCAATAAGTATAAATTTTTCACTCTGGGGAAATACGCTTCCTTGTACTATTATTCTGTGATTAACAAACATTTTGTTCAAGAATAGCTTTTTATTGTTTATTAGTGTTTAACTTTATAACAGTGGAAAGAAAATAAAGATGTTATAAACTATAAATATTTACATTGGTAATTTTATTCCGAAAATTATTTCTAAAATGTAAACAGGACATATTCATATTCTCACTTTTGTGGAACTTCTCTTCCTATAACATTAAAATTGACGTAGCATCTATCTTATTTTAACTTTCCAAATATTTGGATTCACGTGAATTCTTATTTAGGGATTGTAACGGGCTTCTTAGAATGACATTAAAATCATTCAAAATGTGATTAAAAGGTAAGAACAATACGTGGGAGATAAAAATCTAGGTTCACATCAGTGTAGTGTGTCTTCCTCATAGAAATTTTTGTTCAAATTGTTACTTACATGAAGGCCCTATTAAGATACATTTTCCATCCCTGAAAAAGGATCCAGGTGGATGACAAATTTAGAAACATAAAATAGAATATGTGTTGTGTTTAGTATTCATGTGATTGAAAATTAATGTTACATTGTTTCATTAAGTGGTTGACTTTCAATGTCACCACCGAAGTTCCCAGGTTCAAGTACTGGCATGTGTGAGTGTAAGTGTTCTTTCTGAGTGTCTCTTTTTAAGTTCTATCTAATCAACCCCATCCTCCTTATTACAGTTGGTCACCAAAAGTGACAAAAAACCACCACAAATAATAATAAGTTGCTCACTGGATAGCAGCAAGATGCTTCTGCGTGAAGGGTATAATCATATGTATGACGAATGAGAAGAGTGTAGTCAAAACGAAGCAAGTAGCTGTGAAGTCTTTGTGGTCTTCATATTAACTATTTTAAATGCACAGACTTGATCTATTTACATTGTACAGTCATGGACACTTCTGCGTTGTAATGGACCCATTGAAAATCAATGTGGTGGTTACAACCCAGAAGTGTCCATGACTGTACGTGTTTCTTAAGGGGGAGGGGGACAATTTGCCCTAGGTCTTTCTCGCTGCGGCAGCTGCCGATCACTGTTGCCAACTTCACTCTTTTGGGAGTCAGATTTGGGGCTTTCGTGCACTTGTTTGGCTGTGAACTGTGGCACCCGCCCCCTGCACCACTATGATGCCACCACGGTCTCAGGCCCACAAAGACCAACTTTTGGCATGAGTGTACATTTTGACGTGACATGATATTGTTATATTGGCTGCATCACCCACCCCCTTACCTCCCCAACTACTTTTATATAGTGCCATTGCTAAGGTGAAGATGACAATATTCTTATCTGGGAATCCCTTATTTTCGATTTCATATGAGCACCAGTGGATTACTGATGATGATGCTAAATCTAGGCAGTGAAAATTAAGAATAAATTGCCATAACTTTAAAGCTAACGGTAATAGCAGCATCCCCCCTGCCCCCATGACACCTAAAATTACCCTACGCGGCACTTAATGCAGCCTTCGTTAATCTAGCACCTTGAAAGCCATATTTAGCTCTTTTATGAACATCAGGTTTGGCAACACTGCCAGGATGGCCGTAGGAGGCACGGAGTAATGCATTAGGCTTATGGGACCATTATTTTATTCATTCTCTTGGGAATATCAAACATCCAACGACGTAGAAAAGTACATGGATGGGAAAAGGACACATTGAACTACTATTGTATGTCATAGTATTGATTAGCCGTAACTTGAAGTTGATTTTCCATACGAAATACATGGGATTCTGTAAATTCTCATTAATCATATTTTTGAAACATAGTGTCTAGCTTACTAATCAACTTGAAAAACAGTTTCCACTTGCAACATGGAGAGAAATTCATACTCTCTTGCATACTAATCCCCGTTTTAAATAGCAGTGCCCAATCCCATAATATTGAAATAAATGCGCAACTGGTGTGTAATTGTCCCTCTTTGCCTTAAGTAATGTAGAATTGCTTAAACAATAAACACGTGTCTGTATGAAGCATATTTATTATCAGAGCTAGAAATTTTAGGTGCTGCACCTTAATTTTTTTTGTGTGAAAATGAGTAAAAAAGTGACTCATCCTCAAAATAAGCAGGTATTGAACTCTACTCATGGTGTTTCGGTTGCACCTTTTTCACAATCTCAGAACCTTTTCCACCTTTTTCACAATCTCAGAACCTTTTCCACCTTTTTGCATCTTTATCATTTTTTTAATACAACTCGCACACTGTTTAACCCCAACCACATTTGAGACACAGCTTCTTGTCACGCGATTCTTGTTTACTGCACAACAATGAATCGGCTTTCTTCAGTTCTTGGAGGGTAATGTAGTAAGCGCGCAGACTTTAAACAGTGCCAACAATGACACGTTACAATTGCTAGAAGTTGTGCTCTTTTTGTCCTCTGAAGAATTGTTTACGAATTGTTGTAGGAAAGCTGTTATGTTTTCGTTTCCTTCTCCCGTCTCAGCGAGCAAGGTAACTGCAGTCTGTGATAGACTGCATCGGATTTGCTTGTTCACCATGCCAAAACATAAAGTAAATGTTGGGAAACTGCAGGACATTGTTAAACAGTTTAGCGGTGACAGCATTCAGAGTGATGGATCTGTTCTGAGGTGTGTGATATTTCTATTACTGTTGATGACAAACACCAACGCACTCGGGTTGTGCAGCATTTACAAAGTGGGAAGCACGTCAGGAATAAAGAACTATGAGATGGTAAAGGTGGGAAGCGACAGCAATTCCCTGGTGAGGCACTTGCATCTTCGAGTTCCAGAAATAAAAATGAATTTTTCAGTGAGACAGCAAGAACATTTATAGCGTGTGGAATACCTCTTTCGAAACTTAACAATCCTGTCATGAAATCATATTTGCAAAAATATACTGGGAAGTCAGTTCCAGATGAGAGCACCTCTTTATGAAGCTAAAATCTCGCAGATCAGGCAAGTGGTAGCTATTTCATACTAGATGAAACCACAGATAGGCAAAACAGGTACGTTTTGAACATTTTAGTAGCACCTCTCAATAGACATCAAGTGAAACCCATGCTTTTAAAAAAAAATATTTTCTCAGCAAAACAGATAATGCAAGTGTAATGCAAAGTTTCAATGATGCATGTTTTGTATTGTGGCCGGAGGGCATAAAATATGATAGTGTGGTTAGTTCTTACCGACCAAGCATCTTACATGTTAGCTGCATTTTCTAATCTGCAAGATGAACTCTGCATTGTTCATGCTTTGTATCGAGTTTGTGAAGCTCTTAAAGGTGAATATACATATGAATGGCTTATTGCAGAAAGGGACCTGAGTCACTTTTGCACAATTCTGAGAAAAAAACAAGAAAAATCGTATAATATTGATAGTGTAAGAAAGAAATGTGGCGTTGTTGGCTCACATTTTCAGCATAATGAATAGTTAATTTTGCAACCCTCAATGCGCCCCCCTGCAGTATGCTGCTAGCGACAGTGGAGATGAAAAGGTTGTAACTCCGATACCTCAAAAATGTGACTCGGGTCCCTTTCTGCAATAAGCCATTCATATGTGAACGAATTTGTTTCTAGCATTAAGAAAATACTGAAAAAGACTCCTTCTAGAATACAGAAGTACGTAGAAATTACGAAACTTCCACCAGCACCCTCTCCCATCCTCACTAGATGGGGTACATGGTTAAAAGCTGCATTGTTTATTTGCAATCATTTCCATACAAAAATTGAAATTTTTAGATGCTTTGCCTAGTGATTCCTCAGCTGCAGAAAAAGCCAAAAAACTTGCACTTAAACAGGAATTGCAAGATGAACTCTATATTGTACATGGCTTCTCTTTCCTTACTACTGCAATCACAAAACTGGAGGAGCAGTGTCCTGAAAAGGAAGCACAGTGGGCTGTTTTGATGGATGTGCAATGAGAGCTGCAAGGGGTCGGGAAAGAGAAGTTAGAACAAAGTTTAGCCAAAAACCCTGATGTTCAAGAAGTCGCAACCAACAAGGATGTGGATTACCAGTTGAAAACAAAATACGTACCACTTTTGTGTGTTGTAAGTTAAAAAAGAACGTTCAACGTCAAGTATCTGCTTAGTGACCGCAGATGTAGACTTGCTTAGTGACCGCAGATCTAGCCTCACTCAGTAGAACATAGAAATTTTGAATGCAATCTATTTTAACAGTTTTCTAGATGACTAATTCTAAGCAAGTAAGAAGAAGCATGTTTTCCTTTATGTCGCTTTCTAATGTATCAGAGAATTTTCTTTGCTTAGTTATATTAAACAATTTAAAACCAGAGAATACTCTATGTGTTTATCCAGACAAGTTGAATCATATATGTATGAACTGCTCACAATAAATTTGACATCTGAAAATTAGCACCTATTTTAGCACCTTTTATGTACCTTTATTGGCAAATTTTTGCACCTAAAATTCCTAGCTCTATTTATTACATAGTATATGCATGTAAACCACCAACCACATGAAACAAAATAGAAAGGCTAAGTATTCTGACATCTTGTTGCATATCAAGTATAATGCAATGTTAGTGACATGTGGTGTAAAGTGTGATTTTTTTCCTTAGATACTTAGCCTCATGTTAGCCATTTGCCTGGGAAAAATGTTATAATCGTGTCAGTGCTTAAGACTGTTTCTCCACTTTGAAACTAAACCTTTTAACCCTTAACCACAGTCGTGAACATTTTGGGCACTAACACAGTCGTGCGGTCCACACGACCTCTATGAAAAAAGGAATATAAATATATCAAGCCATATTTTAAATGATATGAATTTAATCATGTCTTATGCTTTGTTATTCACTGAACACAATTACGTAGTTTTGAGAGCGAAACATTATTTTTTAACTTTCCTCAAAAAAATATTTTGTTTATATTGTGAGTTTAAGCAAAACACATACACCAATCCAAAATATCTCTTAACTGAGTATTTACACACAGCTGATCAATGTGAATTTAGTCCTTAGTTATTGATTAACATTCATTCTTCAAAATCTTCTTGAGGTAGCCTCAAGGTCAAAACTACTGGCAGGGTAACAAGCAAAAGGAACACTCCGGTCCGTGGGACGTCACAACTGTAGTTGAGGATTAACAATGAGTCTTGAACATGTCTGTCCTCCTCCGTAGCCATCCTGTCAAGGCACTGTGCTTTGGGCTCCGACTGCGGAACAGCATGGGTTCGAGTCTTCCTGTGTTCAGTCTCTGGGTTTTCGGCCTGTGTATAAGACCGGTGGCAACTCACCATCGTGAGGAAATTGGGGAGCTACGAGTGAGTAGTGTAACCCGGTCACGGATATCTCCTATAACAGCTGGGAGTCCGAAGTGCTGACCCCATGTCACCCCTTTACTGATTTAATATCTCCACACCTCTAGGTAGGATTATGGGAGGGAGACTGGCCAAGGTCCTTACGAGTTGTAGAGCCACGGGTTATTATTATTATTTTTTTTATTTGGACATGTCTTATTAGGCAGACATCAGAAGTTATTTGTTCCTTCCAGTCCATCTAATTTTGGCTTACTTCTGCTATGGACATAATATATATCTAATAGTTCCATGAGCATGTAGAAGAGGGGAGGAGCAACCCCTTTCTTCACAAAGTGAATGCCAGTAGAAAATTACCAGGGTGGCTACAAACAAGCAGAAATGAAATTCCCTGACTTTTCCAGGACAAAATTTACATTTTCCCCTGACAATTACAAACTAAACTAAATCGATGTTTTTGCAAATGGAAATAATAAACTCATACATATCCACGTATGGATTTGTTAAGTACCAATATTATCTTTAATGAAATTGACTTAATTTGTCTATTCTCTATGATTTGAATTCAAACTGCAAAATTGTGAATTTGGAAAATTATTACAATTCACAAGCTAGGGAAGGATTATGGAATTTTATCATACGCAATAAGTTTAAAATAAAATACTTGATTCTTTTTAAAGTTACGACTAAATGATATTAGAGTGAAGAGTGATTGATAAAAAATACATTTTGTAATTTATCAGTCTACTTATCCATTCTCGATATTATATGTTGATATTTCCACTGAGGTTTGGAACCCTCTGCTTGCAAGAACCATGCGTGTGGACTCATTTTTCGATGCATAAAGCTACTTCTCTCTTCTCTGTAAAGCAAACAACTTAACTCTTGCATATAAGTGAAAAAATTGAATTGTACAAAAGAAAGTGTCATATATCCTTATATTATCAATGGGATTTCTGCTTCAGTACAGTATATCCAAGTGAAGTACTGTGAAAGTGACAACATGCAGTTATACCTTTAATGCTGACGGAAAGGTTATGTAGGTATTAGAAATTTAACGCAAGCAATTTATAGAATTGCATTGTATAGGTACACTTCGCAACATCTTATTTGACCGCCCTGAAACATTTCAAAGTCCGGAATTCGTAAATTTGGCAGCATAGCGCTTCAGAGCCAACTAAGAGTAGCCAACTTTGCAACATTTCTTCTTCCTGGATGAAAACGCTCGTGATTTTTTTTCATTCTTTCACAGTACATAAAGTAAAGATACCCTAAAGCAGTAATAAAATATATGAGTAGACAAAAAAATGTTAAGTAGAAATACGAATGTTGAAAATATTTCAAGATTCTTCGTTCTGAATTTGAAAATATGAAAATGTATGTGCATTGTTAAACACTGAACAGGTTCTCATCCATGTGGAAAGAATTGCGGTCACATTTAATGCAAGAAGGCAAATTTATGATGATTTTATGCAAAATGTTTAGTAAAGATACCTTGCACACCACAAAACGATTCTGCAAAGTGTGTCTTTTCCTTGGTTCTTGGCGAAAAATGGCACAATGTTGCTTCAACTGAGATTAACGTGCTTTACTGATTTTCCGTTAGAAATCTCCTGGAGTAGTTGGTTAGATGACAACACTTCCGTTTTTTTACTGTTTTCGTCAAGATCAAAACATCGTAGGTTCAAATCCCACCCTTTCCTTATTATTTTTTTCCTTTTTATTTACCGAGTACGAAGTGTTCTAATAACGTAATATAATATTATATGATATTACTGTAAATATTTATGCGATGCATGCTCAGAGGAGGCGATTGGGTTTTAAAACTGATGGGGCAAGGTGGGGGAGGGGGGAGGGGGGAGGGCAAGGACAGTTTCTTTTACTTGGTAGATAATGTTTAGCATAGTGCTGGGTCATCTGCCCCTCCACACTCCATAATCGTCGCCACTGTGCATGCCTCAAGTAATGCTTCTACTAATGTTTTTAATCTTTCAGTGATTGGCAGGATTTTAGAAAATACTTTTCCTTTCATTCAGCTGTTATAAGTTAACACATATTAAAAACTTACATGTCAACTTTCTGCATCCGGAAATGCTGGACATAAATCGCATAAATATCAACGGAAATATCCAAGAAAGGTAGATAAGCATTCTCGTCCAAAGCCGTTTACTTCCCGAAAAAGATTTTGCAAAGAAGTAGGTTTGAACCCATGACCTTCCATTCCATAAACAAACGACCCCCCTACACCACACGGTTCACGTTATTTTATGCACTCGGTTTGGATCCCACTTTCAACTGTAGGTCCAGTCCCGATTAGCCTTACTATGCATAAACTTGACTTAAAACACCAAATAAACCAATTCATCTCGTTTCAGAGTGGGCCTTCTATGATACTGTAGTCGGCCAGCATCCGAAAATACAGTTCTTCTTCGCGTATACCAGAGTGTAATTGCATTTAATATTGTGATTAATTTTACTTTAAAACTACAGATTAAAGCGATAATAGTGTCCAGAAAAAGAACCTCAAAGTAGATCTTTACACAAAGTATTTTAATCCATTGCCAAACATTTCAGTGAAGAATAATATTGTGCTTTTCCATTGACCGTATTTTCGATTCATGGTGAATTTGCTAAAAGGACCATGCCAAGAAATCTAAATATGTAAGTTTTACTAGTAAATGCATTTAAAATGCACAAAACAACAGGGGAGGAGAAAAATAAACCTCAAAAATAAGTAAAAATGTAACAAAAACTGTTAAAAATTCTGACAAATAAACTAAGAGCCAAAAAAGGCCGAAAAATGCAAAAAAAAATGTAAAATAGAGTGTGTTTTCCGGCTCTAACTGAAGGGAAACGGACATGATATCAGGTTTAGCATTGTTTTTAAGGGTCAGAAAAAAAGTTGATTTTTCATCAACTTCCGGACCCTAATTAGTAATTATGACCATTGAAAAAGTTGGAGGTAGCTCACTTAAAATTTTCTTGCTGAGGGATTGTATCGTCCCATATCTCCATTTCATAATAAAGAAAAACATCAAGTTCATATTTCGAAAATGACTTGGAGTTTTCCACCACGAAAATATGTTTTCCATAGTTTGAAGTTCGTTAGTATTATCTTTGAAGGTTTCCATTGTTTTAATTTCACACATATTTTATATTTCATACGTTCCTCTCTCTCTTTTCATACAGTCTTTGGAAAAAAGCTGAAGTTTCTTGTCAAACGGGGTTTGGTTCAAATGACTCATTTTCGCTCTCCTGTTCCTACTTTAAAAAACAACAAAATACTTCGTAACTAAACGATTGCTTGTTCAAAACCGGGAATTTTTACACAATTTACAAAATATGACCAAACGCCAATAGACATGTTCATCATTTTCCCCTTCCAGCGTTTCTCGATTTTATCTGAATTCGTTTCCTCATGACCATGAAAATTGCCATGAGGAAATTATAGATATGACAATTGGTTTCTTCAAACTGGTAGCAAATTTTAACATGAGCTACCTGGAGAAGAGGCAGCATGCTTGATTCTTACGAGGGAGGTCGTAGGTTCGATTCTCCACCTAGGCAGGATTTTTTTAGGAGTATATCGTTGGGTGTAAAGTTTATCCACCGTGCTAAGAAGTTAACATTGGTCTCTGTATTTCACGAGAGGAAAGGAAATAGTAAGAGAAAGTTATTTCGAAGCCACGTGGAATGCACAGAATCAAGTTACATAGAGCTAAGTCTGTAATGGTGGTTTCGAATATTGCAAAGTTAGTGCGGAAAGTTTGTTATATCTGATACTCGTACTTTCTGTTCAAAGAAGACAAACATTTTAGATACAAAGAAGTGAGGAATTAACGATCATTATATGGTTTTGAATTTTTTGTTTGTCACTCACTATATAAATACTCATTAGTAGTTTCTTATCGAATCGGCCTTCGTCGCAATAACCATTTAGTTATGTTAATTAGCGATTTACTATTAGTTTTAGACGCATGGTAAGATGGTGGTGAGGGGATTGACAACAGTCATTATGAAGGAACGGACATAAAATTACCAATCTTAGCAATTTGAACTCATTAAACGTTCTCCTTCGTTACAGTACTGCACTACATCACTACTTAACATAACTGTGTATCTTTTATTAGTATATCGAAATCAAATAATCAACAATTTAGGTGTCAGTGAAGAACAAACAATACATAACTTAAATAACATTACATTTTGCATCCTGAATACATATATGTGATTTGTGAATTAATCATGATGTGTGTGTTAACACAACATATGAACGATAATTAAAAAGAAAAGTTGTAACTTTAAATCCTGGAAATCTCCAACTTCTAAGGGGAAATATGCGCAGAAGGGACATCCCTCAATTGTGCATCGGATTCATTTTTTTAAGTATTCTAATATCTGTTCAGCAAACAAAAAAAGAAAGAAACAAAAAAAAAGAGGAGAGGGTGGGATTTGAACCCGCGACCTTTCACACTTAATGAAAAATAAGGATAGCAGCACCTAACCAACTGGTCTACGTTAACGTAATGACGTTATACCCTTAAAAACATGTTGACGTTTATGAAGACTCTCACCTTCCTGTGTTTCAAGCACATTTTCTCGACAAGTTGTGTAAAATATATGTTTTTGAGAACTGTTCGATATTATGCAAGGTATTGTAAATAAAATGTCGCATAAACTCCTCACAAATTTGCTTCTTTCTGCACAAACTTGATGGCAATTTCCTCCAGATGGAGAAAAACTGTATTCAGTGTTTCAAACCCCCCAAATTTCAAGTCGAGCATGCACAATCATAAATATCCTTCAAAGTTCTCTTTCCAATTTATTATTTCTGTTTGATTGTGTATTATAATAGCGGTTTATAGTTTCTAAGTTCATGGAAAGTTTTAAATTGAAAACCTATCACCGCAGCTTTTTTCGTCTAGTGGAAGGACCTACTCAAAGTTGGCTACTCTCACCTGGAGCTGAAGTGCAATGTTGCTAAGTTTACGATTTCGGGACTTAGAATTATTTCGGGGCGGTCAAATAAGATGTTGCGAAGTGTACCTGATTTAGCTAACCAAACATTAAAACAGGAGCACTCTGTTAATAACAGCTTCTGAAAGTTTATATACGAGGGGTGTTCTGAAAAAGCTCCAATGGTGCCTGTACGCAGCACTAGTGGACGGAGAGCGACACACACATGCGGGCAGGAAGAAGTGGCATTAGCTGTAATCTGCTACAGTTGCAATGCAGCCGTTTTAGGACAGTTCTAGGTTCAAGATTGCAGCTCTCATACAGTCTCCCACCGACTATGATGTAGCCTACGTGTAGTAATCCGATTTTCTGCACGCTCAGAATTTGTCACAGAGCCACCAGCAATAGTGTGAGGTTTGCAGACCGGACGTCGTGAGTGATAGTATGGTCAGATGATCGTGCAGACAATTCACGGAAGGCCAATCGAATGTGCATAACCCCATACAGCTGCGTACATGCGGGCCCTTTGCATCACTTCAGGTGAGAGATCTTGAACCACTCCCTGTACAGCCCTGGCCTTGCATGTACTGACTGTCATCTCTCTGTTCAACTGAAGAGGTTTCTGGCAGGACAAGGATTTGACAGCTACTCTGCGGTAGAGATAGTTCCAGTCTTTGCTGTCAGACACATATTAGTCCGTGAGCCAGGACCTCAAATTAAGCGATCGGAACCACTCAGGGGGGATGAGTTCTCAAACTATTTTTTTCAAGGTGTGGATGCCCGGAACTGGAAAATGTGTGATAGCATCTCACAACTCTTTGCTATTTATATAATTTTATTGAATTAGTAACCATAGCTGAAAAATAAGGTTTTTTCATATTTTTATAAATAGCATATAAATTGATCACAATATTTCAATAAATAAATTTAATTTCATCAGACTTATTAAATCCAATGTTATTTTATAATAATTATAACTATTAAGTGTAATAATATTAATAAAATCCTTATAATAATAATAAATCTTTATTAAATTGCTTATATACTGACATAGATTAAATGCATAAGTTTTACTTACAATCTTCAATAATAATAGTGGCTAAATCTTAAATATGGATGTATGTTATAATTTAACATAAACAAGATTTATTATTTACATTCATCATCATCTTCTGAATAGGTGTCATCACTCATTGATTATCACTTGTGGGTAGTCTGCAATTGTCAGTGCACCTGATGCAGGCGCGGAGTGGAGCATTAAGCTGTGTAAGCCGGGCTTACACTTTATTAGTTCTAGTAAAAGGTATGTAATTATATGGCAAAATTCGTAAAAACTTCAAACTTCAACTCGGCCCAATACCAGTCTTCGAGATTCTGTTTGTTAGATTGCAACACTTCAGCACCAGGCGGCACATGGGAACTCCAGCCTTCTGCTTGTGGAAAGTTGTAAGCCATCTGACCGCGAACGAGCAGTGCCTACCGGTGCATACCGTATCTGGATGGATAAGAGCAAGGAATATAGGTAGAAGAGCGGGCCAAAACCCTGTTTGTAAACCTACTGCCAGAGGCTTACAGCACCGTTGCAAACCTCATGTTTAGAAAAAGTGTTGTTCATGGACGTCCGCAGTATTTCTTTCCACCAGGGAGGATTTTGGAAAGTATTTTTTTCTTTCAGGGGTTGGGATAAACTAGGTATATTTCCCTTCTCAAAATATACTAATTCAATTTGAAGTTAACATTTTTCTGCAATGCCCTTACAATAATTAACAATTTGATGTGACTGAAATGAAATTAGATGTGTGAAAATGGTTGACATTCATTTTTCAGGAAGTGTGTCCTTGCCTTGCCCCTTCTGGACATCCATGGTGTCGTTTAAACTCCGAAATTATGCTACATACTACTAAATTGTTCTGGGATTTACATATTATTAATATTAATTTATAACAAAAACATAAATTTGAATGGTTCCTACCCTTTCCTTACGTAGTTACTTGGAACTTTCGTAGGTTTGAAAATAGTATATACTTTTATTTCTATAAAAGCATAATGTTGTTTAAGAACGGTTATTAGATTCCTCTGCACTATATTTCTAAGTGAGACTATTAAGGGGGAACTTCTTCCTTCCCCCACATTTACTCACCATATGCAAAGAGTGTGAATACTTTTTTTCTGAAATGGGAAAATGAACCACAGCAAGAAACTAATAAAATACGCGTACGTCTGTTTTTATGAACAGCTGCAGAATTATCTACAAACTTGTTGAAATTCACAGTTTTGCTAGCTTGTACTCATTGGACGAAATACGTACAGCCAGGGACGGTGCTACAAGGAGGTTAGGGGGGATGAAACCCCAACAACAGATCTAAGCTCCCTGTAGCCCCCAGATTTTTATAGTACGGTAGATGCCTTGCGATCGAAAATTAAAGGAGTAGAAGCTATCTTACGTAATATTTTACATTATAAAACTTCCCTTAGGGCAAGACCATTGCAATGTTCAAGTACATTTCCTGCTTTTATAAGATCGCAAGATTATTACAACGTGTTGTACGTAAAATCGTGGTTGGAGGTGGCAGCTGCAGATCTGCATGGATCAACAACGGACCAAAGGCTCCCCTCTACCAACCTACCACACACAAACATACCCTCTACGCTCTATTTATAATATGTGTGTCTGTATGTATATTATAATGCATGTGTGTGTGTGTGAAGTTCTTGATCTCATGTTGACAAAGTCACATCTAAGAGCCTAGAGGGTGATTCAAAAGTCCCTCAACAACTCATATATAAACACATTGGTGTGTTCCAAGTGGACGTCATGGCACGGTGCTATATGCACAGGGAACTTTAACTTTACCTTTACCCAGTGGCGGCGATTGGGTTCCAAAACCGACAGGGGGAGGGGACAGTATATTTCCCATTGTAGATACTGTACGGTTTAGCATAGCGGGGGGACAAAAGTGGCGAAAAGTGGGGGCCGACTGTCCCCCTCGCCGCCACTGCCGTTACCTGTATATCTTGTATTCGTTTCTGAACCCCTGAGTAATTAAGTTTAGTTTTTAAATACGCATATACGAACCCTATACTATGTCAATCACTGAGGGCCTTCTAGAGACTTACTTGTCTCTGCCCCCACCCCCGCACTGCGGGGTCTTGCGGCTTGTAGATCCTGCAGTGCTCGTTTCTGTGTTCTTCCCCTGTTCTTGTATTCGTGTATTTAAATTATTTTTGTATGAGAACCATATCTCAGTGCCAGTGATGATGATGTATTATTGTCCTGTAAACACATTTCCAAATTATCTCATGAAAACTGAAAATTCTGATTTTTTTACCATGCATTTCCGTCCGAAGTTAAAAAAAAAAGAGCAAATGCTGTCGAAAAGACAACTTTGAGGTTACTAACTCGAGAATTTGTTCTGCACATTTTTCTACCAGAATGTTATGAAGTCTGAATTACTAGGAATTATCACACTGATAATTCCACTTACACATGATCAGGTCAGTGTTCGCGCAAGACGTGTGAAGTAGAGATGGCCAAATCCAGATATTTTTTTTTTACTATTCGGGAATCCGATGGAAAAATGAGAGAATCCGGATTTCAGAGGTAATCTCCCCATTTCGGAGACAATCCAGATTTCGCTACAACCATAACTTACGTAGAATTTTCAGTGAAAAATGCAGGCTCAACGAGAACTCGAACCCAAGGATGAAAGAATGGAGAGAACATTGCTGACAATTATACGATTGCCAGCAGGCAGGGTTTCGGAGCTAGGTCGCGGTGGTACTAAAGGAGCCCTCCGGAGCGGAGTGATTCAGTTCTTTTTCACATGCATGCTCGGATCCGGAGAGATAGTTCGCAACTATGAATAATAGGAGTGAACAGTTAACAGAATCAAGCATATCTGGAAACTAGTAAGCTACGTGAAAACTAACATACGTGTATTTCAGGATAACTATGATAGATATGAACCAGAAACTGTATTAGCCTTATCTGCGGACGTTTGAAAAGTCCTGTAGTAAATTCACAAATTCGTCGTTCCGGTTCAATATGAGTAATATGCATTGGCTGTAAATAGTTTTAATTGTATCAAAAATGCTAAAAGTACACATTTTACTAACTACACGACTTTCCCAATGATTCCAAATGACTAACTTGGAGTGATATTCATGTGCATTAGCACTGGCCTCTGTGATGGAGTGGTTAGCACATCCGGGAGTTCGAATCCCGGCATGGATGCTCTTTGTGAGTGTCCGTTCATCAGTTTCATCATATAATTCATCCTCAGGCGGAGCACAAAGCACGACGCCTTACGTTGCAAGACATGTTTTTATTACGTTAAGAAAAGAAAGAACATCAAAATCATCTCACCTAGGATAATACACCAACTGCAGAAAACACACAAGAATGTCTTCCGCCTGTTCTGCACATGTGTCGCAACAGGCTGAATAGCTATGCACTACTACAAAACATCGTCATTATTTCCCTAGTTTACAGCACCATACAGGAGAGATATCCTGCTACTCGATGTTATAAACTATTCCATATATGTTGGTCATAGGCGTGCGCACGGGAAGGGGGGGGGGGAGAATTGCCCCCTAATCACAGACGTTCGCAGATTTTTCCACAAAGGGGCAAGAAAGGTATTTTTTTCATGGGGCATATTACCCCAATACTAGTGCTGTCCCCTCTAAAAACACCACTTGAATTTGAAATTATCGCATTCCTGTGTCCCCATTACATAATAATTAATGTAAATTACTATGACTGAAATATAATTATACTTGTGAAATATATACTTTTAGGTTGACCTTCGTTTTCGAGGTGTGGTCATCCTTGGCCCCCCTCCCAGACATTCCATGCCCCTATATTATTATACTTTCACCTAGAAATTTTGTGGAGAGCAATATTGTCGCTGTTATTAAACAATATTATACTCTAAAAGGAAATGGCGCAACCACAAGGGGACAGGGGGGCATTGCCTTTTGCCTTTTTCCAACCTTGGACGGAAATCAATTATAGGGGGGGGCATACATTGAAGTAAAAAAAAAGCAAGACTAGTAGAATCTATACTAGTAGCAGGACAAAAGGATACTCAAGACGGAATTAGTTTTCACGTCCATCTTGCATTATTTCTTCCAGACGGTCAGGATCACTTGTAGGGGGTTACAGAGGGACAATTGTCACCTCGACTTTAAATTTTATACAAATAAAAATACATTTCGTAAAATTTTCTTTCTCGCTTCGCTCGCAGTACCTGCTTTTCTTGCAGTCTTGTCAACTTCTGAGCCGTAGCTAGGAAGTAGCGGGAGTTGGCCCTGGGCGCCGAACAATCTGATTGAGAAAAATTGTAAAAGAGAATGCCATGCCGTCCCATGAAATTTTTTGCGCCCTATTAAATCAATACTGTTTTCAACTTTCAAAAATTTGGATCGAAAAATTTTCTTGTTCGCAGTTTCTTTTCTCCAATACATTGTAAACAACCAGAGAGAAAGTAAGAACAAATAAGTAATGCACACGATTGCTGCTATAACAGTTTGGTTTGGAGGAAAACGAGCGCTCACATTTCAGAGACAATCTATATATTTTTTGCTGTTGGTTTGTTAAGGGGCGGATGAATAGATTACGTAATGTATTTAAATAATATGTTAATACCTAGGTATATATATATATATATATATATCACATCAACGCAAAAAACTAAAACAGTGAGATAAAATGAGGTTTTCTTTCCCGATCTGACTGAATTTTCAAGGCTTTTGCCCCCCCCCCCCCTTATCAGAGAGTCTGCGCATGCCTATGATGTTGGTACCTTCTTCTAATAATAAAAACAAATTAAAATAACTGTAATATTAAATTAATAATTAAAATATTAATTAATATTGTTATTACATGAATGGGAAAAAGACGGCATATGAATAGGAATATAACCACACATATTCATTATCTAGCTCATGAATAGTTCAGATCGCTTCAATTTGTACAAAAACAACTCCCTGGCAAGGTGATTGTGAAACAGATAAGGAATTGAATATTGTTTGAATAACGAAAAAGGATGTTAGATCCATTTGACGAAATGAAAAGCTCTTAATTTAATATTTAATCATATTACTTAAGTAGTGGTGTGAATAAATCTTATTTCATACAGTCATCCAAAGTTGTTTGACCCCAATGTAATCCTTCCCTTAGAATATGTTTGACGGAAATACACGTCTCTCGATTATACGACAGATGCTAAACACAACAAGCATATTTACATTATTTAATTTTAGTACTTCGTAAGTCTCTCATAGAAGATTCGGACTCCCTGGACACCCCGCCTCCCCTAAATAGTCCTTGGCTCTCAGTTGTATTGCAATGTTCGTCAATGTGTGTTTTTCTCGTCTATGGTTTTTCTTCTTTCAGACACTCGGAAAAAGTTTTGTCTTGTAACAGGAAACCTGTTATGGTCAGACTCTTGAGCGGAGGGGGTCGTCATTGCCTTGTAATCAAGGGGTCCCGGGTTCGATACTTGGTGGAGGCACAAGTGGTTCGGATCCGACTTTAAACTGTAGGTCCAGTCCCGATTAGCCTTACTGTGCACAAAGTGGACTTAAAACAGCAACTCAAACCAACTGTTGAGCGGGGGGAGAGTAGCGGACAGGGAACCTTGTGGTCTGCTTCTTTCGACAGAGCAACCCCTCCCTCCAGCAAAGGTCTCCCATGCAATGGATTTGCCTTCGAAGGGGGAAATGGAATCAATATTGGTAAGACTAGAAAGAATAAATGACATCTGTCCGCTGCTTTTTTCGAGCGACGCTGATACGGGCTCTTAAGATCTCTGTTTTCCATTTATGTATGAACTCAGCTGGTAATAATTGAGCTAAAAATTGCAAAAAAGTTAATGATAGCTGAAGATTGACCCAATTTTACAAATCTCATGTCAAATGTGAACCAAATATTATTACGAGGGTCACCATTTATATTTTGAGCCTTGGCAACACTGATTGAAGTTAGGCGCGATTTGACGTTTGCACGGAATCGTCTGGCATTATTGACCATAACGTACTTCGAATGTTTTGTCAATAGCTTCATTTGTGTTGTTTATGTTGCCTTGGAGATTGCGTGACAACAATAAAATGGAATTAACTCGTGAACATTTTCGTGCGATGATTTTTTATGATTTTCGACGTGGATTATCAAGACAAGAGTGCATCGATCAACTTACTTCCACATTTGGTGATGAAGCCTCATCCTTTGCCACTGTGAAACGCTGGTATAACAAATTTAATCGTGGCCACCATTTGCTCACCGACGAGATTCTCGAAGGTCGTCCAAAATCAGTTGTTGTTCAAGAAAACATTGATGCTGTGCAAAACCTAATACTGCAAGATCGTCATGTGACATACTGTGAGATTGAGGCAACCATAGGCATTAGTTCCACCAGCATATATAAATTATTACCAGAGCTAGGAATTTTAGGTGCTGCACCTTAAATTATTTTGTGTGAAAATCGGTAAAAAAGTGACTCATCTCCAAAATAAGCACGTATTGAACTCTGCTCATGGTGTTTCGGTTGCACCTTTTTGCACCTTTTTCACATTCTCAGAACCTTTTCCACCTTTTTCACAATCTCAGAACCTTTTGCACCTTTCCGCCCTTTTTGCATCTTTATCATTTTTTTTAATACAACTCGCGCGTTGTTTAACCCCACTCACATTCCAGCCACGGCATTTTGGCACGCGATTTTGTTTGCCGCACAACAATGAATCGGCTTTCTTCAGTTCTTGGACGTTAATGTAGTAAGCGCGCGGACTTTAAACAGTGTAAAACAATAACGCGTTACAATTGCTAGAAGTTGAGCTTTTTTGTCCTATGCTGTATTGTTTACGAATTGTTGTTCAAACCCTACAATCTTCAACAAGGATGTGGATTACCGGTTGAAAACAAAATACGCACCACTTGTGTCTGTTGACGTTGAACGTTCTTTTTCAACTTACAACTATCTGCTTAGTGACCGCAGATGTAGCCTCACTCAGAAGAACATAGAAATTTTGAACGTAATCTATTTTAACAGTTTTCTAGATGACTAATTCTAAGCAAGTAAGAAGAAGCATATTTTCCTTTATGTCCCTTTCTGATGTATCAGAAAATGTTCTTTGCTTAGTTATATTAAACGATTTAAAACCAGAGAATACTCTGTGTGTTTATCCAGACAAGTTGAATCATATATGTATGCACTGCTCACAATAAATTTTACATCTGAAAATTAGCACCTATTTTAGCACCTTTTTTGTACAAAAATTGGCACCTTTTTTTGCACCTTTATTGGCAAATTTTTGCACCTAAAATTCCTAGCTCTGAATGATCATTTAGCTGTGAGAAAGGTATGTTCTCGTTGGATCCCACACAATTTGACAAAAACTAAAAAAAAAAAGGCTCGCGTCAATTGGTGCAAACAAATGCTCAATAAATACAATTGTGGTGCTTCAAAAGACGTATATAAGATTGTAACAGGTGACGAATCATGGATATATGCATATGAGCCGGAACGTAAACAGCAGTTGACTGTATGGGTGTTTCAAGATGAACCCAATCCAACAAAAGTTGTTCGCGCTCGAAGCACATCGAAACAAATGGTCGCCTGTTTTTTCGGGAAAACTGGTCATGTGGCAACTGTGCCTTTAGAGGAACGTAGAACGGTCAACTCTGAATGGTACACAACAATTTGTTTGCCAGAGGTCTTCGGTCAAATACGGAAAACAAACAAACGCCATCGGATCATTCTTCATCAAGACAATGCCAGCTGTCACACATCTCGTCTAACAACCAATTTTATGAACAGTCAAAAAATCGAATTGATGGGTCATCCGCCGTACAGTCGTGATTTGGCACCCAATGACTTCTTCTTGTTCTCGAATGTCAAGAATAAATTGCGTGGACAACGATTTTCGTCAGCGGAAGATGCCGTTGATGCGTTCAAAAACCATATTATGGAGGTGTCTCAAGAAGATTGGAAAAACTGCTTTGACAAATGGTTCGAACGAATGCAAAAGTGTATTGACCATAAAGGAGAATACTTTGAAAAACAATAAAGCAGTTTTCAATGCCAAATTCCTGTTTTTTCATTGTTAGGCTCAAAATATAAATAGTGACCCTCGTAATTACATAATCCGTAATTCAAACACTCTTCGAACAACATACGAAAAGCCTGTTTATGATCTTTTAGGTGCTACATTCACTTTTACACTATCCTAAGAAAGCACTTACATGTCCTTTGATAGAAATTTCTGGATATGTCCCTACAATTAGTGAGCATTTCTTTTATATTTTATATTGTATTTTTTTTTTAAATATAGGGAATTTTAAGGCAAGAGAGGGAATTTATTTATATCAGAAAGGGATATTCCCCTCATAGTTCGAAAGATCACTGCTATGAGCAGTGACCGATTATGGATCTGGTTTCTTATTGTTTCACCTATTTGTGTGTTTCTTCAAGTCTTGAGGTATTCCTTTGCGAATTCCATCTATTGAAAAGCGGACTGTCATCCCTGTGCTGTGGTGTGATAGTGAAGTGCATTATGGAATAAAATGAATGTGATTGTGCGGTGGGGTGGAGAACTTGTTGAAGACGCTGTTGTCCAGAAAGGATTTTGCTGCCAAGAAGAAACTTGTGGATATAGGTAGGCCCACCCCTTCCTTCTCTAGCATGTGTAGTAACAGAAACGAAAAATAAATTGCGCCGATTTTGCGATTCATGGTTGTAACCTGCTGGTTGAGTACATGGAAAAAGGGGGGGGGGGCTAAACGGACTCGTGGAAAGCGTAAAAAGATCCGGGATCAATTTAAAGTACGCGCTTAAAAATTAAGCTACAACCAACAGTTACAAATTCGAATTGTTGAGGATTACGGCCTGGGTTTAGCGCTGCCCCCCCTCAGTCTCAAAAGAGAACCAATAATTGCTATTGTGCGAACTCAAAGAGAACGAAAATAGTTATCGTCCATTATTCACACGATCAAGAAATTACATGCAAAAAAAAAAAAAAAAAGGGAGATCACAAAACATCGTGGAAAATTTCACTCAGGCTTGACCAGTTGTTAAAAGATCTTTCAATTTCAGAAAAAATATACACAATAACTTAATATAAACACATGTACGTAATCTACGTCACTCAATACCTTTGTCGCAAGTTTTTTTCTTACCAACAATAATTTTTGTTCTTTGTCTTTTTTCCTTTACGCGAAATTTTATAAACAAAAAGGGTGAGGCACAAAATAGTATACAGATATCGAAGATCCTTTTGAGTTACAAATTTATTATACTCAATTTTGAACAAGAACAATTAACTTCTCAAATAACAACAACATGAAGAATAATCTTATCGTGTATCAATCTAGTTCTACGTATCCTTTGAGAATTTATCTCACTTGCAATACTAACAATTGTTACTGTCGTTCTTTCATTTGCCTTTTTGACATGACGGGACGCATACAAACATTTATGGATATTACAAAATTCTAACAACTACTAGAACACTCACGAGTTCCAAGTGAACCCCATTTATTGCCCATTTTAAAACTTAACATGCCAAGAAATTCAAACATTTACCATTTATCGATAAACAGACTAGTTTTGCCACATATCGTTACTTTTGACAATAAGTAATACTATACTCCCTACTCCTATTTGATGCTCGCAGTATCCCAATTTAACTTGTGCCAACCTCGTGTATTTGATATTTCAACATTTTAAGGAGTCGCAACGGTGCATGTCAAGTATCTCGCGCACGCCTTGGTAAACGTTAATAGTTCAGGCAAAATGCCGCAAGTTCATTCGCGTTATTGTAGATACACAATCAATAAGCCTAATCATTGATTCTTAATTAGATAAGGTACGTTAATAGCAATTTAGAACAACTAGTGTTTTCGACGTTTCCTCTTTTTTGGTCCTTTTATACTCGTTTAAACCAGTGGCTCAATTAAGTTAAAGATACGCCACTCTTTCACAGTTCACGATCTTTGGAATTTTTGCAGAAATATAGAGGGGGGAAAAGACGACACTGTACATACCTCCATTAGTAGCACATGAAGTCCCAGACGTCAATTTCAACACTGCTAAGAGCGACTGGTCAAAAGAAGTCCTGCCTTCCTTCACGTTCTGTCATCAGAACATTGGCTTCGCATCTAGAAAAGCCCATAGACCCATCCTCAGTCACAAATCTGATCCTATCACAAGTTGCGGGAAAAACACCCAAATCAAACTGGACGACGGTAAAGTTCACACATTCGTCAAATGCAACTTTCCGTTTACACGTATAAAGTTAATCAGGGAAAAAACGAGTTCTGCCTCGCGTTGAATCGTGCAAAAATCAGAGAGAGAATATATCGTAAAAGTGTGTGCTAAAAATGAAGTCAGAAAGGAGGTTAAGTCTCGCTCGCGAGGCAAACTTGCACACTTAACCATGCAACACACTGGAAGGCTCTCTCTCACCCGTGACCAAAGTCACGTCGTTGTTATCGCGAAGCTTGAAGAATCGGAACTGTTATCGCCTTCCGCTGGAGAAGCGGGCACGGGGCGAGAGGTCAGTGGAGACCTCTAGCGGAGACTATTATAATTAACCAAAACAAACAAGATGCAAGGCGTACGAAGAAATGAGGAATTGTGATGCTTTTCCACGCGAAAATACAAAAGCGTAGGAAAAACGTCACAAACTCCCCCTTGTGGCAAAAGAAGAATAGGCACCAATATTAGAATAATTAACATACCCCTAATTTAAAGAAAGGCACAAAACCTATACCCACATTCAAAGAACACCATCTGAGAGCATATAATATACCTCTAAGCAATAAATGGTCTATAGAAAAAGACCCATTGTGAAAACACAAAGATAATAATAACCACATGCATCAAGTATGACATTAGACCAACCAGTAGCAATAATATATATATATATATATATATATATATATATATATATATATATATATATATATATAGTGTCATACAAAAACCATAATTTAAGGATTTGAATAGAATCTTTAACCTAACTAGACACTTTTTATAAATAGTTACACACGTTAAATAATGCAATAATTTATATAGCATAGCATTAATCATGAAAAATGAAGCGTGAAGATAATGGATCGATTGCAATCAAAATGATTTTATGACACATGTTAAATGAGAATTTATTTACCCTCTTATAATGGTAAGAAAATACAGTATCCACGCAAAAGAGAAAGAGGGGGGACATTTACATAAATTGAAACACAATTTCACCATACACTGGCCATAGAAATACCTGATATAAATAACAGTGATATAAAAAGTTAGGTCCATTATAATATTATGCGGCGAAAGAATTCTGATAAATAATGCGGAAAACGTTGTAATTATCCAATATGTAGTCCTAAATAACAATATGTTGGTTGTATTTTGGATAGTTGATGCACCAAAACGATGATTTCCAAGGTGGCACACTCGACACATAAGTTCCCTCGATAAAACATGCAAAATAAAGAAAAAGGAGAATTAGAAAGGAAGAAAATAGAAGAGGAGAAAAAAAAGGGACAGGATAGAGGCGAGGAAAACCTATTGGAGGGGAAAAGAATAAATATTAGGAGCATCAATTACAAAATTGTTGTTAAAAATTTTTGGCAAACTTCCTTCACATATATATATCAAAGATACAGGTAAAAATACACTATAACACATACTTGTCAATGAAATGGAGACTCAACATTTAATATGCAATAAAAGGCAAAATTCAAAAAATATATGACACCAAAACATGATATTAAACCGACAATACATGAATCATTGAAAAAGATGTATATACATCTTTAAATGTTACAGAATTATTACTCTTCAATAGTTTCATAGAAATACAATAGCAAAATACACTGAGAGAAAAAAAAACCTGAGCCAAATAGACACAATACTCTGTATTATCTGCGGGGAGCAGGCTCATGGGATATATAATGGGCAGAAGGAGTGCGCCGTCCACAATGGGAATCGGAATGTCCCGTTCGACGACAAAAATTGCAATAAAAAGACAGGAATGAACGTGAAGAATGTTGTGAATTCTGAACTCGGGTGGCAGGGTACAAAAGTGAAGCCATGTGAGAGTCTGACAACTCCACTTCTGATGAAGCTTCCTCTCGGAGATAATATGGTTTAATATGGGAAATGTGGACCTTCCGGAGGAAAAATTCAGTTTCCGGATCTACCAAGAGAACCGTTACAGGGCCCAAAACCTTAAAAACCTTAGCAGGACCTGCCCAACGTTGCTGGAGTTTCGCAGTAACCTTGTGGAAGGCGTTACTCTGGGGAAAGGTTTTATAGAGAACTAAATCTCCCACCTTAAATGAGGAAGGTTGTCTGTTAGGGTCATATCTATTACGTCATTTCACCCATGCCTTCTGCAAATGATGGTAGGCTTGTGCCCAACATTTAGCACAATCTGTGGAAGGAGGACCAGCCAATTCCGAATCGGATTTAAATTCCCAAAAGAAGTTCATAGGTCCATCGATGTCTCTTCCAAACAAAATCTGCGCTGGGGTGGTTTGTATAATATCCTGTACCGCAGTATTGAATGCGAAAGAAATTGCATTCAAATGAACATCCCATTTAGTGTGATCGTCAGAATGATATGCAATCAGGGAGGCCTTGAGATTACGAATAAAACGTTCTGCGAGTGAAGGATTAGGATAGTAGGCGCTGGTATAGATGTGTTTGACTCGAGACTCAAATAAAAAGGAATTGAAATAGCGAGATCGAAAATATGATGCATTGTCAGACACCAATCCACACGGCGCTTCGAACACCAGAAACAAAGACCGAAGTTTTTCTACTATGTGGTTGGATGTGGGACCTCGAAGAGGATAAAGGGAAACCCACTTAGAAAATGCATCAACAACCACCAATATATATGTATGCCCTTTTGATGAACGTACCAAAGGACCAACAAGGTCAATGTACAGTCGCCGCCAAGGGTGCTTGATGATTTCTGATGACAAAAAACCAGGAGGTTTACGTATAGCCAATTTGGCTTTTTGACACGTATCACAAGATTTAACATATGTCTTGATATCCTGTTTACACGATGGCCACCAAAATATATTCATTATTTTCTTGGTACATTTTTGAACACTCAAGTGGGAACCTCCCACGGGGGTATCATGATAGTAACGGCAAATAAGATGTTGTAGGGTATGAGGAACGACTACTAATGAAGATTTTGAATGTGGAGGTTGCCAAACAAGTAAGTCGTTATAAAGAGCATAATGTTTATATGATTGACCCGTTTGTAATTTCTGAATGATGGGAAGTAAAGTAGAGTCTTTATGCTGAAGGTCAAGGATATCAGAATTACTAAAAGGGATAATTTGAAATTTGGGAGCAGCACAAGCAAGAGAAGTGATGGGTTGAGGAGAAACCTGGAATTCATCAGGAGAATACATTCGTGATAAGCAATCCGCAACAGGATTCAAACGAGAAGCAATGTGCTCAACAGAGTAAGAAAAGCGTGACAAGTAAAGCAACCAGCGACCAAACTTGCCGTATTGCTCAGGATGGCGTAAAAGCCACGAAAGTGCTTGGTTGCCAGTCTGAAGAGTGAAATGCTTCTCGGTTAAATATGTTTCAAACTTTTTGAACCCGTAAACAATGGCACAGCATTCAGCCTCGTATATAGATTGTCGACGTTCTAGGTCTGTCCGTTTTTGAGAGGCGAAAGCAATAGGACGTAAGGACCCATCTGGCATACGTTGGTTCAGGGTAGCACCAATAGCCAATCCTGAAGCATTGCATTGCAGAACAAATTCCCGTGAAAAATCGGGCAAAGCTAAGACGGTATGTTTGAGAAAAACTTGTTTGAGATTATCAAATTGTTGTTGATCTTCGTCAGACCACGTGAAGGGAAGACCCTTTTTCTTTTTATCAGTTAGGAAGGAGGTAAGGTCCGAATAGGATGGAATAAAATGCGAATAATATCCCAATAGTCCCAAAACACGTTGAACGGCTTTGACATTTCTAGGAGAGGGCATATCTTGAATGGCGGAAATACGGTCGGGGTCTAGAACAAGTTGCCCCTCACGTAAAATATATCCTAAGTATTTAACTTCGGTTTGCATCCATTTAGATTTTACGGGGTTTACAGTGAGTCCAGCCTCGCGAAAGGCCTGCAAAACCAATTTGAGATGAATCAAATGAGTCTTTTCATCTGGGCTAAAGATCAAAACATCATCCGCATATGTCACAAGGAATTTGAATTTAAAGGGTCCCAAAATTTTGTCCAGAGCACGAGTCAGTAATTGTGTGCCAAGATTGATACCAAAAGGAACCCTGGTATACCGGTATTGACCGAATGAGGTGACAAAGGCCGTTAAGTCCTTGCTAGGTTCATCTAGCCTTAGTTGGTGGAAACTTTTGCAAAGATCTAAGCAAGAAAATACTTTAGCAGCTTGTAAGTGTTGGAAAATCAAATCGATACGGCTTTGCGGGAAATTGTCATAAGCAATAAGACGATTAAGATGCTTGTAACTACAGACAAGGCGATGACCGCCGTCCTTCTTATCAACGAGGAAACACGGGGATGCGTAAGGAGAGGCGCATTCCTCTATGATGTCCTGGTCCAACAACTCCTGGATTTGTTGGCGTAAAATGTTTGTTTGGGTAGGGTTTAACTGGAAAGGTTTAGAGCGAAAAGGAACATTAGTGATTAAGGGAATTGAAACAGGTTCCAGTGTACAAGTACCCACACGTTCTGTCACAACATCATTGTATTCCCGTAATAAACTGGTAATGTTGGTCGACAAGTTATTAGCTGGAGAGCAATCAACTTTGTCAACTAGGCGTACCTGATCTTGTTTCTTGACCGGAGGTGCAGAAGAGGCGAACGGAATGGAGTCCGTAGAATAAGGAAATGAAACCACTAAATGATCAAAGGAAATAGTACCCTTTGAATGGGAAAAGAAATCAGAGCCAAGAATGACAGGAAACAGTAAAGTTTCGGAAATCCAAAAAGTCCATTTCCAGGACAAGCCCTGTAATTTCAACGTCAAAATCACACGTGAATTAAGGTGGATAGACTGATTATTAACAGTTTGCAACGTACGTACATTATCTTGAAAAGTAGGTGGTATGGGACGTAAGGTAGCTAAAAATCCCCTCGCAATTAATGACACAGCTGCCAGAGTCGACCAAAAGACGACTCGGTGTAGAATTTAAGGTGGCATGTATGATAGGCATAACCTTGTCGATAATTGTCAAAGGGTGTTCTATTTGAGGTATAGTTGTAACCGCTGATGGTAAATGTCGTTCTCTGTCAACAGGAGGAGATTCAATGTGCGATAAGTTAGAATTTTGCTGTGGGACGACCTTAAAAGGTAAATCTTCAGAGATCTTTACATTAGTCAAAGAAGAGGAAGAGGAAGAAAGGACAGGTAAGATTGGTAATGATTGTGGAAGACGAGAATCAATAGAATGTAACGTACATTTTTCCTGTTGTTGTTCATAGCGACGTAACTCTAAGGGCCATATCTCCCTAGATAAACAAATAAAATTAGCGATAGAAGTCAGTCGATCAAAGCCCATCAAATGCAAACGTGTGCTCTCTTGTAAACTCAGTAACATAAATTCCAATAGACTAGATTCAGGCCAGTTGGTGGGTAACACATGATAAGCCTCATAGATGTCATTCAAATAAGTGGAGAGGAATTCACCACTTCGCTGAGGACGAAGAAGATGTTTATCTAACAACCCTTGCATCGTGGAATAAGGAACGAAGCGATACCATATGACACGTATAAACATAGGCCAGGGGAATTTCTCGTGAAGAGAATCATACCAAGTGTCCCGAAGGAGTCCTTGCGTGGATGTGAATGCCATCAACAGTAAAGATTCTAAATCTATGAGGTTTAGTTTGAAAATTTTATGGAGGTTCAACAAAAAATAAAACAACTTGTCAGGATCTGAACCATCCGTCGCTTGTAATACCCGTAAAAGATCAACAACGGTTGTGTATCTAATATAATTTGTAATATATGAATAATCAGGAGGCAACAAAAGTTCTCTGGGTGTATGTAAGTTGGGGGTCTGTAAAAATGGTGACGGTTGTATATTTACAGGCGGGAAGGGAAAAGAAGCTGACCCAACGCCATGCAAATGGCCTTGAAAGGGAGACGACATGATATTTATCCGTCGACAAAGATGTCTAGAATGTTCAATAGGTAATAGCCAAAACAAAAGAAAAGCGAATAATAACCAAAGTACGGAATAATTGCAAGAATGCAACATCAAGATATACCGTAAGATAATGAAAGGCAAAAGCCAATGATAAAAAAAAGGGGGGGGTACAAAGAATTCTCAAAAAAAGGGGGGGTAACTATCAAGAAAAAAATTTTGTTGAACACACAAAAAAAAGGGAGGAGAACAAAAGGGGAAGTTATTAACCAAGAAAAGTTATGAAGCGAAATGATCGTAACTTCAATATCACCAAAAAAAAAAATATGAATGACAGTAAAAGGAAAAAATTTTTTGTGATATTAGGTGGTGTATAAATTAATATAACCTGCTCGGCTACCAGGAAATTTGTAACCTGCTGGTTGAGTACATGGAAAAAAAGGGGGGGGGCTAAATGGACTCGTGGAAAGCGTAAAAAGGTCCGGGATCAATTTAAAGTACGCGCTTAAAAATTAAGCTACAACCAACAGTTACAAATTCGAATTGTTGAGGATTACGGCCTGGGTTTAGCGCTGCCCCCTCAGTCTCAAAAGAGAACCAATAATTGCTATTGTGCGAACTCAAAGAGAACGAAAATAGTTATCGTCCATTATTCACACGATCAAGAAATTACATGCAAAAAAAAAAAAAAAGGAGATCACAAAACATCGTGGAAAATTTCACTCAGGCTTGACCAGTTGTTAAAAGATCTTTCAATTTCAGAAAAAATATACACAATAACTTAATATAAACACATGTACGTAATCTACGTCACTCAATACCTTTGTCGCAAGTTTTTTTCTTACCAACAATAATTTTTGTTCTTTGTCTTTTTTCCTTTACGCGAAATTTTATAAACAAAAAGGGTGAGGCACAAAATAGTATACAGATATCGAAGATCCTTTTGAGTTACAAATTTATTATACTCAATTTTGAACAAGAACAATTAACTTCTCAAATAACAACAACATGAAGAATAATCTTATCGTGTATCAATCTAGTTCTACGTATCCTTTGAGAATTTATCTCACTTGCAATACTAACAATTGTTACTGTCGTTCTTTCATTTGCCTTTTTGACATGACGGGACGCATACAAACATTTATGGATATTACAAA
This sequence comes from Lepisma saccharinum, assembly GCF_977018435.1. NCBI lineage: Eukaryota > Metazoa > Arthropoda > Insecta > Zygentoma > Lepismatidae > Lepisma > Lepisma saccharinum. Next base: position 73,698,625 of record NC_139231.1, read on the forward strand.
ATTCTAACAACTACTAGAACACTCACGAGTTCCAAGTGAACCCCATTTATTGCCCATTTTAAAACTTAACATGCCAAGAAATTCAAACATTTACCATTTATCGATAAACAGACTAGTTTTGCCACATATCGTTACTTTTGACAATAAGTAATACTATACTCCCTACTCCTATTTGATGCTCGCAGTATCCCAATTTAACTTGTGCCAACCTCGTGTATTTGATATTTCAACATTTTAAGGAGTCGCAACGGTGCATGTCAAGTATCTCGCGCACGCCTTGGTAAACGTTAATAGTTCAGGCAAAATGCCGCAAGTTCATTCGCGTTATTGTAGATACACAATCAATAAGCCTAATCATTGATTCTTAATTAGATAAGGTACGTTAATAGCAATTTAGAACAACTAGTGTTTTCGACGTTTCCTCTTTTTTGGTCCTTTTATACTCGTTTAAACCAGTGGCTCAATTAAGTTAAAGATACGCCACTCTTTCACAGTTCACGATCTTTGGAATTTTTGCAGAAATATAGAGGGGGGAAAAGACGACACTGTACATACCTCCATTAGTAGCACATGAAGTCCCAGACGTCAATTTCAACACTGCTAAGAGCGACTGGTCAAAAGAAGTCCTGCCTTCCTTCACGTTCCGTCATCAGAACATTGGCTTCGCGTCTAGAAAAGTCCATAGACCCATCCTCAGTCACAAATCTGATCCTATCACAAGTTGCGGGAAAAACACCCAAATCAAACTGGACGACGGTAAAGTTCACACATTCGTCAAATGCAACTTTCCGTTTACACGTATAAAGTTAATCAGGGAAAAAACGAGTTCTGCCTCGCGTTGAATCGTGCAAAAATCAGAGAGAGAATATATCGTAAAAGTGTGTGCTAAAAATGAAGTCAGAAAGGAGGTTAAGTCTCGCTCGCGAGGCAAACTTGCACACTTAACCATGCAACACACTGGAAGGCTCTCTCTCACCCGTGACCAAAGTCACGTCGTTGTTATCGCGAAGCTTGAAGAATCGGAACTGTTATCGCCTTCCGCTGGAGAAGCGAGCACGGGGCGAGAGGTCAGTGGAGACCTCTAGCGGAGACTATTATAATTAACCAAAACAAACAAGACGCAAGGCGTACGAAGAAATGAGGAATTGTGATGCTTTTCCACGCGAAAATACAAAAGCGTAGGAAAAACGTCACATGGTACGAAGCTGATACTTGGTTATGTAGTTGTAAAAAGTATTCAGCACTTTTCTGTTTCCATCTTCTTTCGTTTCTTTATTATTATTATTATTATTATTAATATTCATTTTATCTAACTTTGCATATTTTTATCGTTACGTTACTCATTGTGATAGGAATTAGACTGACTTAAATATCAGTTGAAATGTAGAAGATACACAGCCTAGCAAAGAAAATACCAATCCCAGGGATTTATCCAGAATTTTTAATTTGGTGAAATATTCCAGGGAAGTGTTCTGAAAAAATGGGGGGGGGGGTCGATGTGTGTGGATAAATCACTAACCATGTCTGCCCAAAAATAAGCACAACGGGAACTAACCTTCTTCATGATACGCTTACACTATTGGAAAGGTCACACTCCGCCACTGACCTGATGTTATTTTGAGACACACACGTTGGCAGTTTGTAGTTTCTAATGGATTGGTTGGTTGATTGAATTGGTGTTTCAAGTCCACTTTATGCACTTAGTGACACAGGCTAACACAACTCTAATTGCATTTCTTGTTAACAAATGTAAGAAACCAGAGCATTTTGTAAATCTTTTGATTAAACACTTTGCCAACTGTGGAGATAAATAATGGAAAATGCTGCCAAAAACTGAATCGCTTTTGGGAAGGTTATGTTGTAGCCCTTTATGACGCAAAGTTCAGTGTGTCAATGATCAGGAAGTAGTGTAAGAGCAAGGATTGTGACGTTCGTTTGACTTTATTCAAGAATGTGATGGGCAAGTATAAGGATTGCATGGCCCCAGCGTTCGGTTCTCCAACAAAGGGGACGAGAAAAAGGCCGTGCACACAAGCCACCACCAGTATGCAGGCGAAACTTCGCAGAATGGCCATGCAAGAGAATCCACCGACCCAAAGACAGATGGCGAATCATCTAAATATGTCTTTGGAAACTGTTAACTGCACCTTGCACCTGCATACTGGTGGTGGCTTTTGTGCACGGCTGCGTTCTCGTCCCCTTTGTTGGAGAACCGAATGCTGGGGACATGCAAGCCTTATACTTGCCGATCACATTCTTGAATAAAGTCAAACGAACGTCACAATCCTTGCTCTTACACTACTTCCTGATCATTGACACACTGAACTTTTCATCATAAAGGGCCACAACATAACCTTCCCAAAAGCAACTCAGTTTTTGGCAGCATTTTCGGCCAAGTGAGAAAACGCAAACGCTTGGAAAAGTTATACAATGTACTCCTCCTAAAAGTGGCTCAGTTTGGGCAGGATTTTCGGCGCAGTGAGAAAACACTACCACTCTTTTACAGCTCACACACTACACTGACAAACATGCTCGACCAAGGTTGGGTGAGTTAATTCTGAGTGCAGGGGGAAGGAATCGCGTTTGGTCACATCTACGCTGAACAGCCTCTGTATGAGTATTGTTAACATTTTTACTAAAAAGAGTTTCAAAAGAAGATGTGCATGAACTAGGAGAGTGGATTGGACGTTCGGGCTGCATATGGCTCTCACATGACATTCAGAACGAGATCATTGATATATTAGGGAGATCTGTTTTGCGCTCCGTGGTAGCAGATATTAAACATCAGGAATATTTTGCTATTATGGTTGACGAAACTTGTGACATATCCATCCGTGGGCAATTGACATTTTGCATTCGAACTGTAAATGAAAATTTTAATTTAATATTTTTGAGGAATTCATGGGCTTTTACGAGATTCAGAACACTGAGGCCAAAACTTAAAAAAGGGAGGGAGTGAGTCATTCATTAATTTGTTTCAGTGATCAGAGCCCCCCCCCCCAATAATTTTGACAAGTCGGCACCCCTGATGTCGTCTATGTAAAGAAGGGTGAGATAGACATTTATAAACTTGCAAGAAACATACTTAACGTGCAATTATCAATCCACTATAAGCAAGATATGTCTTCTGAATGATCCACGTACACCTAGACCAATGAGAGAAGGTGGACATTAGAACAAAACACAGTGGAGCAGAGGAGCAAGTAATGAATTGGATGGAATGGCAGCCAGCTTCTTAAAACTCTGTTAGATCTACTAGCTTGCAACTCCATTAAAAACTGTCTCCCTGATGGTACAGTGGTATCATCAGCACCTTGTAATGAAGGGGTCCCAGGTTCGATACACATAGTGGTTCGGATCCCACTTTAAACTGTAGGTCCAGTCCCAATTAGGCTTGTGTGGATTGGACTCGATGAGGTGATCGATAAGAGCTTGGAGGATTCCTCGCCACTCTTCACTTTGAGCAATTTCAGCTCTGGAAGAGTTGAGGGAGGTGCCATTCTACCTAGAATGCGTCTGCCAAGTGCATCCCAGACAATCTCTATGAGATTTGAGTCCAGTAATCATGGTTGCCACTCCAGACTCAGAATTCTCTCCTTGTCTGACATGTTGTGCACTACCAGAACTCTGTGAGGATGAAAAGGAAACCATCACCTATTGGATCTGCGCACGGCATGGCAAGAGGTCTGAGGTTCTCGTCTCCATATCTGAGGGCCGTCAAACTGCCATTTTGGATAATGTGGAGGTCCGTACGTCCCACAGTTTTGATTCCAACCCACAAAATCATTCCAATACCTCCATTTTAGAATGTTTCTTGCACAAAAGCAAGGTTATAGTATGTTCCACATATCCTCCAGATTAGGCATGTCTATTGTATGGCTGGAGGTTGAACCGTGACTCATAGGAGAACACAGCTCAACCCCATTCGTTGTGCCCCTAATTGCGATGTTCCTCAGCCAAGTTTCTACGAATTGAAAGCTGTACGGTGATGGAACACACGCCATGAGTCTATATGGATAGAGAGGCCATTTTTAAGAAGGTGAATGCAGACAGTTTGAGATGACGTCTGCGCCCTATTGCTGTGAGAATGGCATGTTATAGCTTCGTTGCATTCGGTCGTCTGTTCAAATCGGTTGTTAACAAGAGGTACCTGTTGTCTCTTGCTGTTGTTGATCACGGATGGCCTTGACTTTGTCTTCATCACACATTTCTTGTTGTTTGGAACCAAATCTACAGGCGAGAAATGACATTTTGAGACACTCCAAGGGCTACAGATACCTCTCGTTGTCTGTCCAGCTTCCATCCTTGCTTTAACTCTCCACACCATTCATTCAGGCAAATCACACTTTAGAGGCATTGTACCAATTGCCCACGTTCCTCAATGAACTCATACACTGTCCTTGGACTGCTACTGTCATTCTCACAGCTGCGCACTTCAGTTGTTAATTCAGAGATCTTGCTCCAGTGATGGTGTTAAATACCATCCAACTCATCAATTCAATTATTAAAATATTCACATATTTTAATTAGTGTTATTATTATTATTATCTTAATTATCATCATTATTATTAATAAAGATCAAAATTACTGTAATTGTCATTTCTAATAGTAAAAGTCAAAATATTAAAAATTATCAAAACTTTCCATTTACATTAAGGTTATCTGGGAAGTGGAATGATAACACACAGAAGGCAAAGAGTTATGACATGCTATCACATATTTTCCATCTCTAGGCATCCCAACCTTACCAAAAAAATCATATCAATGGAGCCTATTTGTTTCCATGTTCAGTTTGTCCAACAAAATACCTTACTACGACGTCCGACAACTATCAGACGGCACCACCCTCTCCCATCCCCTTCCATCTGTTGACAGTTCTGCCCCCTTACTACTCCCATACGGACAAGAAAAAAATGGTAATTCAATGCATTCTCCACGTAATATTTAGAGGCTTAACACATTCTGCTGCCCCTCCGGAAAGAAATTAAAAATAAATTTATTTATTAATTAATATATATATAGGATAAAAGGAAGGAGGGCCACAAGGGCTAAATAAAAAGTGAAAGAGAAGAGAGGAAACACTCACCGGACAAAGAAAAAATTCAAATTTTCGTGATGGTATGTCACATCTTCAGGAGTAGAGAGACGATGTATAACTAAGTGACTAGAGGGAAGAGTAAGCATGACCTGCAGTGTTGCCAGGTCCTGAAGGAAAAAAAGATGTTCTTTTGCCTGGCTTGTCGAAAACTGTGACAAAGGAAGACCGGCTTTGTTGTTCTAAAGCAATGCTTTTCACTCCCTCCTGCTAAGTGCATTCGAAGGAAGCTTGTTTATCATTATCCGATGTCAAAATGAAAGTTTTCCGTGAGAGCGCAAGCAGGGGGGAGGGGAGGGGGAAGACTGTTTGTTGAATCTGCCTTGTGAGAATGGAATTTCGAAGTGCACTGAAGGAAACCTTTGTTTTTTTTAGCACAAGTGGCAACAGGGGTTACCCAGCATTGTCTAAAAATAGAATTTCAAGCAGCTGCAAGAATTGGCACTCATTTGTCACTACGTTCTAGCTTTTCGTGCGTGAATGTTGTGCGTAGGTGTCGTTATGTGCCCAAGTGCGAGGACATTTTTTGGGTGGTGACAATTTTTTAAAATAATTTTTGGGGTTTTTCTCCCTTCCCCCTCCATATATACACCAAATTTGCATAAATTTTGCATTTTGACATTTTTTTTGGGGCGGGGGCAGGGGGAAACACCATTTTTTTAAGAAAAGTATTTTTGAGGGGATTTCCCCCCTTTTCCCCTCCATATGTACGCCGAATGTGCATAAATTATATATCGTCTGAATCTGTGATTCATTCTGCGTACAACGGTATATCTTTCATATCTCTAGGGCATTTAGTTTCTGAGCTATAGTCATTTCAAGGTACCACTGCATTTTGAAGCTTGAATCAGTGGCCATTCCTTTTTGGGGTACAACTAAAGTTACATTGGTCATACGACAATGATGCAAATATTTTTCTGTTTCTTACATGCCAGCGATAATTTCTATGTGCATTTTGAACTTTTCATATCCTTTTTTTCGGGGGGCGAAACCCCATTTTTTTAAAAAAAAAGTATTTTCAGGGGATTTCCCCCCTTTCCCCCTCCATATATACGCTGAAAGTGCATAAATTATATATCGTCTAAATCTGTGATTCATTCTGCGTACAACGGTATATCTTTCATATCTCTAGGGCATTTAGTTTCTGAGCTATAGTCATTTCAAGGTACCGCTGCATTTTGAAGCTTGAATCAGTGGTGTGCCGACCATTCCTTTTGGGGGTACAACTCAAGTTACATTGGTCATATGATAATAATGCAAATATTTTTGTGTTCCTTACATGTCAGCGATCATTTCCATGTGCATGTCGACAGTGTCATGTACTTTTTCTTGGGGGAAGGGTGGGGGAACCAAATATTTTTTTCCGGAATTTTGGAATTTTGAGAGTTAGCCCCCTCCCCCCGCCACATATACGCCGAATTTTCAAAAATTTCATATAGTCTGAATCTCTGGTTCATTCCGCGTACAACGGTATATCACTCATCTCTCTACGGCAATTAGCCTCCGATCTACTCTCATTTAATTGAAACTCTGCATTTTACTCAAAATCGGCTCGGGCAATAGAGGCTTACTTGTGAAAAAGGCCTTGGGCGGCAAAAGGTTAAAAGGAATATTGTGGTGATTGGTGTGAATGGCAACAGCAAAGTCCAGGTTTTGGGTAGAGGAGCGGTGGTTGTTGATGCGGAGGTTGAGGGCTGTGGATGTTTCCCCCAGGTAGAAGCTCCCACAGATGTTGCACGTGAGGATATAAATTAGGTTAGAGCTGTTGCAGGTTCCTTTGGGGTGGAGGGTGAATTTGCCGGTGGCAGTGTGGATCTGGAGGGTGCAGGAAGTGACAAATATGGGGCAGGTTTTGCACCTTGGGCGGTTGCATTTGTGGGCAGGTGCGAGTTGATTGTGAGTAGGTGGATTGTGGTGGACCAGGATGTTTTGGAAAATCCTCCCAGCTGACAAGGGATCCACCACGGTGGTCTTGAACTCTCAAGATTACCTGGCGGAAGCCACTCGCCAGCTGGCCGACTCCTCCACCTACAAAACCACCACGGTCGACCTTTCAGCCACACACCTCAACAGAATCCACGACTTTATCCACACCCGAGGTCCCCCGGAGGGCCTGACAGCCTCCACCATATCCATGCTCATCCCAGACAACCCCCGCACCCCCACTTTTTACCTGCTGCCCAAGATCCATAAACCTGGCAACCCTGGCAGACCCATCGTGTCCAGTTACAATTCACCTTCTGAAAGAATCTCAGCCTTTGTCGACTCCCACCTCCAGTTTCTTGTTAAAGCTCTGCCCTCCTACCTCCGGGACACCAGCCACTTCCTTCAGAAAATTAACACTCTCCCACCATCGATGTTACTTCTCTCTATACCAACATACCTCACTCCCATGGCCTCTGCTCCATAGAATCCTTCCTCAACAACAGACCAAAAATACACAACCCCAGCACTAATTTCCTGACCCATCTAGCTCACCTTGTCCTCACGTGCAACAACTTCACCTTCGAGGACAAGCACTATCTCCAAATCCGAGGCACAGCCATCGGTCAGAATGGCCCCATCCTATGCCAACCTGTTCATGGGCAAAGTTGAAAAAGAGTTTCTGGAGACCCAATCTCTCAAACCTCTCCTCTGGCTACGTTTCATCGATGACATCTTCATGCTTTGGACGCATCGAGAACCTTCCCTGACCACCTTCCTAGACAAACTTGACCACTTCAGCTCCATCAATTTCACCTGGACTCACTCCACCAACCAAATCACCTTCCTGGATGTGGATGTGCACATGAAGGAAGGACATTTGGAAAACTCCATCCACATCAAACCTACCAACCATATGCAATACCTACACTTCTCCAGCTCCCATCCATTCCACACCAGAAAGTCATCCCATTCTCCCTGGCCCTCAGAGGTCAACGCCTCAACACCTCCCGACAGAACTATAACCTCCGCTTACACCAAGCCTTGACCAACCGTGGATATCCTTCCACCCTGGTCACCAAACAAATATCCCGAGCTGCTTCACACACTCCCACCAAGAAACATGCCACCAATCCCCCTGCACTTGTCACCCAATATCACCCCCACCTAAACAAAATCAGACACACACTACGTTCCCTCCTTCCCATCCTGCGCAGTGATCCTGACACCAGAAATATCTTCCCTGACAAGCCCAGAGTTGTCTTCAAACGCCCTCCCAATCTCCAAAACATCCTGGTCCACCACAATCCACCTACTCACAATCAACTCGCACCTGCCCACAAATGCAACCGCCCAAGGTGCAAAACCTGCCCCATATTTGTCACTTCCTGCACCCTCCAGATCCACACTGCCACCGGCAAATTCACCCTCCACCCCAAAGGAACCTGCAACAGCTCTAACCTAATTTATATCCTCACGTGCAACATCTGTGGGAGCTTCTACCTGGGGGAAACATCCACAGCCATGAACCTCCGCATCAACAACCACCGCTCCTCTACCCAAAACCTGGACTTTGCTGTTGCCATTCACACCAATCACCACAATATTCCTTTTAATGACTGCTTCCAGGTAGCGATCATCCACTCCTTGCCCCACCAATCCACCAACACCTCAATACATAGAAGATGGGAGAGGGCCTACATATCGACCATGAATGCAACCACACCTCCTGGCCTGAACAAGGCCACCCAGTAACGCCCTCATCCCCTATCCTCACCCTCACCACCACCTTTTCCCGACCAACCCCCCCCCTCCCACTCACAGTTTTCGACAAGCCAGGCGAAAGAACCATTTTTTTTGTGGTACTGTCAACACTGCAGGTCATGCTTACTCTTCCCTCTAGTCACTTAGTTATACAACGTCTCTCTACTCCTGAAGATGTGACATACCATCACGAAAATTTGAATTTTTTCTTTGTCCGGTGACCTCAGACAAAAGATCCCCCCAGCATACTGACATTCCTCACCCCCAACCACCCACTGACTGCACCTCCATCTTGAACCTTTCCAACCACAACCTCACAACCACCGAAATTGACGTACTTTCCAAAGGTCTTACCTTCTCCCCAGCCTCCACCCCTAACAATTTCCGGCTATTATTTGACATACAAACTTTCGCCCGCAGACTTAGGTGGACATACTTTTGGGCCAAGAATCCCCCCTCCAAAGCTAATCCTTCTGACATACATCCCAGTCTCCTCCAATTCTGCCCCCCTTCCCCCCATGATCCCCCCTCCCTTCCCAACAACCACCCCCTCAAAAGATACATCACCTCTGTTGTCAACAATGTTTCCGACAGTACATACCTCCAAAACCCCTCTTCCCACCACAATCTAACCCCAGCCCAGCACCAAGCCCTCCGGTCCCTCCGCAACAACCCAGACATCAAAATCCTCCCCGCTGATAAAGGGTCCACCACAGTAGTCATGAACTCCTCTGACAACGTGGCGGAAGCCTCCCGTCAACTCTCTGATTCATCGACCTACAAGCCCACCACGGTTGATTCATCTACCACACACCTAGACAAAATTTGGGATTTTGTCCTCTCCCGAGGACCCCTGAAGGCCTATCCAATTCCACCATCTCCTCACTCATACCTGACAACCCCCGCACCCCCACTTTCTACCTCCTCCCGAAAATTCACAAACCTAAAAACCCCGGGAGACCCATTGTGTCCAGCTACAATTCACCCACTGAACGCATTTCAGCCTTTCTAAACTCTCACCTCCAACCCCTCGTCCAAGCCCTGCCCTCCTACCTCCGTGACACCAACCACTTCCTCAACATCATCCAAAACTTACCATCCCTACCACCCAACACCATCCTCACAACAGTTGATGTCACATCCCTTTACACAAATATTCCCCATGCCCATGGCCTCCGTGCCACGGAATCATTCCTTAACAGCCGACCCAAACCCCACAATCCCAGCACTCACTTCCTGATACAACTAGCCAACCTTGTACTTACCTGCAACAACTTCTGCTTCGGTGACCAACATTACCTGCAGATACGTGGCACAGCTATGGGTACCCGCATGGCCCCCTCTTATGCCAACCTGTTCATGGGCAGTCTGGAACAGGAATTCCTTGACTCCCAGCAACTGAAACCACTCCTCTGGCTAAGATTCATTGATGACATTTTTCTCCTCTGGACACATGGCGAACCCTCCCTCACAACATTCCTAAACCGACTAAATGAGTTCACCACCCTCAAATTCACCTGGTTCCACTCCAAAGACCAAGTGACCTTCCTCGATGTGGACATCCACATTGCGGGAGACCACTTGGAAACATCCATACACATCAAACCAACAACCACCTCCAGTATCTCCACTACTCCAGCTCACACCCCTACCACACCAAAAAAGCCATCCCATTTTCCCTTGCCCTCAGAGGCCAGCGCCTCAACTCATCCCCCTCATCCCGCCAAAACTACAACCTACGCCTGCACCAAGCCCTAACCAACCGTGGCTACCCCTCCACCCTCATCAACAAACAAATCACTAGAGCTAACTCCCACAACCGCACCAAACAACCCAAAACCAACCCTCCAACTCTGATCACCCAATACCACCCTCACATTACGAAAATCAGACATACCCTCCACTCCCTCCTCCCCATCCTGCACAGTGATCCCGAGACCAGAGACATCTTTCGGGAAAAACCTAGGGTCGTCTTCCGTCGCCCCCCCAACCTCCAAAACATCTTGGTCCAAAACACCCCCACCCCTTCCGCACCCCTTCCACCAGCCCACAGGTGCAACAAACCCAGATGCAAGACCTGCCCCATACTTATCACCTCCCCCACCCTCCTGATCCCTACAGCGGCAGGTGAGTTCACCCTTCACCCTAAGGGCACCTGCCACTCATCCAACCTAATTTACACCCTCATCTGTCAAATCTGCGGCAACTTCTACCTAGGCGAAACCTCCACCCCCTTCAATCTAAGGATAAATAATCACCGTTCCTCCACCCAAAACTCCGATTTCACAGTTGCCATCCACACCAACAGCCATAACACCACCTTCAATAACTGCTTCCGTGTTGCCATCATCCACCTTTTACCCCCCCCGCTCTGACACATCTTTCCGCAGGCGATGGGAAAGGGCCTATATAGCAGGCATGCACGCCACTATACCCCCCGGACTCAACCTAGCCAACCAGTAACTCTTTCCTCTCCTCCCCGAAACTACCCACCCACCTTACAGTAAACACTGGCTAAAGTATTTCGTGTTTCCTTTCAACTGTTTCTGGCAACACTGACCGTAGAGACGCTACGGTCAGTATTCTGTGCCTCTACTCAAAGTGTCGTCGATCTTTTATCTACCTTCTTGAAAATGCGACTCAGATCGCGAAATATTGAATTATTTCTATTCGTGTGGTAAGTGTTTACTGTCTCCTTCATTATTTGTGTGTGTGTGTGTGTGTGTATATATATATATATCCCTCCCTCCTTCTGCCATTACTGGTTTCTAGCGCTGTGGTTGTGTTGTGCATAAAAGCGGCCTAAAAGTTAGCAACATCATTTCCTGTTCCCATGCAGAGTTCCATAATGATATCTTAAAAACAAATTTTTTAAAAAAGTCAATAAATAAATAAATTGCCTGACATTTCCAGGTTTTCCAGGTCTGTTGCCACCCTGATTACATATTTCACACATGTAATTTCATTTCAATCAGATATTTCTTAATCATATTACATGGATCTAATAATAACAATTTAAACTGGTAGATATACATCGTAAAAAGACTAAAATTTCAAGCTCTGTTTTGGCAAAGTGTTCAAGAAAATACATATAAGGTGCTTATGTTGCATACATTAAAACACAATCAGGTTTCAATGACACAACAGAATCTATTAACATGATCAAAATGAACATAAATACACAGTATTACATAGAAAAACTTCTGATGACGTAAAGAAATAACCATATTTGAAACAAGAGAAAACAGTTTATTTGTAATATATTTTCTTAATCATCTTATATACAATACATGCACCATGAGAATATACATACAGAATGTAAGATCGTGTCAACTTTCTTCATAACTTTCTGTTTTCATGTCATTTAAACCCAACTCTTCATTCTGGTCATATGTTCTCTCATACTTTTCCACTGTCAAGTCAGAATCAGGTGGCTCTAAGCTCTGGAAAGAGATCATGACAATAATGACTACTTCATATAAATAAAGAGCTAGATTTCTTTTTGTTTCGTACATGTTAACACACAATATACAGAATAGCAACTGGCAGTCACCTCGGTGGAAGTGAACATTAAGTGATTGGCTTTCAGACGTATCACCAAAGTTCCCAGGCTTGAATTGCAGCCTGGGCTGGTTGTTACTTGTGAGTGTCCCTTCATCAATTTCACCTATCATCACTCATCCTAAATGTTGTGATTAGCCAAAAGTTACACAAAAGCAACACTACATAACACAATACAAATAATAATTGGCTAAATTTAATAGATAACGAAATGTCACAGGATGCTTAGAAACAAAATACAAGCTCCAGAATGTGTTACGTGCAATCCTTGGTTGAACCCTGTTTAAGGTATTGATTTTTTACTATTTGTTCCAACATCCATTTCTCTTCTGTCCATGTTGTAATTAACTAAACAAGGGAGACAAGAAACACTAGCAAAAAAACATACACTAGGGAATTTTTGGTAAATGCTATAATACTGAAAAACCTAAATTGTTGAAATGTGTGATCAGCAATTTATGGCATAATCATAAAGAGTAATAGTTTGATTATGACTAAAGTGTGGCTTACTCACAAATATAAAACTAAATTAATTGTTAACCGCTGGATCTACTGAAATCTTGTAGTTTCCTCTGGACCAGCATCATCAAGTAAATTTGGTAAAACAGATTTTCATTGCCACGTTGCACTTTGAGCACTGAAAAATTCAATTCTCATGAGAATATTCCCACTACGAAATACTGGTTTATGAAAATTGTAGTACGAACTAAAATGATAAATTTAAATTGCTAGGACTTAATATAATTGATGGCACGGTGGTTGAGAAGCACTGATATATGCCGTACATTATTGATATTATTATAATGTTAAATCTTTAGAAGTAAAAGTTCTCTTAAGACTCTCTCTAGACAGAAAGAGGCTGTGATTAGAAAAATGAACATATCTTATGTTTTGAACTAACAGAATGAGTTTAACCCACCTCCCCCAATATTTTTTTTTCATACTTCATGGGCTCCAAGATTTTTCAGCATTATCTTGTACCACCACCACTAACAAAAAGGAAAAAGAAACAAAAGACTTGATTACCTCAACATAACTGTTTCCTGCAGGATCATCCAAAATAAGGGTAACTAGTTTCCTTCCCAACAAAACATCTTCCATCTTTGCTAGGAATTCTTTGAAACGAGTTTTTGTATCTTGCGAGGCACTGTCACCATACCCAAACAAAGTGTCATTCTCAGTCAGCTGGTCTTTCATTGCCGTAAGAAGGCCTTCGACAGTTGTATATCGACCTCCCAACACGCTAGGTCCTGCTTCAAGCTCTAGTTCAGGTACAAGTATTGAGCAGGTATCGGACTACAAAAATATAGAGTAAAGGGAATTTAAAAATTAATAGAATGGATTAACCTTTAGAGGATGGCTTGTTTTGATCGAAACTACCCAAATTATACACTTCGTGATGGCTGGTTTCAATCAATGGCAGTAATTAACACACAGTTTCTTGAAAACTCCAGATGGTGTTTCAGTTTTGTCTTTTTTGTTAAGAGCAATTATTTTGATTGGCTTGATTTTTTTATATGTTGAAGTAGGTCATAATAAATTAATATTGTGCAATATTGAGACCTTGAAAAAATTTTCCCTTCCCTATAGAAAATGTCAAAGTTCAAGGTCAGACTGCCCATTTTTCATGAAAAGTGAAACATGGGTAAGTTCAGAGTGCTGTATCTTTGGAAAGCAACAAAACCCCAAACTTCTGTTTTGATATACTGTTAATATAAGACTGTTTGCTTATACAGGGTGTCATTTTAATGGCGCTCACGGACCACGGAAACTTATAGAGGACATCAAAACAAACAACTTTTCTCAGTAACATTTTTCTCGTTGGTGCGTCGTTTTGGCGCTACAGTCGTTCAAAAAAGCCTGTTTTGCCGCCTGAATGCTGACAACCACACACAACATTTGATTGCATTTGTGACGTCATATCCCGTCGTGAAGCGATGCGTTCCAGGGTTGCCAGGAACACACATATTCTGTAAAAAATGACATAGTTACAATCAGCCACATTATGTACCGTAAAAAAACACGAGAAAACACGTTTTTTAACCTAACAGGAAGTAAACAAACGATACGAAAAATGGTAGAAAGAAAATAGAATTCAAGTGGAATTGGTCATATCGAATTTTGTCTCAGTTTACATATCAAATATTTTCAAATCTAGTTACCAAGTTGGCATCTACAATTTAGTCTATCCACTTCCTCCTTCTGATACTAGTTGTCTGTGACACACTGAACAGATGACAAAATAGAAATGAAAGAACTCAAAATTCCAAAGGTAAGCAACAGATAATATAATGTATATTCAGAGCATTATGAGGCAAGTGTCAAAAATGATTGAAAATACAGGGATATAAGTAGTATTAATACAAGTTCTAAGACGACTATGTGTTTATCTATGCACCGGATACACATGTAATAGTTTGCAACTGTGAACAGGGTAGTATATTCGGTACTGATTCATCATTAGATTGTTACTGTGGTTGTACTTGTTTTAGCCGTAATGTAACAACATGAACCTCGGATACTTCCGTTATCAGCACAAAAGTACCGCATGGCATCTGGATAAAAACCTGTACATATCAACCTTGCAACAAGATTTGCAAATATTTGACATGTAGTTGGGCGTAAACAGCCACGTGTAAGCTGTAAGTCCAATAAAATTTATTGTTGTTGATATTTTAGATGTAGGCTGAGACAAAATCCGACATTGACATTTCATTTTGAATACGTGTTTTACCATTTCTTATATCGATGGTTCACTTCCCCCTTCCCCTGAGAGATGACTGCTGATCTTCTGGCTGGTAGGCTATGATGTTCGGTCTTCTGGACGCGTCTCTAGCTTCGTTTTACAGCTAATAATGTGGTTGGTAGTTTGTCATTTTTCACAAAATTTGTGTTCCTTGCAACTCTGCCGTACGCTGTTTCGCCGCAGGATATGACGTCACAGGTACGATGAATGTTGGGTTGGGTTGCCAGCATCCAGGCGGCAAAACAGTCTTTTTTGAACGGCTGTAGCGTCGAATCGACGCACGAACGAGTGAAATATTACTGGGAAAAGTTATTTGTTTTGATGTCCTCTATACGAATCTGTGGTCCGTGGGCGCCATTAAAATGACACCCTGTATACATTCAATTGTTTTGATGGGACATTGTTGCTTTCCACTGTTATGCGGCAACAGAGAGGATCCAAAATGCATTTTTTTCCTGTTTTCGGCCCTTAATATCTTGGTTAAGCAACACTACCCCAAAGATTTGTGTACTGGGCATTGAAGCTCACTATTAGGACAAGCTACCTGATATAGCACATTACTGGGATATTGATGCTGTTAGCAGATATAACCATTTGAATACTCAAAAATTGCAAAATCAGTAACTTTAGAATTAGACTTATCTCAAAACAGCATCAAGCCAAAAATAAACTATGTATGCCATCTTGTAGCTGAATATATGTACTAACACATGGAAATGAAAAACTTTGGGGCCTCGTCCCATTTTCGAGAAAAAAGAAATTGAAATGTTAAGAAATGTCAATGTAAATTATAGCAGTTCCTCCCCTATCAAAAAGTGGAACAGTCTTTCTCCTACTTTTCATTGTTCCAAATGGAACAGCACATGTCTTGACAAGTTGTGGGACAGTTTCCGTTTATCTTTCTTGAGTTCCGGGTTTGATGCAAGGTGGAGGTACAAGTTGTTTGGATTCCACTTTAAACTGCAAGTCCCCAGTCCCGATTAGCCTTCCTGTGCATAAACTGGGCTTAAAAACAATGCTCTACTAAGTTCTATATACAGTGGCATGCCAAGGACTTTCAAAAAGGGATGGGGGCCTATACATTCTCTTAGTAGGCAGTCATCTTTTGCCATCTTTTCTTGCCTGTGACATTCATTTTACTGGGCCAAAGGGAGGGGAGGGGGGTATTATCCACACCAACCCCATCTTTAGGCATGCCACTGAAGAGTATGTTCGCAAAATATTCTGTATTATTGTACCAAAGAAAACTTAACTTTCTTGTAAAAGTCTGTACACGTAGCACTATGCTGTGTGTGCGAGGTTCCCAAAATAAACAGATTTCAATTCAGGTAGGCCTAAGAGCAGATCTTCGTGGTGGAGTGGTTACCACAGCATGTCACAATGCCAGGGGACCCGGGTTCGTATCCTGGTCTGGGAATGATTGATTATTCTTTGTGAGTGTCGCTTCATCAATTTCATATCATCACTCACCCTCACTGCCGCAATTTCCACTTTCTTCCACCTAAACCCAAGATTTTTGAAGATCTTTAATAAACTGGTTGCCTGCCCTTTATATCTGATGGTTTTCCTTAATTTTGCAAGCACAGATTTTATTGTTGGGACTTGCCTGTCTACAGTGTAAAATTCATTAATTGTTCTCAGAACAACGCACATGTCAAAATCATCTACCATATCTGTACACGGGCGTGGACGATTTTTATTTCTACGGGGCGCACTGTATGATGATGATATTCCAGCACGAACCGCCAAACTTTCCTTAATGGATTTTACCGTACTTAAGACACCTGTTGCAACACAAACACGGTCTATAACTTTTTTAAGAGGCAACTTCAAATCATTTTTGTCAGCCTCTTCTTCCATAAATTGCAAGACGTTTGCGACAACTTCACACGCTTGTCTCCTAAGCGTACTATGGTAAATTTTGGAATGATAGCAGGCATATTTCATGTGTGAAACACATTACAAAATCGCACTTCTATACACTCAGCAGCAAGCTCAAGCCAAGCACCAGATCCTCGCATCTCGGCATCACTTTCATGAATGATTTCTAAGCATGTCATTCTGCGCAACCTGCTACAACACCGCCACAAGCAGGAAAACCATTTTAGGCTTGCTGACTAGCAAAGTGAGAGAACTCAGAGCTGTTCCGAAAACGCATTGCCTTTAAAGTGTGCCTGACTGTGTTTGGTCCACAGTAATCGAGTGGTAGGGAAGCAGGATGACACAGCGAACACATTTGGATGACATTATGTTTGGCCGGGTCATTGGCAGATTAGAGGCCAGCCAAAGTCAACGAGATGGACCAGGAGTTGTAGTCGCCAGTAGTGTCATTTATCGGCTGTGGAGATGATTCCAGGTGGACGGAAACATTCAACGGCAGTATGGGCAAGGTTGACCACGTGCTACAGGATCGTTATCTTGTTTTAAATGCCCGAAGATGCCCAACCAGCACAGCACCTGCACTGGCTAGAGACCTCGTAGCAGCCTCTGGGATACACATATCCCGTCAGACTGTGTTTCTTCAGCTTCGAGAGGTTGCTCTGTATGCAAGGTTACCCATCAGATTCATTCCCCTCACACAAAAACACCGCATAGCTCGATGAACATGGTGTATTGCCCACCGTGATTGGATCCAGGAACAGTGGGGTTCACAGATGAGTCTCAGTTTAGCCTGGAGAGTGATTCTCGGCACACCTGTTCATCTGGAGCACCCCTGGGACACATTACAACCCTGCCAGTATTGTGAAAAGGTGGTGCCAGTTTTTTCGTCTCGGGGTGCATCATGTTAGAAGCATGTACGCTGCTGCATGTGTTTCCATGGTGTACTGTGACGGCTGTGGTCTATAGGGATGGCATCCTGCAACAGTATGCAAAACTTTTCTGCGGTGCATATGGACCTGGGTTCCATCTGATGGATGATAATGCCAGACCACACAGTGTGTGCCTGTTGGAGGAGTATGTGCAGCATGAGGATATCACACGTCTGAAGTGGTCCGCTCACTCACCGGAACTCAATCCGATTGAACATGCATGGGATGCTATAGGCTGCAGTATTGCAGCTCTAACTCTACGGACCATGATAAACCTACGAAGGGCACTTGTCCAGCAATGGGATTCATTACCACAGGACATGCGGGAGGTCTGATTCACAGTATGAGGAGATGTTGTTCTAGCACCATCCACCACGAAATGTATGCCATGGTGTATGACATCACACCATATTAAGTGCTGCCCACCATCATTTTCCACTTTTCCTGTATACCTTGTATTAGTATTACTGTCATGTGTTTCAGTGTTGCAGGGCACGTTTTACTGCATCAATTATCACAGTGACAAAATGTTTTCTAGTGGATCTCGCAAATCCCTTAATATATGGACATGAGTGTACACAGTTTTCACAATTGTCCATGTTAAACATACTTCCATAATTTCAAAAAAGTTGATATTTCATGCCACACCATTAAACATCATAAAATTAAGAAAGACAATTAACAAGACCAACCAATATGCAACTTCTTTCAGTGATCCAAATTTTTACCTTGATCTTGATCTTTTCTCAGGGGCGGAAAAGCTATAACCAAGATCAAAAAGTGACTTGTATGCACATGGCATGGAGGCTCAAAATAAAATATAACATACAAAATTGCACAAAATATCATTGAATGTACCTTTAGAACATCACGTTTGAAGTTTTCTGCTCCTTTCACTTTTACTTCAATTCGCAAACCCATGGGCTCTATACCAGCTCCAGACTTTACCTCATTGGTTCGTAGACCACAAACATCACAGTTTGTTGCCATTATAACAACTTCTTTAAAACAAGGTATTTCTACATTGGATTAAGGAAATTAATCATACACTAATTACTTACATTCTAAATTCAAGAGAGTACAAGATTAGTACACATTTGATAATTTGATTTGATTTTTGTTATTAGCAGTGCTTCTGGCTAATTCTGACTATGAAGATGAGTGATGAAATTGATGAAGAGCACCCATGCCCAGACAACACAAATAAACAGCATGGTGAAACACACTTTAAAATGACATTGCAGTCATATGGTGTTGGTAAGTACTGGCTTGTTCCAGTTGATGTCAGAAGAGGATAGGTTTTTCAATTTGATTATGTTGTACCAAGATGAATAAAGATTTCCACATAAATTATAGTAGCTGCAGTTTCATCCTCTTCATCTCTCAACTACAGGGTGGAGTCGAAAGCTTGGACAGACTTTTAAAGAGTTCTTTTTTACTGCGCTGTTTATTTGTTTTGCACGGTGTTTAACAGAAATGTTGTCGGCACATGATGTAAGAAGTTTCTTAATGTCAAAGTGATGACCAGGCTGGGATTCAAACCCAGGACCCCTGGCATCATAGTGAGTTGAGTTAACCATTCCACCATGGAAATTGGCTCTATGGGAATATGAATCATGTCTGTTCCATATGGCTTTCATAGATTACATTGCATGGTTCTGAGTGCAATACATTGAACCCAATATGGCAGAAAATAGTATCTCTCAAAAATAATCAAAGTAATTACAATACAATGATTGTAGCCTGTGATAATGCATGGTGAAAGTAATTTAGTATACAATATCATGTACTATCAAGTAGTGGTGGTGGCCAGTTCTGACCTGCACCCCTACGTTTCTTCTGGTTGAATGACAGGCCAACTAGTCCCTGGAAAACATCTCGTCATGAAACCCACGAGAAGACAAGAACAGCAAGGTAACATGAGTTAAAAATTGTGAGGTGGAATCTTAAAGAGTTCGAACAGACCTGGAGTGGAATAAGATTGTTGAAGGTATATGCAGCAAGGTTATTAAAGGAAATACGGAAGGCAGGCAAAAACAATGAAAGGCCAGAGAAACAATGGGTAGAGGATAACCCGAGGCTAGTCATTCCTTCATATTTCTTCTTCCATCTAATCATCATCCTTCCTCATCATTGAGGACAACTGAATAATCAATGTGTAAAAACAAGATTTATCCAATGTGAGAAAAGTAAAAAAGCATTACATACAAGCATGATATTTGGGAAGGGGGGAGGGAGAGAGATTAGCCAGGTTACGTAAATAAAAGGATACTTGTTACTTTCATGTTAGTCTTGCATGGCACATTGCACTTGGGGTTTGGACAGTTGGTTGGAAACTGAAGAACTTCCCCTTGCATATCTTCAAATGTAACTTCATCTGCTGGCTTCACCAACTCAACTTTCTCTGCACCAATCTCTTCCTGGTCATACAAACCAAGCAAGTGGTTCTGCTCCTTGCTTCTCACAAACTGTAAGGATTCAGAGTTGGGGTCCTTCTGTGGGGCACTGGGATTCTCAATGAAACTGTTCCCACTTATATCCTCCATTATCTGTAAAGGTAAATTATATATGTATAATAATAAAAAAAAACATTACTGGATTTTGCAGACATGCAACCTTATTGTTTTGCTGCATTTACTGAAATAGTAAAGTTCAATTTAAAACAACAGTGAAATATCTCCTACCAGCATTTTCTCAATGGACCAATATTGGAATGGGGTATCACTACAAACTATACACACAGTTGGGTCAAATATTTATAATTTGATCACTTATTTCGACATCTTCAAGTGTTCAAAACTGACATTGAAATTTTTTTCAGGCTTACGTTTGAATCTGGCAGCCATTTTTAATCAGCAGCGTGTGGTGATTTTAGCATTTTCAGACCTTCACAATAATCACACTAATTACGATTGTATAATTAATATAATAATTAATCTATAATTCCAAATGTAATGACTCAAAAAAACAATTTTCTTCAGAAATAAATGCCCTTTCTTTTTGTTTATTATTATTTTTGCTTCCCGATTAGTAGTTTCCATGCTATACTAAAATAAATCCGATAGATGTTTTTCATAATTTCTTATCTTTAGAGTTGAGTTTGAGTTGATGTTTTAAGTCCACTTTGTGCACAGTAAGGCTAATCAGGACTGGACCTACAGTTTAGAGTGGAATCAAAACCACTATGTGCCTCCACCAGGTATCGAACCCGGGACCCCTAGATTACAAGGCGACAACGCTACCACTGCGCCATCTGGGAGGTCCTCTCATCTTTAGAGCATAAAATAACCATGAAGGGGCAAAACACCTTCACAATATTTCTCATGTTTACTGTGCGGTGCCGGGTAAGCCCAAAAATTGTTAAACATATGAGGTGCCTGGGTCCTCTTTGTTTCTATAAGCTCCCCAAAATTGATAATTTGAAAAAAATCCAAAGTTTGATGTACGAAATGGGGGACTTCATAAGGATGCTTTCATTTGGTCCAGATATGCTGTAGCTCATCTTTATATTCAATAGGCATGATTTGGACATTGTAAAGTATTTCAGGGCTAGACTTGTGATTCAACTGCATTACAGTAGGCCATTATCTGGTTATATTTTTACACATAATTTGGATGCGAAAACATTTCTGGGAATAGATTGTTGCGTTCTCAGGTGATATTTTAGCAACCTATAATTTAATACACAGTTTATTCTACATATTATATGTAGCGGAGTATTTATGATTTTAATAAGTGAACGTAAGATTTTCTTAATTCTTAAATGATAAAGTGTTCATAATAAAACGTTTGTGTAATATTTTGTTATGTGATAAATTTAATTATTTAAATGCTGGCACATTATATAATATGTGAATTGAGCAATAGTTACAAAAATTACAATCAATTTCATGTTTAATGTTGAAAAATTACGTAAAAAATTAATGCTTTCAATTTGAATTTGAATTTAAAATTTTGGGTGCATAATAAGCACTAAGGCTATTTTGCACCCATCACATTATACGGGGTCCAGCCCCTTATCGTTACACAGAACACCTCTAACGATGCAGAACTAAAATAAAATCATAAAATATTAAAATCTTCTGACTTTCGTTAAAAGCTGAGGCTGTAAAGGAGCACTCAGCACGAATAAGGACAAAACACAGGACAACACAAACAAAATTATACTGGCCATGGGGCCAGTCGCCAGAGCCTCGTTAGTCTGTAGTCCGGGGTGTACTATGTGGAAGTGAAGTTGACTATTGGGTGCACTACGAGGAGGGAGCACCCCTTACACCCCTAAAAAATTAATGTAAATTTTAGAAAAAGTTATAAATATAAACAATTGAATATCCAGTATTGGACTTCCGTTAGAGAAAAAAATATGTCCATTAATAGATATCTAGTACTGGGGATTATGGATATCCAATGCATACCCTTGGATATTTGTGCTGCATGTTCCATTATTGTAGTTTTGAAGTTGGCAATAGGGAATCTTGTACCCTTGAATTCAAGATGATTCTCTTAAAGGAGGAGGAGGGATTTGGTTATGTAATCCAAGACACAAAAATTAATCTAATACATAAATATAATGCTTAGAACATTTTCACTCCAAGTGTTTTAAAGATATTCGGGTAGTTCATGAATTTTGACCCTGTACCTACATATAATACATAGTTTCATATTTATTATACATTTTTTATAAGTCTACATTTCATATGTATTTATAGTTATCTTTTGCCTTGCAGTTTCTTCATTTGCCAGTTCCACACGTGCTTCATTTAGTATTGTGAAAGGGCTATTTTGGGGTACATTTAATCTTAAATATTTTTCTTATTTGGAAAAACACCTTCACCAAATTTTAATATTATGTTGAGCATGAAGAGTTCTCACTGTGGTGCAAATTTCAGATTTTTCCTCCATCCCCCAATTGGGGATACAGGGTATCAAACTTTGGATTTTTTTTTCAAAATTTTAAATATTGGGGAGCTTGTAGAAACAAAAGGGGGGGGGCAGACACCTCATATGTTCAAGAATTTTCAGGCTTACCCGGCACCGCACAGTAAACATGAGAAATATGGTTAAGGTGTTTTACCCCTTCATGGTTATTTTGTGCACTAAAGATGAGACATTATGAAAATACATTTGGAATCCTAGAACAAAAGTTACAGCGATTAGTGTGAAGGTCTGAAAATGCTAAAATCACTGCATGCCGCTGATTAAAAATGGCTGCCAGATCTAAACGCAGGCCTGAAAGAAATTTTCACTGTCGGTTTTGAACACTTGAAATATGTTAAAATAAGTGGTCAAATTATAAAGAGTTTCAAAAATGGTGAGGCGACAAATTAATTAGAAATTGGTCGAAATGGTATGGAATGACCCAGTTATGTACTTGTGAACGTGCAGTTTTGTTTTAAATTGAACACACTGTAGTTGAATAAGCTGCAAAATACAGAAAAGCACATGAACGACGTTGTTTTGAAGGGGAAAAGCTAAGTATTCAGTTACTGTTGAGTTCTTTGTAATGGATATTAAATAATAGCCTGTATTCATGTTTGGAGAATAAAATACACTGTTGATAATAATTAGACGTAAGCGATCTGAACATCAACAGCGGTCTGGTGCATTGCATTTAGCTCCCGCTACTGCAATAACTTAATCCCAGCATACACAGCAGATGAACTGGCTACACTAGCGCTCCTAGCGGCAGACAGGGAAACGACAGGAGCCGGAAACCAACCCAGCAGTGAAGGAATGAGTTCCCAAGCGGATGGTGGCAGAGGCCACTGAAATTAATAGAAATTCTACAAGTAAGTTTTGCGGAAAAAGCTAGTAACTTGCTTATGTCTAATTATTATTGATAGCTTGTAATTATTATCAGATAACACAAGAAGCTTTTTTTAAAAAAGTATTGCAAATTCAAATCCTAGTTTTCAGAAAAATATGAGTAGCAGCATCCTGTCTCTCATAGACCTGATCTGTCACTAGTGTAATCATTGTAGCGGTTATTATAGTGTTACATATGATGCATAAATAAATCAAAGTTAGTCTGAAAAATAAATGAAAGTTTGTTTGAAAAATATTTAAAAATAAATACTTACCAGCGTGAATGGAGTTTCAAGACTTCGTAATTTCTGGATCCTGTCTAGAAATTGGTCTATTTGGCTAGCTGCCTCTGGGTTTTGAATCCTTCTTACAGGCTGATCTTGCTTCAATCCTGTCATGGCTCGACTGAGGATACCTTCCACTGTTGTTACTTCTGCATGAAAGACAACCAAGATTAGGGCTGAGCCGATAACAATGTTGATATATCGGTAGTGGCCATGGAATTTATTCACAGATACCAGCTAGCCAGGTTGGTGGCCTAGCAAGTTAAGTGGATTTCCTTTGATCTCACCACCGAAGTTCCAGGTTTGAGTCCCAGCCTGGGCATGGGTATTATTTACAAGTGTCCCTTCATCAACTTCATAATCACTCATTCTCATCATTGCGATAAGCCAAAAGTGGCAGAAAGTGATGTACAATAACAAAAATACAAATACAAATAAATACAAATACAGATAACAGCTGATACTCTTCCAGTTTGAGTATTCATGGGATTATTTCTCTTGTAGTCTGTGCAACAATTTTGAGGAGTCTAATTATCCTGGAAATTTTGCAAAATTTGATATTTACAATGTTCAAGCATTGGTATTGGTGAAAATCAGAATATCAGCATTGGCATTACCATTGATTCAAAGTGATATTGGCTTAGCTCTAGTCGCAACCAACCAGTGATCGAAGCATGTTTTACACCAAGTGGGTCCAGAGTATGATGATATACAGTGGTGGAAAGGAATACTTAACTCACGAGGTTTTAATACCAGTAGCCTTATGGGTGAAGTATTTTTCTTTCCACCACTGTACCTTGATATGCTGTCAGGAGTGTGAAGTAGGGAATAAAAATTGTATAGTTGTTGCTTGAGAAGTGTTGAAAGTACAATACCTTCTGTACTCTGTTACAGAAGCCTGTGGACCAATCGGTCGAAAACAGATCTTCTGCGTAAGTAGTGACTCGAGAGGGCTCAACCAATGAACCTCCAAGAGGGAATGGCATTCCATGAGGGGGCAACATGACTGCACCTACTAGCCATTTGCAGCAGCATGCATTGCTCTTTATTAAATAAAAATACAAGTTTAACTTGCGTGTAGTTTAAAAGGTTTCTTTCGACTCCCTCGCAGGGTCCTTCTTCAGGGTTATCCAATAAGGTCACATTAAAAGGGTGAAAACAATCATGTAAATGGTTAAAACAATTAAAGGATCAATCTTCTTCATTGATTCAAAATGTAGGTTTTTAAAGGGAACCTTTTAAACTAAACGTAAGTTAAACTTCTATTTTTATTTAATAATTTGCAAGCTGTGGTTTTGTGAATGTTTAAGAAATTACTTGGGCACTGCTCTCTACTCACTTCCTCCCCTTCTCTACTGTTATGCACAGGCTCTACAGGCCTCTGAAGCAGACTGTAGCTTCGAGTTAGAAATTCACAAATTTTTGAATTTGAATATAAAATTTTGGGTGCATCAGCATGTAGGTATTTTGCACCTGTCACATTATACGGGGTCCAGCCCTTACCACAACAAAAATAGCATAACTGTAATGTCTCTCTACTAAAATATTCTGACTTAGGTTAAAAGCTGAGACTGTAAAGTGGCACTCGGCCCAAACAAGGACAAAACACAGGACAACGCATACACAGTCCTACGAAGATTATACTGATCGTAGGTTCAGAGGCCAGAACCTCGTTAGTCTGCAAATGCAGTCCAGGGTGTACTACGTGGAAGGATCACCCCTTACCCTAAATATAGAATTTTCAAACTAGAATTATGACAACAAATTGCTCCAAAATCATAATATTATATTACTGGCTGGTTACTCTTAAGACGATGATAAAGTTTAAATATAATTGGGACATTTTCAAGTATGTTGGAAAAAGTCATGTATCATTGCATGATTTCTAGGATATTTAGACTCCGCAAGACATTCAGACTTTGAAAATGTTGTACAGGTTGCTGTATCAAGATAAAATTACACCTAATTCTTTCCGATACTGACAACACTGGTTAGTATCAGGTGACACCAATACATCTGCATTTTTACAACAAAATTCAGGTCTGTACTGCACATGGTAACAGAGTAATTGTTTCTTTTTTAAAAAAATTGGTAGCTGGTAACCACATTTACATTTTCTGCATAGGTGCCAAAAGAGCAAATTCTGCTGTGAATGTTACTATACAGGTTATCTGCACAGATGTATGTATACCTACAATCATTGAATCAGAATTGAAGTTCACAAGAGACAGCAACTTTAATAAAAACTAGAAAAGGAAGAAATAAAACATACCGTACCTCCCTTCTGAGACTGAGCAGGAACCTCAAAGTTAATTTCAGGAATCTTCACAGAGGCATAGTCCGACTTAACAACCTGGCGATTGAGATCTTGCATCTCCTTCACTTGTAATGTAATCCGAATACCCTTCTCCTGAATTTTTCCTCCGGGTTGAATCTCATTATTTTGAAAATTGCAATGCTCACACTCAAATGACATAAGGATAATTTCTTTATAGTATGGAATCTTTGTGAGCAACAGCCGTGTTATTCCCTACAAAGATGATGACTTAATTACTTTAAAATCACTCATCAATTTCAATTTTTTTTAAAAAATATTGCCAAAAAGTGATATCAGGAAGACACTTTATATCTAACATATACAGTAAAATCATACTAATACAGTGCGTCCATTTCGATCTGCAGCCGAGAGATCGGGAGAAACGTGGCGGGCGGCGCTGACGGAGATGCCGACATTTGAGACCTGTAATGCCCGCTTATTTTTGTGGACATCTTGCAAAACGAGCACTAACCTGTGTTATAACACGCAAAAGTTCTTCTGTAATTCTTCCAAGTTCCACCCTTATATACACAAATAAATACGCTTTAGAAATTATATTAAGAGCCACAGATAATACTCTGTAAAACATTTTAATCATAGTTTTGACCAGTAACGCCCTGCTTAAGTTCATATCCTTGAAAGAGTTTTGTGTCGATGGGGATCGTTTGGAGGTTTCGAATGTGCAACACTGTATCAAGATTACGCTGCAGACGAACCGTTAAAAGCTAATGGTGTTCGTGAGCTTCCTTCCACTCCGAAATCTCCTAGCTCAAGTTTTTTGTTCCTTCGCGACTACAGAGCTGTGAATATAATGGCAGGCAGATGTAAACCAAGAGCGTGTTAATTTCGTACTGTGCGTAAGTGTTTTATTCTTGGTTACTTGCCGTTACTTGTTTGTGTTATTGCAGTGTGTATGTGTGTTGTGTCAGTCAGACGATTGGAATGCCAGCCGCAAGGTTCACATTAGAACAAAGAATTTTTATGTATGACACTTACGTGAAAACAGACTCGTGTCGAGACGTGTGTAGGCAATTTGTACAGAAATTCCCAGGCGTTTCACCTCCACATAGAGATACGGTTAGACATCTTGTCCTTAAATTACGAGAAACTGGATCGTTAAATTTTAAAACACCTAAGCAAAAACGACGGATTCTAACCGAAGCAAAACTCGATGAAATTGGTGCAGCGTTAGAACGTTCTCCAAACAAACCTCTACGCCGTGTTTCACAGGAGATGGGCATGTCAAAATCATCAGCACATACAGCCACTAAGCTACTAAAATTAAAACCGTACAGAGTTTCTATAGTGCAAGAATTACGGCCCCCTGACAACGTAAGTAGAGTAAATTTCTGTAATTGGGTTTTGCAGAATATTGTAGATGGTATTGTTGATCCACAGTTAATAATTTTTTCGGATGAGGCATGGTTTCACTTGCGTGGTCATGTTTGTTCACAGAACAATAGATACTGGAGCACTGAAAATCCCCGAATAATACACGAAGTTCCGTTACATGATGCAAAAATTGGTGTGTGGTGTGCTGTAAGTGCCAAAAGAATAATAGGGCCTATATTTTTTGAAGACACAATAAATTCAGAGAGGTACCGCACACAAATACTCGCGCCGTTGTTTCAGTTGTTATCAGATAATGAGAGACAATATGGGTATTTTCAACAAGATTCGGCCACAGCCCATACCGCTGCTGCTTCTTTGGACGCCATAAGGGAGGTGTTTGATGACAGAATAATTTCAAGAGGTTTATGGCCTTCACGTGCGCCAGATCTTACCGTATGTGACTATTATTTGTGGGGAACCTTGAAAAATAGAGTCTACCGAAATAACCCTCATAGCATCGACGAACTAAAAAACAATATAAGGGCAGAACTAGGAAGAATTACGGAAGAAGAACTTTTGCGTGTGAATCAAAATTTCATCAAACGATGCCAGGAATGTGTGAATGTAGGTGGACATCACTTTGAACAACTCTTATAACACAGGTTAGTGCTAGTTTTGCAATATTTATATAAATGTCTGCATATGTCCATAAAAATATGCGGGCATTACAGGCCGCAAATGTCGGCACCTCCGTCAGCGCCGCCCGCCACGTTTCTCCCGATCTCTCGGCTGCAGATCGAAATGGACGCACGGTACATATAGAGAAAGAATAGACATTGATAATAATAATACAAATAAAATAACTAAATATGCTGACCAAGGCAGTAATTTATTTTATTAAAAACAAACTAAATGTAACGTTTCAACCTTCTAGCAAGGTCTTCTTCAGACTCTGTATCAAGTACAAAAGTAACAAGATACAAAAACAGGGTATTATATATACACAAACATTACTCCCTCCAGACTATTTAGAAAGTTGTTTGGAACTTTCTAGCAGGTGACTTTCACTTGTCAACTTTACTTTCACCTAAAAGGCTAAACACAATTACTTCCATATAGAATGTGGTTGGACTTTTAATCTCACGCTCTTTTCCCTTCATTTTTCTTCCTTCTCCTCTCCTCTTTCTCTCGTCCTTTCCACTCTTTCTAACATCTTCTTCCATTCTTTGTTTAACTTCAGTCTCCCATTCCAGTTCATTGTGTCTTCTTCACCTTTCTTATCTATTTCCTTGGCTTCCTTCCATTTTCTCACTAGCATTCTCTTCTCCCTTCCTATCTGCTTAGCCTCATTCCACTCTATGTCATCCTGTTTCAAACAAAGAATGGAAGAAGATGTTAGAAAGAGTGGAAAGGACGAGAGAAAGAGGAGAGGAGAAGGAAGAAAAATGAAGGGAAAAGAGCGTGAGATTAAAAGTCCAACCACATTCTATATGGAAGTAATTGTGTTTAGCCTTTTAGGTGAAAGTAAAGTTGGCAAGTGAAAGTCACCTGCTAGAAAGTTCCAAACAACTTTCTAAATAGTCTGGAGGGAGTAATGTTTGTGTATATATAATACCCTGTTTTTGTATCTTGTTACTTTTGTACTTGATACAGAGTCTGAAGAAGACCTTGCTAGAAGGTTGAAACGTTACGTTTAGTTTATGTTTTTAATAAAATAAATTACTGCCTTGGTCAGCATATTTAGTTTTTCATAATCATGGAAACAAGGCTTAATGGTGTTATAAATAAAATAACAAATTCAACACATATACCTATACTCTGTCCATAGCAACTGCAAAGTTGATGTAAACAAAGACATATGGCCTTGGAGAGAACTTTGATTTCAATGGCAACTGTTCCATCTGCTCTACGGATGAGCTGAGTTGAGAATCACGCAATGAGGACGTTCACAAGTCACATGCTATTGTTTACACTCACTTATTTCATGCTACATATAAAAGTAAACAATAACTCTGTTAAAATAGAAAGAAATATGGAAAGACACTATCTTATGCCTTTGCTGGACAATATATTTTATTCATATTATTTCTTTTCAAATTAAGTGCAAAACAGAAGAATTCTGTACTTTTTGTATAGTTAGTATTCTCTTTTCTTAAATTAACATCACAAATAATCATATTAAATAGACGTAAAACTTGAGATATAAGTAAATAAGATGATTTGTAAAGCAATTGAATATACAATTAATCTTAGGAATTTTATGTGTTTTTTGTCATTAAGTTTCTGATCAAAAAGCACACCTACATATTTTTTTTTACCTAGAGTATGTGATGCAAATATCCACTTTGACATCTAAAAGTGAGTAATCACCCCAAAAGACAATGTCTAAACTAGCAATAAACTTTCACTTCATTTAGTGAGAGGTCATTAATATGCTGCTGATCCTATATACCATACATTCAGAAGAAGTTGGAAGAAGTTTACTCATAACAAATATGATTCCTGCAGACAGAAACTCACATTTTCTCCACAATTCATACACAGACTCTCAATTTCTGTTGCTTCCAGCTCAGGATCATCTGCTGTTAAATCTCTAAATACTGGTTTCTCGCTTTCTCCCATTTTGTTTTCACTGGTTTCTGTCATATGGATGGTGACTTTCTACAAATAAGGAGTATTATTACTTCATACTTATTGTTCATAAAGAAAACTAAGCAAAACTTATTTATATACATTCTTCATATAAATCTTGAAAAAGGAACATTATATTGTGTCAAAACTTTGAGCAATAAGAAACTTAGTTACTGAAAAAAAAATAGTTTCATTTAGTGCAATTAAGAATGTGACTACGTGGATAACAAAAATTACCTCAACAATCTAGAAGCATTTAATATTAAGCAACTTACTTAATTTTGAAAGGCACTGAATGTTCCATTCACTCACTTAAATACTAGGCATATAACCAATTGCTTACAATACTTTTTGCCTTTTAAAAAGAATGTACCTAGGTATTTTTTACATTACCTCATGTCATGTAAAGTCATGTCCACATTACTCTTCAATATTCAGATGAATATTTTGAATTTCTTCAAGTTTTACAGTATTCAAGTAGTAAATTTTGTGATGCAAACTAAAAACTAGTTCTGATAGTAATTAGGATAATATGGACATACACTTTACTAAACGATCAAATAAAATTAGCACCAATTTTACTGATAAACCTGTTCCAGATCAAATAGAACAAAAAGTTACCCTTCAATGTTCTAATTGTATGTTGTTGTTTTCTTTTTAGAGGGGGGGCAAAGTTTTTTTTGTTTTAAGTCTACTTTATGCTCAGGTAGGCTAATCAAGACTGGGTCTACAGTTTAAAGCAGGATCAGAACCAGTATATGTCACCATCAGGGATGTAATCTAAGACCTCTTGTTTATAAGGCAATGATGCTACCACTATGCCATTGAAATTTAGTGAATGGCTATGGGACAAAGACTCTGAAACATTACTCAAACACTATACTCTGAAACATTATTTTGAGTTTCTCATTTAAGTTGCGACAAATATCCTTCAACAGTTCATTTCTTACATTTGCTTTTATTGCAATGTATTTATTTAGCATGGCCTGAGTGATTTTACCCTTCACCCATATCTTGTTTTGAGACATTGGATTGTTTGTCTTTTATAGGGCTCACCAGAGGCAACTGCCATATATGTAACTGCTGTTACCTGCAGAAACAGTAAGACATAAGAAAAGGAGAAAGTTCTTTAATTCTGCTAAAAATACTTTACAAATTAGCAAGAGAATGCAACGTATTTGACACAGCCGTCTAACCCATGGTCACTTGCTGCAAGGGCTGGACCCTCCAATGTGTCGTGTTTGTAATGTTATTTTAAGTATTAGGCATATTCTTGTTGAATGTGCCAAATTTGTTTTCCTCAAGCAGACTTTTAATCTTCCCAACAGTTTGTCACCCCGGTTGGGAGATGACAACCAAGTTTTATTGAATATTTTTAGCATTTTTGTGAAGAACTGGACTCTTCCACTGTCTGTGAAAGAGCTTTTAGTTCATTCTTACTTTTTAATGTGTTGCGTTTGTTTTGTGCAGGCCCATTTACAGCCTTGCACTTTTAATGTTTCCAAAGGGCTTTTTACACCCTTTATTTTAAGTTTTAGGTAAGTAATCTTAGATAAGGGGATATTTCCCTGTATACATTGAAGGGTGCAAAATGGCGTAAAGTTCAGAGGAACCCATAATTCAATCAATTAATAAATCTTTGAGATTTGTAGTCTTCCACTGAACAGAGCGGGATACATGGAATGGCGAGCCACCCAAGAGCAGACATTGACCCCAACATGAGGGGTAGGAAATACTGAGGGTGGGTTGCTTACATTAAGGGGTGGTTGTTACTGGGGAAGAGGAACAGAACAGCCAATGGAAAACACGCATGAGAATCCAACCCCATATACTGTGGTTCTTTTTGCGCTTGAGCAGGCTTCACGTCTTCTGATGCATGACCACTGAAAAGACTAGCGGCAGAATATGAACTTCCACCTGAAAGCATGGGAGTTTACGCACAACAGATGCATTATAATCCTTTGGAATTAATGGGAACATCATGATCACACCTTTATTTTCCATTGCTTTTCTGTGTTCTCAAGTTCTGGCAATAGAAATTAATGGCAACTGAAAAATGCATGAGAGATTTAACATGTGTTGTTGTCGTACCGGTCTGGGTGTTTATTAACACCACTTCTCTGCACATTTACTGTGGGTATGCCATATTTTACTATTAGCATTAATTATATTCGAAAAACTTTCAATGCTAGCCAATGTACTAGAAATCACTGACACAGACTTTTTGTTGAATTACATTCAGTCAGAGTCTTGAAGTCGTAATAAAGACAGCTGGCCAAATGTTCTACATTACTATGTTCAACTATTCTGTAGGTAGTTGTTTTTGACAGGTAAAAATTCCACGAAATCCACTACACTGGGGGTTGGGGTCATTCTGTCTTTTAAAGGGGTGGTTGCAAACTATTGGTCCACAACACAAAATGACCAACTGCGTGAGAATGATTGAAGTTATGATGAAACTGAGCTCACCACCATGTTTCCTGTCAAAGTCTAACCTATTTTGATATGTTACATGACCACCTTTTCATTTAAGAAAATGATGTTGATTCCAAGATGGCAGCCATCTTGGTAGCATGGTCTGGATGTTTTTACCCCTTCCCAACATCATGTCTTGCGACATTGGGTTTATTTGTATGTCTGGCCTTTAAATGGGTGGTTCCAAACTAGTGGATCACCCTGTATACAAACTAGAGTTGCAAGCTGTTTTTTTTTTCTTAGATAAAAAGCTGGCTTTTGGGGGGGGGGGAATGGAAATTTTGGCTTTTTACCAATTACAGCTAACTTATTTCACTTGAAGTTACTGTCTTGAGTTTACAGGTTTGTAGTGACATATTGTACAACTAGCAAAAAAAATTACATGATGAAGCAGCCAAGAGGCAGATATTGGCCAATCCCAGTGCAGGTTCACCACCTCTATTTTTTAGATTTTTCCTCTTTGAAAATAAATTACATTGTTCCCTAGGATGTTCCCAATATTTCCGTATTACTTCTGTTCATAACATAAATGTAATGTAACAAGGAGACAAAATGTACTTGGTGGGGATATCAGACGCCATCTTTGAATGCATCTCATTCGAGACACTCATGTCAGTGACAGTGTGCAATTGGTTGGTAATGATGGTAATATCTGAAATTATTGCATTTAATAAACAACTGCACTTCTACAAACAAAAAGAATTAATAAAAAAATACTATGGATTTTGTGAGTTTTAGTGAATGATAAAATATATGTGAGACACTCATGCAATAATTGGTTATTATTTTTTATTAATGATAGTAATTTTTGTAATTATTATAATTAATAAATAACAGCACATATATAATCAGCAAAGGAAGCAGTGTTTCAATAATAAAATGGTTTCTTGAATTTTAGTGATGATAAAAAAAAAAGGTGTGGACCTGTGAGCCTCTCCCCGGTATATACAGTAAGTTGCTTGTACGGCACAGGTAAGCTAGGGTTAAAACTAAACGTGTAGTCCTGATGAGCATAACTGACTATGAAATGGACTTTAAAAAAGCTTTTACATGTTTGTATCTCAATTAAAATGTTGATGTCATAAAATATGAAACAAATGTTAATATGAAAATATTTGATGTTGCGGGACAATTAAAAAATCTTTACTGTTGACAACACATATGCAGACGTATACGTATTACGTGAATCTGTGTATATATCCTGTTTAATGGAGCTTTGAGACGGAAGCGATATGTTGCTCTTGGAAACCAACACTTAGAAGTAAATGTAACCTATCGAACCGAAGCAACATAAGCTGCAAGTGTCACTTGTCACTTGGCCTGTACCATTTTCTCAGGGAACTTTCAGACCAAAGCAACAGACCTTTTGAACCAAAGTGCGACAATGAGCTAAACATGTCATTTGCATTTTGCTCTGATTATACTGTTTTCTCAATAGCATGCATCGTGCTGCTTTGGTCTGTTGTTCTTGCATGCACAATGATTTTTTTTGCTTTATACTGCAAGAGACTGTGTCACTTGTCATCTGTGACTTCAGTCTGAAGGCTCCTTCAGTGGCATGCATCACGTCACAAGTCTTGTTTGCGCATGCGTGTGGGATGCTTGCTTACAGACTGAAGGGGTCCAAGTCACTTGTCACTTCATTCTGTTGCTTTAGTCTGAGTGTTCTTTATACTTAACAAGATTGTTTGCTACTTCATCCGAGACTTAAGACTTAATATAGTTTGTAAATCACAGAGAACAAATTGCAAGTACTGTTGTTGGAAAAAGGCTCTTTTATAGAAGGTTCCTTTCATAATAATGAATGGTCCTCTGGAGTAGAATAAAGTAATGCTGTTGCCTTGTGATAAGAAGGGGTCTGAGGTTCCTCAGTGGAGGCAGAGTGCTTCGGATCTCATTTCAAACTGTAGGTCCAGTCCAGATTTCATAAATAGATTTTTTTTACATTTGTGGCCAGTCTTATTTGTTTCTGCTTCAGTGCCAGTGTTTTTCAACCGCCGGGCTGCTAAAGGTCTGTTGCACCCAAGGGTTGATGACTAATCTAAATCTAATTTCATATTTGACAGCAAGTTTATACATAATTGAAGTATGATTGTGCCATAGTTGATATATTAATATTAATTGAGGGTGCATCTTCATTTCCATATAAACTCTAAAGATCAGAAATGTATTTATGAGTGAAATTGTTGGGATCAGGGCATCAACTTGTAACAAATAAATTTACTGGTCTGTGGTCTCACAAAGGTTGAGAACCAGCGCAACAAGTAGCCAAAATACATCACGAGTTGCCCCGTGACCAGGTTTAGTGCGCATTTAACCAAATTATACATGATGTACTGGAAAGCCAGAATATGAATATATTTTACTAAACACAAAATTTAATGTAATGAGATTTGATACTAGATTTTCAAAAGGTAGAGCAGTATTTTTTTTCTTTTTTTGCTTCATGTAGCCTATGTAGCCTATTCGTATAACAAATTCAAACGTTGAAAATCATATCATACTTTTAGGTTATATTAAAAACACATACAAAACTATTCTAGTTCTGTGAATATGTTTATACTACATAGCCTACCAAAATATGAAGATAACACTGAAAGAACCGATCATTAAAAAAAGCCAGTTTTTTTTTACAACACTGTCTAGCTACAAATTTCATATTGCCAATTGTATTGTATATTTAGAAATGAGTGTCTATTTTACAGTAGGGAGATAAACAAAAACCCAACCCAAAAAGCAGCGGAAAAAAATCTGTTTTCTTTCCAAAGAAGCCACTTTCTTTTGGACCACTTCCAACTCTAATACAAACATATGTAAATCTACTAAATATACCTATGTTGTAGCACAAAAATTCATGCAGTTACTTTTCTGAAATAGTCACAAATATAATCATTGGCACTCTCTGTTGATAGTTATAATAAATTAAGAAAGGTCTTGGTAATGTGCAGTAGTGTTTTTAATTAAGGTCTCCATTAGCGTGTCTCATAAATTAGCATAAATTTTATACATCAGCCATCAAAATTTCACAACTTTCTTTTCATTATATGTCAGAACATATTTAGAGGATTAGTGAAACATAAATACAGACAAGTTCAAAAGGTCGCCTTTGGCTAAAATATTAATTTATGCAATTTGATGTTTTATGCAGTAAGAAACTAGTTTTGTTTATGAAAAATCATTTTTTACAACAATGGGAAACACACATAAGTCTTTGGTCATTTTTTATTTGAATCTGCACACTTTGATTGGCTTGCAGAACATTGACCTGTGAATGTTGCATGCTGAAATATTATTATCTTCTTAGTGTACTACACTCCTGTAACGGGAGTCAGGAGAAACATATAGAAGCAAATCCTGAAAACTCTGACAAGTAGCTGTACAAGTATATAAGGCCCAGAGAAGAAAAAAATGATATGGTTTCTTACATAGATCAAAGCTACAAGTATATAAAATGTCGTTGAAATCAGTGTCGGTGGGTGACAAGGTGTGTGTAATTTGACATGGAAAGACCAGTTTAATTCTCATCTGTGTTAGATTGTTATTATTATTGATTTACTTTACTTCGCTTTTTGTGCCACTTTTGGTTAATTTGCGAAGATGAGGATGAGTGATATGATGAATGGACACTCACCAACATCCATACCCAGGCTGGGATTCAAACCCGGTACCTCTGACACTGTAGTGTGATGTGCTAACCACTCCACCACAGGGGCCATGTAGGGCTATATTCACAAGTAATTACTTCAATCATAACATTGTCTTTTATCTTATTTTATTATAGCCCTATTCATTGGCAGTATTGTTGAACTTACTGCTAAGAAGCTATTTTAAAATTAAAAATAGGTGTGACTACTACTGTTACCAGGTAGTGAGAATAGCAGAAAGTGCTGAAGACCAGAAATTATATGATTAAGTGTTGGGAAGTATTTACAGAAGTAATGGAGCAATTGAAGGTGACGGGAGTGTTCTCCGATTTATTTACTAGAGAATGTACTAACCAAATAAGTTTTCCGGATGAAGTATCAGAGGTTCTGATGTCCCAGTCACTGTTTGAAATTTGGATATTGTGTGTGTAAGGTGTAATATATTGCTTTTCATAATGGCGATATTTCTCCGGAAAGAAGTGAGGAAGCCATGTTTTGTGGAATGTAGCCACTGAGTTGGGTTGTCTACAGTGTTGCCACACAGTGTGTTTGTCACTTGAAGAGGAAGGGCCGGTTGAGAATGGCGGGACAGCAGAGTGTGAAGATTGTAAATGTTGTGCAACTGCATTGCTGGAGTGTGGAGGAAAATGGACTTCAGCTGATAAAGAAACTAATTAAGTTTGGTGTCCTACCGAAAGAAGGTGATTACATGTATCCCCGAGGACATGTTCTTAGTTTGTGCAAAGACAGTTCACACATTGATAAGTACTCATGGAAGTGCTATAAAAGTTTTGTAGGGTGTGGCAAGACTGTATTCACCGTTGGATTGTACACACTACAAACTTTGAAGGTAAGCTTACTGTTATTTGAAGTATGTTTGCCAAACCTAACCTAACGTTACGTCAAATTTTCAAGTTACAGACGTGACCGGGAAATTGTAATGTCAGATTCGTGTTCAGGAGGCCTCATGTAGAAAGTATACAAAATTTCAAACAAATCAGGGAACACTCTTGTCATCTTCAATTAAGCTGAAGTAATTTTAATGCTAATAGCCCTAAACTTACCTAACCTAACAATGAAAGCATTTAGGAATGTAATACCCTTCCATACTTATGTCATGTGACATATTAGCAGCATCAATCATTATCAGAACACCCTGAAGTATTTTTTCAACTCCATGCATGCAGAAAAACAAGTACTCGTCTCCTGTATGAAAATAAATGCACACTGACAAAGCTTCACATACCAACAACGAAAAAATACAGACCGGTATAGCAGGGTAGGCCAGGGTGAAGATCATGCGCATTTTAAAATCTTGTGAAAATAGCTCACCACCTGGTCATAAGTTACTATGTTTTTTTTACTAGAAAATTGGGTAACAGTTAGATATAGCGAAAACACATTTCTTCCAATTTACAGGAGAAAAGACAGGAAAGTACTTACGGAATTGAGTTCCTGTGGACTTTTGGAAGCTGGGAATAGTGTTTTTTTACATTCGTGCAACTTATCTGGCCGGTAAATAATGTAATTTTCGACATTCACGTATCTCCGTTGCACCATAGCACGTGCCACCATTACCGTCGACTACGTGAATCAAACGTTCCGTGCGTTCAACCCCCTGTCAGTGTAGCACCACGCGTAGTTTTACAAGATGACGCGTGAGTGTTTTGCTTTTTAAATTTAATTTTCTATGTTTGCCTAACCTAATCTTCCGTGAATGGTTTGTGGATCAATTTTATCCTAAAAACAATCATTTTTCAGTTAAGAAGTGTTAGTGTATAGCCTGACAAGTTAAGTCCCGATATGCGCAGTCGCTGCGGAGCACTTCCTATTACGTCATCCTCCCCACCACTCTTCTACTCACTGGTCTGGTGTTGAGAGTACCAGTGGTTCCAACTCAGCAAAATTGAGCTAAAACAAATGTGACAAACGATTTTCACTATTCAGCGTGATGGTGCATGCTGGCTCCTATTATATCAGTGGTTCATTTTATTTAATCCGGCCTTTGAAAATGTGTGCGATGCGCCGATCGTAAACTGTGGTATTATGCACGTGCGTTAAGGTTTATAACGAAGAGAAACTACAGGGTGAATGACTTCATTTTCTAATTGCCACATCGAGCAGTGGTCTGATTTTTTTTTTTTAAACCGAGTGGGGTGGTGGTTCGTTTGTTTATCGTACAACAATCACTACGAGAAGGCAATCTGATAACACACTTGCCTGTGTTCTAAAGCATTGAAATGTTCATGCTCTTTACTCTTGGCTGCAAGATTCTTACTTTGAAAGAGATGGACTTATGGACGAGCGTGTAGATGAACTGATAATTAGACTTGGTGAAGCCGATTCAGACACGGACACAGATTCATCGGTAGAGACAGACTCGGATGAGTGGGAGAGTGAAACTGAAGGAGAACTGGAAAACATTTAGAAGGTGAGCTCAGTTCTATCGTTTATATATTTTTCATTTTTCTATCATTTTATTTCATACATTTCTTATGCTGGTAAGAAATATCATTAATATAACAATTCATTTAAGGTTTAAAGGGAAAATATCAAAATGTATTTAGAATTTAGCGTAATCAATAGGTAGCGTAGGTGAGGGTATACTATTTATGCCTTTCACATTCAAATTTTGTTGAAAATTCTCAGACGATTCCGCTCCCTCCAGGTTGCAACACTGTGAACCAAAGTCTCCGCAGACAAAGGAGTGGAGAAATGTGATGTGAGGTGCGCAAACAATGGATTGCAGCATCTTGTTTTTAAACTTGTCAAGTTATAGCAACCACGCGGTAGTTTTACAAGATGACGTGTGCCCGTTCTTTTTTTTCAATTCAATTTTCTGTTTGCCTAACCTAACCTTCCGTGACTGGTTTGTGGATCAATTTTTGATTAAAAACCTTTTGTGAATAGTTTGTGCGGCATTTATAGGTTCATAAGTTTGGTAACACTGCATATCAGCTGACGACACTGCATATCAGCTGATGATAGACAACGTGAGTCAAGATTTGGCCACCAATTAGCAACGACCAATAAATACTTATAATGTTAAAAATAACACTTTTTTCATTGAAAAAAAAAGTAATCTGAAGTTGAAAAATGTTCTGCTATGCATATGAGGTAAGTACAAATGAAATTAATTTGAAAATAAAAGAGTTAAATGTGTTTTCGCTCTATCTAACTAGTACCGAAAATTGATCACTCCATCTTCAACCCCTCTGGCTAGACTCTACTTTACGTCCTTATCTGCATTGTGATTGCCTCTTTGAGCTCGCGGTGCAGCAGCCGGCATCTCTTCGGGTGAGTACCTTTTTTGGTACTAGTTTACTATCCTTCGGACAGATTTCTTCATTTCTACAGAAGAAACTGCTTACCGTAATAAGTTCCTGTAGTATTGTCTAACATCTGGAAGGTGTTTTGTGTGATGTGGGAATGTTTCATAGCGGAAATTCAACCATTGACGCATAGCCCCACGAACCATTTCCGGTAAGGTTAGGTTAGGTAGGGTCACAATAGGTTCCAATAGTTAAAAATTGGTTTCGAAAAAAATATGCGTAGCCCCACACACCATTCTTGCATAGCCCCACACACAATTCTCGCATAGCCCCACGAACCATTGACACATAGCCCCACAAAATTTGCGGAAACGTACGTTCTTCAGTTACAAAAACACTTTTTTAAAAAAAAAAATTGATAAAAAAAAACGTGAATACATGTTAAAAAATGATCCGCGAAGCAGATAGGTAAGTACAAATGTCAAAAATTGACGAAACTCAGAAGTTATAGGTGTCCGAAGGATAGTAAACATTTACCCATTTTTCTTTTTACACTTTCTGTTCATGATAGCCCCACTAACCATTCACGGGGATGAGGTATGCCTACAAGGTTAGGTTCGATTAGCACTCATTTCACCCCTAAATATGTGCTTAATCATCGAAAAAATTCCTCAGTACGTTCAATTACTCATATCCGGACAACATCGGTTTTTCTCGATTTACTCCTCCAGGAAATTTTTCCTCGCTTTGGGATTTACGTTGTTGAATTCCTTATAAAATAAGCTTTCCAACGATATACGACACGTATTCCTTAGAAAAAGGACGTAAACTAGTCTTACCCCTCCCTTTCTCCCCCGATAGGCTTGTAATATCATGTGACTGCTCTTCAAGACCTATCAAACAGTCTCTGAATCACTAGTATAAGTGCAATGATTGCCGAAATATTGCAATTTAAAATTAACGAAATGCTGAAAACATGGTAAATTTCTCGTAAGGGACAAACGGATTTCATCAAATTTACAGGAGAAATTACTTACCGAATGCAGTTTCTTTATACTTCTGGAAGTTCGGGGAAGTGTTTTCTCGCATCGTTCATCGATTTTGACGGTAAATCATCTATTTTTCGATATAAATGTGTGACCGATGCACGGAAGTTCTTGCATCCATTTACTTCCAGGTGGATGTAGCCTGTGTGTGATGACGTAATCCTGGTCAGTGTTTCCAAACACGTGTTTTTGTAACTGAAGAAGATACGTTTCCACAAATGGTTCGTGGGGCTATGCGTCAATGGTTCGTGGGGCTATGCGTCAATGGTTCGTGGGGCTACGCGAGAATGGTGTGTGGGGCTACGCATATTTTTTTCGAAACCAATTTTTAACTATTGTAACCTATAGTGACCCTACCTAACCTAACCTTACCGAAAATGGTTCGTGGAGCTATGTATGAATGGTTTGTGGGGCTATGCGTCAATGGTTTGTGGGCCACGTAGGTATTTTTGGGTGCAGTGGGGTGGAAACACTGCATGCTGAGTTCAGTAGTGAAACTGTGATCGCCATTTAGCGTGTTACCGAAGGCAAAAAGAAACTAAGAAAACTTACTCAATATGTCGCAAATAGAGCTTATTTCCGTGAAATAAGCGAAATGCCACCTTCAGCAATGTTTCTCAATGCAGAATACGTAAGTACGAATATTCAAATTAAATGAACTAGCAAATTTTAGCTGTTTGTCCCATACGAGAAATTTACCGAAAACATTTGTCGAAATTGTACATTTTGCATCCTTCTAATTTCGGAATTACAAAGGAATATTATTATACAACTGCTGCCATCATTATTATTTTCTAATTTTATAGTATATAACACTTCCATCATGTAAAAAATCTTTCACGAGCCTCCCTGATGTTGCCTTATTATCAAGGAATCCCAGGGTCAGTAAAAAAAAAATCAGTAGTTTGGAACCAACTTTAAACTATAGGTCCTCCGAAAGCCTACGTGAGTGTAAAGTACTTTGTCCGTCAACTAGTTCTATTTCA
This sequence comes from Lepisma saccharinum, assembly GCF_977018435.1. Classification (NCBI taxonomy): domain Eukaryota; kingdom Metazoa; phylum Arthropoda; class Insecta; order Zygentoma; family Lepismatidae; genus Lepisma; species Lepisma saccharinum. The sequence continues at coordinate 73,740,316 of NC_139231.1, forward strand.
CCTCGTGATATCATTTGATATTTTCAGCCAATAAATGATATAATTCACATGAACTGTACTAACCAATTCAATTAAATATAAATTAATGTTTTCACATTAACTATAACGTTTTGCAACTACACCCAGAACGGTAATTTCATTGGACAACTTCTACCATGCGTTTGACTGCAACAAATTACCCACGACCACTAGCAATAAAAAAACATAAATTAATAATACTTATTTGACTGTCTTTGTAGCTTTTATATGGAATGAAGGCTTAACATACGTTGAAGAGAAAATTTCTCATTTGTGAAATATAATTCTAATTGGTATTTAAGATCTAATAATATATTTTCTTTTGTTTTCATCTTCTTCTGTGACAATTTGCTTGTCAGCAGTGATTTCACAGAACAGGCGAACACTCATTTTTTACACTGCTCCTTGCGGATCCCGAGCAGTCGGGAAATACCGAATGGTCATTAAAAAGTCGTTAATTATCGACGTTTTCTCTATTATAAATGTCTGGAACTTATCGGAAATTGTTAGTTTTTGTACCAGAAATGCAAAAACAATCACTTAAGGTGAAAATTATCTGTAGAATTCGAGATTTCCAGAACTTCGGGAAATTTCGAACATTTCCCGTCCCGGAAAGTTCCCGACTTTCTCGGGAAATTGCGAATTCTTCCCGTCCCGAATGTCAGGATTTTAAAAAAAAATTCCTGTTTCGATCCCGTTCCGACTCAAAAAATTCTGTCCCGCACACCCCTACATCTTATCATAAATTATATCATCAATCTATTCTTAATATTCTAATTATACAACAAGTTAAATTTGCTTGCAAAAGGAACATCGATACCACGACTGAAAATGAAACTCGTGGAACAATGGAACGAATGGTGCAAGTGCAAGGATCAATTTAAGTTTGTGACTAAGGCCCGTATTCATAGTCGTTTCTCAAGAAAGGAAAGCGTCTTGAGATCTCTCTTAAGACGCCATGCTGTTTCATAAACGTATCTCAAGATACTAGCCAAGAGACGGTTTACTTCACCATCTTGGATAAGAACAGTCTGTGCCAAGAGACACTTTTGGCGTTTCATAGTTCTCTCTCAAGATCCATCTTAAGATTCGCTGTTTCATAGACACTTCTTGGCAGCGTAAGAGCGATATTCGGTCTCTTAAGATCCTGTATTCGCCAAGAGAACGAAACAGGTCTCTTGAGATACAGAATGTTCTCTTGAGAAAATAAAAATGGACGTTGCAGTAAGAAACTATGATGAAGAGGATGGATATTTTGAAGATTTTCTCATTGCAACAGCTGTTTTGTCCAGTTTTTATGCCTCAGTTTTGCATCAGGTATGTAAATTGAACTACTCTCTACGTAATTATCTTAATTTGAGGAAACATAAACCTTGTTAATTGGTTGTACTGCGTCTCTTTCTTCGGTTTATTGATTCATAAAGAAAAGTGTAATCCTGTATTATGATAATATTGCTTCTGCATGAACATTATTTGATTCTGAAGTAGTGCATCGATTTGTTATTCAGTTGTGTAGCAAAATAATGGAATACAATAGGATTTCGGTGCCGTTAACCCAATGTACTCCCTCGAGAATTGTTTTGTTTTCTTTTTAATGGACAGATTTCGATGTTTTACGTAATATTAAATTGGTTCCAACTCGCGGAAAACACAAATAACGGATGTATTTGATTCCAAAGTATGACCGGCGTAAGTTAAAACCTTCCATCTACGGTTACTTTCGCCGCCTTTTATTAGTAAAAAACAGTTTATGTGCACACAAAAAGAGCGAAAGAACACGTCAACTCCAAACCTAACACTCCTAACTTAACGACGAAAAATTTTAGCTCCTGTTGTGGAATGTCGTGCTGGGTGCTATATTCACTTGCACGAAGCCCTCAGGCTGTTTCACAGTAAGGTAACAGACGTACTTTATTTCACAATGACACATCTGTGCGAGCTAAAAATAGTGAAAAACCTCAACATTTAACATAAACCATGCAAGGCATTTACTTTTTTGAGGGAGTACAGATTGTTAAGGGTACCTAGTATTTCTATTTTGGGCAACTACTGGCACAATGTGGTGAGACCAGATATATCTTTCACACATTTTCAATGTATGTATGTCAAATTACTCACACTAACTTGGGAAAATAAACAAGACAATAACAGTTAATCAAACTACCTAACCTGTGCACTATAGAAGTTTCTGATTATTTTTAGACACACAAATGGAATACCTAACTGCCCTCCCTAACATGCAGTGCAAAAGATAGAATACAAGAAAATATTTGTGTCTTAAAAATAAATTTCCACAGTGACAAATCACGAGACCTGGTGAAAATAGCCCCAAAGCTTGGTTCATCACCTGGTGAATGAAGGTAGTCGCTGATTTTATTTTATTACTACAGTATATATGATTACACAAAAATATATGATTTAACATGAACATATTTGAACAAGCATAATTGTGAAATCATGAATATTTCTCTTCTATTTTCCATTCCAAAGGTGTACACAGAAGAGGCTGTATCCCTTCAGATAATTTTTATTTGACATAAATTAATTTAGGTCCAAACTCTGCTTTTGTAATTTCGATATTCTCATAGTACACACGTGCATTTACATAAATCATATTCTACATGTGCCTATAAGCAAATACTGAACAGGTTTTTTGATGAGAATAATTTTACCATCCTGCTCATGTGCACTTATGCAAGTAACTTATGCAAGTAGTTTAGGCAGGTATGTAGCAATTGTTTAGATTTGAATAATACGGAAAAACTTTTACAAACACAGTTATTTTCATGTTATTAACTTCAGAAATGAGTATTTTCTGCATTTCAAAATGCACAAGATATGGACATTTTAATAATCAGGTATGTGTATTGGGTTAATTTGTGGTTAGGCATTAATTTATGTGGAATGAATTTTCTTTACAACTTTCCATGTTCTTATTTTAAATTGTGAGATCAGTCTTAAGGATATTTTGTTGTTATTTTTTCAGGTAGTGCAGGTCCCAAAAGTGAGTTCTTGACTTCGTGGCTAGATGGGCAGGAAGTATTTATGATAATTGATATTCCAAAGGACAAGATGCAATTCTTCATGGCAAGGGATATTCAGCTCAGCTCGACCATACCTCTACAGTCCATTCCAAGACCCACCAGCTGCTCCTGAAAGAGGTACAACTATGCCCATGCTCAGCAGAGGAATGTTGTGGAGAGTACCTTTGGGATATGGAAGCGACGTTTTCCACGTTTGTCCAGAAGACTTGGAAACAGTTCGAGACATTGTTATCGCGTATGCAGTTTTCCACAATATGGGTATCATATACAGTGGCGATGTTGAAATTTTCAAGGAACCTCAGATATCATGTCTGTAGAAATAGAGCCTACACGTGTGCATTGTAACAAAGGAGCTTCTTGTGAATAGACTGTTCATATGAATATAACAATGTGGTCAGCTTATACTTTGTCAAAGACTATTCACTCAGTTTTCAATGTTTCTCTTTTTCTCTCGCACACAATTTTCTGCATCAGCATGTGTGTGTGACAGTGAATTATAGTGGTAGCAATACTAGTTTTATGAGATGCCACCTGGGTATCTCTTCGTTTGATTTTTATTGTGAACGCTGTTTTAGCATTTTCCATGACGTTAAATTCGTATTCATCCAAGTTCTGTGTGCATTGATATACGGAAATATTGGGAACATGAGGTGGTGAACCTGCACTGGGATTGGCCAATATCTGCCTCTTGGCTGCTACATCATGTAATTTTTTTTTGCTAGTTGTACAATATGTCACTACAAACCTGTAAACTCAAGACAGTAACTTCAAGTGAAATAAGTTAGCTGTAATTGGTAAAAAGCCATTTTTTAGATTTTTTGTTCCTCTTTGAAAATTTAAAGGACTTATATAGTTTTGAATATCATAGCAGTTTTTGTAAGGAGAGAAGACTTTGGAAAGAGTTGCCCTGGTGTAGGCCAAAGGTTCAGTTGAGTCTTGACCCTCCAACTTCCCCGCCACCCTCCCAGATCGCACCAGGCCGTCATAATAAATGAACAACTAAATACAATATAATAATAAATGAACACCTAAATACAAAGATTTGTGTATTTACATGTCCATTCCCACTTGCCAAGAGGGCCCACCCAAACCCCAACCCCAACCCCTCAGGTCGTTGTATGGCATGAGATAACACTATAATACCCTTTATCTAAGAGCATATTACATATTATAATTCATTTTAATGGTGAAAGCATTTTTAAAAAAATACTACGTTTAATATGAAAGTTAACACTGTAAAAAGTTACCATGTTCTATACAGAACGTAACACTTTTAAAATACATACTAAGCAAGATCCATAGTCCATAGAGAACTTAACAACCTGATCGCCTCCGACAGCAGGTACCCAACTCTTCCACCACTCCCTACCCTCCGCCCACCCGTTTATGCTTATAATACTAGTATTATACCCGTCCCCAAGGCTGAGCTGAACCTATGGTCAACGTCACCGAGCCACTTTCGAAAAACCGCTATGATATTCCAAAACCTGAAAGGAATGAATATGCTTAGAATTCCTTCTGGAGCATTCACATGCATCTTCGTGTGGTTGCTTTTACTGTTGTTTAGATATTATCAATACTTTAAAGGACTTATATAGTTTTGAAACTATTTATTAAGAATATCTAGAAAACAGTGAAAGCAAACCACATGAAGATTCACGTGAATGCTCTACAAGGAATTCCAAGTATATATTTTTTTTTCCAAATTTTGGAATATCATAGCAGTTTTTGGAAAGAGTTGCCCTGGTGTAAGCCAAAGGTTCAGTTGAGTCTTGACCCTCCAACTTCCCCGCCACCCTCCCAGATCGCACCAGGCGGTCATAATAAATGAACAACTAAATACAATATAATAATAAATGAACACCTAAATACAAAGATTTGTGTATTTACATGTCCATTCCCACTTGCCAAGAGGGCCCACCCAAACCCCAACCCCTCAGGTCGTTGTATGGCATGAGATAACACTAAAATACCCTTTATCTAAGAGCATATTACATATTATAATTCATTTTAATGGTGAAAGCATTTTTAAAAAAATACTACGTTTAATATGAAAGTTAACACTGTAAAAAGTTACCATGTTCTATACAGAACGTAACACTTTTAAAATACATACTAAGCAAGATCCATAGTCCATAGAGAACTTAACAACCTTATCGCCTCCGACAGCAGGTACCCAACTTTTCCACCACTCCCTACCCTCCGCCCACCCGTTTATGCTTATAATGCTAGTATTATACCCGTCCCCAAGGCTGAGCTGAACCTGTGGTCAACATCACAGAGCCACTTTCGAAAAACCGCTATGATATTCCAAAACCTGAAAGGAATGAATATGCTTAGAATTCCTTCTGGAGCATTGACGTGCATCTTCGTGTGGTTGCTTTTACTGTTGTTTAGATATTATCAATAGTTTAAAAGACTTACGTAGTTTTGAAACTATTTATTAAGAATATCTAGAAAACAGTGAAAGCAAACCACATGAAGATTCATGTGAATGCTCTACAAGGAATTCCAAGTATATTTATTTTTTTACCAAATTTTGGAATATCATAGCGGTTTTTAGTAAGGAGAGAAGACTTTGGAAAGAGTTGTCCTGGTGTAGGCCAAAGGTTCAGTTGAGTCTTGACCCTCCAACTTCCCCGCCTCTCTCCCAGATCGCACCAGGCGGTCATAATAAATGAACACCTACATGCAATGTAATAATAAATGAACACCTAAATACAAAGATTTGTGTATTTACATTTACATGTCCATTCCCACTTGCCAAGAGGGCCCACTCAACCCCCAACCCCTCAGGTCGTTGTATGGCATGAGATAACACTATAATAGCCTTTCTCTCAGAGCACATTACATATTATATCATAGGTGTTAAGTTACCGTTCGTTAATTTCGCTCGATTTTCATATGGTATAAGTCCCAAGGAAAATCCATTCAATCCTCATTTCATTACATGTTCACCCCAAAGGCAGAAGACCCGAACCCCTTTCCCCCTTCATTTCCCACCCAGCCCAACCAGGTTGCTATTTTGTGCGGTGTAATTCGTGCAGAGAGCATGATATTTACACCCCCAACACACTGCTCTCTGAAGTCTCTCACCCGATGATGACCGTTAATTCTTTTAAATGTATAATGTCAATTTGGATTTCTCTTTCTACACACACACACACACATGCAAATTTAAACTGTAGGTCCAGTGACAATTACCCTATCATGAGGGTAAAGTGGAATTAGATTAAAGTTTAAAGAATTGTCTCGAGCCTGTTATGTTTTTTTTTAGTAAAGGACAAAGCACTAAGTCTTAAAAATAATTTGGCATAGTAATATATCAAAAAACCTGGCAATTGGGACTGACAATCGCCCCTACAGCCCTCCCAGTGGATCTACACCTGGAGATATGCATAAATCTACTTACTTCTTACATTGGAAGAATATTCAAGTCCCGATTAGCACAACTGTGAGCAGGTAATTTAATCAAAAGTCCTACAGCTAGTGAATCTGGAACCATGGAAGGGAGCTTTCATCAGATCAAATTTTTGTTTCACTAATGTACGTAGATTGGCAATTATTTTACAAATGCCTACCTGTTAGGAAATTAACGTTCCCTGCTTCAGGAATGTGTTTGTCCTGAACTTCTGATCGGATACATATATATATACCTTCCATACGTTAAAAATTTGAACTTTCAGTTTTATAGTAAAAGGTCATGACACTGGTTTCCTAGAGATAAGCAGGCAATGTTGTAACATAACATTACAATTTTTAGTTTTTTTCTAGTTGAACAATATGCCCATTATTTCCTATTATTTATATTATAAAATCAACATTGCAGTTAGGTGATTTTTGTTTGCCAGACAACATGCAACAATTATTTGAGGTTTGTTGTTATTTCTATTACAGAGTTGTTTATTGGAATGCAGACTGGAGATTGTGCTGGTATCATCAACAACATTTAGAAAATGTATCTATTAGTTTGAAGAACTTCACGGAAATTCTCAATTCTGAACTTATTTCGAGAAGAAAGTTACTATTAGGTAAAGTGTGATATTCCTTATGGCAGCATTTTCTTTCTGATACTGAAGATCACGATTCTACTCTGCATAAACATGGAGTGTAATATCTGAATTGCGAAGTGTCAATCTTTTCAAGCATAGGAAACTATATACATGCTACAGAGAGTTTCAAAGACCCAAGCAACTCAAATTTACACCGATTTATAAAGCCTCATGCGTTGAGATGTTTCTAGTACTTTTGATTGCAAGTTCATTCCATATAGGAAATCTAAAAATTAATTAATAGCTCAAGGCGGAATTATTACTTTTCAAGAATGTCAATTTCAGCGGAGAATAGATTATCAGAGATATAAGTAGCAATTTTTATATTGGCTCCAAGTTAATCTGTGGTTTTCGACCAATAGAGGTAATGACAACACTTGATGGATTTAGAAATAGCAATTTTATGGGCAATGAGAAAAAGTGGTATTTTAGTGGCTTATACAAATAAGTTTGGTCGGAAACACTAGCAATCCACAAGTTTCTCAGGAGATCCAAGCAACATGTTCTCAAGTACTGATCATACAACCGAACGAGATATCAAAACATGATTGTTTTTTTATTATTATTATTATTTTGCGTTGCTTTTCTGGCACTTTGTGCTAATTGCGACGGTGGGAATGAGAGATGATGTGATTAAATTGATGAAGGGACACTCACAAAGAACATCCATCCCTGGATTCTAACCACTGGCCTCGCGCTCGCTCTGTGCTATCCACTCTGCCACGGAGGGCTGCTATAAAATACAAAAATGGTAATCAGGATCATTTTGAGGGGGGAGGGTGCATTTATCACTTAGGGTTTTCCCAAGTTCTTTACCGCTTTCATTTGAAAATTTTTATTTTCTCATCATCTCTCCCCCTTTACATACGCCACTGGATATTGCACTTCTGGAAAGATTCTTGGCTACTCTCTTTTAACTTTCCTACGCTCCATTCCAGCTGTATCGATATTGAGCGAGAATCTTGCTCGGCGGCATATCTAAGTAATGTTTCCATGTGAAACGAAATTTACAGTCAAATAAGAATTATTTATATGATTTTACATTGGGTTGGGACCATCCGACTCCCGTGGCAGGGTTGTTAGTACAGCAGTACGAAGCCAGGGGGTCCCGGGTTCGAATCCTGACCTTTGCATGGGTGTTCTTTTTACGATTTACTCCTATTATGACTCTATTGTCATTTCATTAAACTCTTTCTGGTGTACTAACGGGATATAATAGAGCATTACCGCATTACATGGTAAACGAACACGCCCCAGGTTGCTTAGTCCAGACTCTCAATACGTGAGCACGGAAACGGCCGTTTCGTTATCACCCCAACTCGTGAGTAATCGGCGAGTGAAATAAAATTAATAAATAGCATGCGTAACACAAGAAGATACATAGCAATGTGATTCCGGACGTCAGGTCTTGGACTGTGTATTAGAGTTTATTTTTTATGTTATTAGAATATAAATAGTATCCTGAGAGATATTTCATACCGAGGAGATAAACCACAAATGTCGCTTGAAAGCGAGCAGTCGGCAATCAATGCAGTCTTTCGAACCGTAGGGACAAAAGCTCTGACTGCACCGTTTCCTCAAGGAGATTTTACACCAAAGCGACACGCGACAAACGATACGAGGATTTCACAGCAAAGCGACACGTGTCATTCGGTCCAAGGCAACTTTCATACCGAAGCGACACATGTTGCTTGGAAATGAGCCAATCAAGAGCAACATTTCACATCGTTGCGGCATGACGGGAAGCACAGGCCAGCGTTCGGTTGGTGAAATCCTCAAGCGATAAGTGTCGCGTGCCGCTTGTCGCTTTGGTGCACAATCTAAAAAAAGCAAGACTCATTGCATCGCGTATGTGCGAACAACAAACCACGGCAACATGTTGCAAGCTATTGAGGAAAGGGCCCAGTTTGAGCGACGCAGAAGCGACACGTGTGGCTTATCGTGTCGCCTAGATCTGTTGTTGTAATGTGCGGTTTATCGTGTCACCTATCTGTTGTTCGCAAGCAACGCTTGCTAATAGACTGAAGGCACCATGTCGCTTGTCACTCGGTCTCAGCACCCTTCCTTTAAGGAGCTTTCCGACCGAAGTAACAAGTAGCACGCGAATACGCCATATGAGACGTGTCGTTTGCTGTTTGGACCCTCATGTGCAATGAATGCTATTTTACAGTCTGGAAGTGTGTGTCACTATTGTGACAGTGTGAACATCCCGTGTCGCTTGTCCCATTGGTTTGAAAGTTGCCTTACACTCATGTCGATGGCACTAAGAAAGATTTGTGGGGTTCTCCTTGTCGTTTCATGCTATCATCATCATCATCATCGCCGCGATTAGTTTAAAGCGGAAGAAAAGATACAGTGCTTCAGTGTGTATATATCTTTAAAAGAAATGATGATGATGATAATAATAATAATGAACCTAATTCATACACAAAAATTTAGTTGCCAAGAGCATTCCACGCGTATTTTTTCTCCCGTATTATTAACGAAAGTATGACTACAACAGGACGTGGTCGACTGTCTAGAATGTTTGTTAATATCTTCGCGACCACTGTACCAAATATCATAGCAATTATCACATTCATAGAAATGCTTCATGTAAAAGAATCAGACGTTGCAGCGAAAACTCCATTTACTTCCATTATAAGCAGTCGAACACCAAGCACCGGGGTCAACACCAGCGCCTCTAGCGGATCATTTTCGAGTGGAACCAGCCAGAGAGCGCAGATCCGTGCGCGTTTTCCACACTACGTTATTCAAGGCGCTGTACTTACGAGTTCTCGCTAACGACTGAGAATATAGTCTGTGATGCACTCAAAACAAGTTTGTCGTAGAGGCTACACCCAAAGAACCAATCAGATTGAGAATTAAAATCGAGAGTCGCGAAGAATCGATCGATCTTCCTAAAAATCGATTTTGGTTTGTTTACTTTTACTGTCTCATGAAGTTGCCCAAATGGCGAAATTAATCGTAAATGTAAATCTGCACGGAAAAATAAATAGGGAGTTTATTCGAATAGATAATTTTCATGTATGTGAGTGGCACTCCATGAGGATTTTTGGGAAGAAAAAATAAAACAAACCTATGCACTTCAGTGGCGTACGCAAGGGGGGGGGGGTTACGGGGTTTAAACCCCCCCCCTTCAGCTTGTGAAATATTATGAAAAATGCTGTGGAAAAAATAATTAAATGGCCAATTTTTCACAGTCAAAGATCTGGGTCAATAATATTACTATTACTACTACTACTACTACTACTAATAATAATAATTTGAATTATTATTTCCATGCAGCATGGAGAAAAGCACAGCATTCCAAACACACGCGTCTTTCAGAGTGATGCCTTGAAAATAAACACGAGTTTATGAGGTTAGGTTAGGGTAACTATGATTTAAAAGAGAAAAAAGTTGTTTTGTATCTCAGTTGCAACAATGTTCAATACACTGCCGTACGCAGGATTTTTTTTTCGGGAGGGGCTGGAATAGTAAATGTGGATAGCACATGGCTCCGTTTTGGAGGGCAGGATGCATAATAAAATATTTCGTATTTTTGGAGCTTTTCAGTCTATTAAAATTGTATTCAAAGACAAAAATGGTAATCGGGATTCACTTTAAAAGAGGTTTCGCATTTCACATTTTGATTTTTTAAAGTTCTTAACGGATATTTATTTGAAAATTCACCAATTCGCCTTCCCATTGTATTGTTTACAGCAGCACGTTTGAATGTCTCTCTTTAAAATGTGTCACCTTGTTGACTAGACAATTATTCAAACGACAATAAGCTTAACTATTGTAAAATGTTTTGTTGGTAAGAACAGGGAGACAATCCAGATGTGAATTATCGGGGACATTTATGCAGGAAAGAAGCCGGAAAACTTCCAACCAATTTCGTGAATCGAATCCGGATCTCCCGCGTGATTGTCACTTGTCAGACGCTCTACCGAGCAGATCACCGCAGCTCCTTGGATGAGTTCCATACTTTGATTATTTCAATTTATTTTAATATATTTTCTTGTATTTATGGATCTTCTTCACCCTTGAAATGTCTCACCTCGTTGACCAGACAATTATTTCGTAACAAAGAAACAAAAAAATGCTCCCAGAATTTGATAAAAATCGAATGACTAAAAAGTAATTTCGTTCTAATGTTTTCATAAATACTATATTTATGTAGATCTCTACTACTTAATAGTAGTAGTAGCGGTATTAGTAGTATTATTAGTATTAATTTAGCTAATTAATTAATTATAAGTATTATTAATTAATTGTGATTATTATTATTTAATTAAAGTATAATAAAATAATGGTAATGTGAATTTGGAAATTTTTTTTAGAAATAACACCCCCCTTGATGAAATCCTGCGTACGCTACTGATGCACTTACCAAATTCGCTAATAACGTCAAGACTTAATAAAAAGAAAGAAAAAAGTTGTACAATGTTATGAATGGCCAGCCCGATATTTTTTAAAGATATAATGGTAGTTTTCTTAACTTAACTGCATAGAAGGCAGGGAGAGGGAGGGTTGTTTCTTTCAAATTTATTATGAAAGGTGTTTCAGATATGTGGTAACTTCTCTGTCCAAGTTCCGATTGTCAAAATTAATGGTGCAAAGATATTTTTTACACTGCTCGATTTTTTGGTAAATGTCTGTTATATCGGAGACACATTTCTTCATTTTTACAGAAGAAACTACTTACGGAAATGAGTTTCTGTAGTATTTTGAAAGTTCGTGGAGGTATTTTCTCACCGTAGAATGCTGCACAACAAGAAATAAGTACTTTGATATAATAAACTTGCATTTTGTGCAAAGCGACAACATTATGCCATTGTTTCCATTATGTACCTGCAGATGGCGCGAGCGTCGAAAGTCACACGGTCTCGCCAGTGTTTCCAAACATGCCTTTTTTTACGAGAATTTTTTTTTTAACTATGCTTACCTAACCTTGCCGGAAATCGTTCGTGGGGCTTTCGTGAATGATTTTTGGGCGTTTCGTGAATTGTGTTTGGGGCTATCATGAATGGTTTTTGGGGCTATCCGTCAATAGTTTGTGATGACATAATGAACACGAAAGTAGGTATTTTTTCGGTTAAGAAGGTTGAAACACTACACACCCACTCCAAATCGACAAAACACAAGCACGATGCGCGATGATCCACAGCTGTGCGCGCCATATTGTATGTTCCGCAACGGAAGAAAGGTCCCAAAAGAATTACTCGTAATGTGAAAAATCGAAGTTATTTTCGTGTAAAAAGCATAATGGCACCTTCAACTATGTTCCGCAATACACAATTGGTAAGTACGTACAATTTAAAACTGAAAATATCCGATAGAAATGTGTCTCCGATATAACAGATATTTACCTTTTTGGTATCTGTATTAACACATGCTTCATAGTTTTAATGATTTCTTGCTGCACCTCGTGTGAAGAACGATTTTCCCCTTTCATACATACCTACATGATTGTTTGGGAGTGTTTGTGTGTGTGTATACTATATATATATATATAGCAACATATTGTATCTTCAGTTTTTCTTGGTAAATAATATTTTATAAATTTTAAGGGCAAAAATGCATACATATTCCTAAAATGAATGTTTTGCTTGTCTTTGATACAAATAGCTGATTGGTGTCTTACGTTGTTAGGTTAAGCAGGTTAGATTTAAGGCTCTTAGAATTAATAAAACATCCCTAAATACTTTCGTTGAAAAGTTGGGTCAGTCAGGTTTAGGGTTCTTAGTATTATAACAATCTCTCTAAGTGAACAAAACATCTAGTCTCAAGCATAAAACTCCCTTCGAACCTTGATGAAAATCTGCTAAAATTCAGTGTCTTACATAACCGGAAACCAAGAATGGCTATTTGCTGCAAATCACAGGTGCTCGTGTAAGCTCTTTTAAAAATCGAAGTATTTTTCTATTTACTTATTATTTAAGTTCTAATTTTATAGTATATAACACTTGATCATGTAAAATCTTTCAAGAGCCTCCCCGATGTTGCCTTATCATCAAGGAATCCCAAGGTCAGTAAACATTACTCAGTAGTTTGGAACTAACTTTAAACTATAGGTCCTCCGAAAGCCTACGTGAGTGTAAAGTACTTTGTCCGTCAACTAGTTCTATTTTACCTCGTGATATCATTTGATATTCTCAGCCAATATATGATATAATTCACATGAACTGTACTAACCAATTGAATTACATATAAATTAATGTTTTCACATTAACTATAACTATAACGTTTTGCAACTACACTCAGAATGGTAATTTCATCGCACCTACTTGTACCATGCTTTTGACTGCAACAAATTACCCACCATTACTAGTGTTGCCCACGGGACGAGACGGGACAGGCTTTTAAAAATTCGAGACGAGACGGGATTGATCATGTGTCCCTTTGACAAACGAATATTTTCGAGACGAGACAGCATTTCCACGAGACGAGACAGGCTAAAGTCTCGTCTCGTGGGCAACACTAACCACCACCCACGACCACCAGCAATAAAGAAACATAAATTAATAATACTTATTTGACTGTCTTGGTAGCTTTTATATGGAATGAAGGCTTAACATACTTTGAAGAGAAAATTTCTCATTTGTGAATTATAATTATAATTGGTATTTAAGATCTTCTTCTGTGACAATTTGCTTGTTAGTTGTGATTTCACAGAACAGGTGAACACTCATTTTTTACACTGCTCCTTGCGGATCCCGAAAAATCGGGACCAGGATTGGGGAAAAAAAATTCCCGTCCCGATCCCGACCTTTCGGGATCCCGAGCAGTTGGAAAATACCGAATGGTCATTTTAAAAAGTCGTTAATTATCGACTTTTTTCTGCATTGTAAATGTCTGGAACTTATCGGAAATTGTTGGTTTTTGTATCAGAAATGCAAAAACAATCACTTAAGATGAAAATTACCTGTAGAATTTGAGATTTCCAGAACTTCGGGAAATTTCGAACATTTCCCGTCCCGAAAATTTCCCGACTTTCTCGGGAAATTGCAAAATTTTCCCGTCCCGAATGTCGGAATTTAAAAAATTCCCGTCCCGAATCAGAAAATTCTGTCCCGCACACCCCTACATCTTATCCTAAATTATATCATCAATCTATTCTTAATTGGTGAGCCCAACTTGAAGAGTTCAGTATGGGGCTTATGGCAACAGCGTTGCCGCATGGTGCGCAGTACAAGAAAGCTCCAGCGCGCATCGAGCGTCTGCTGTAGTACACGCCGCAACAAAAGTTAGTGGTCAACGGGGCTGTTCACTGTCAAACTTTTCCACTATAGGCGCTAGCCCTGTTGTGTCCCTAAATAATTACGTTCGTCATCTGGTTGCCCTAAGCTTTACATTGGAGCGCGATAGGATGGCTATTCAAACGTTATTTTCAACGAAGGTAAGAATTGCTCGTGTAAATCGATAACAAAAATTGTTTAGCAAACCTTTAGGATTATGTAGCAAGTCATAAGTTTCTGAAAATTACGTTCTCCTGAACCTAAGAATTAATATATTAAAGCGCAACGACAAGGTAGTTCAGACGGGCTAAATATAGTATATTTATGCACAAAGAGCACTAAACTTGACGTTATTTTGGTCATCCCTAGCTGCCATGGGTCTATAATAAAAAATAAAAAAATAGATTTTTACACTACGCTTTTATGTTTCCTCTTGTTGCGACTTGCGAGTATGTGCAATTCAACGGCGGGAGTAGGAATCGGGGAAACTACCCAAATTACAAAGAGAAAATGTATTAATTGGAAGCGCATAATATTTATTATTATACACTATGCCCTATCCATAACTTAATATTAACATAGCTATGTTTTCTTTGTATTAAGCAGACATTTCCCCCTCGTATTTTCGTCCTTTTAAAATTTTAATTACTGTAAATATTAAGAAAGTCCTAGAGGTTGCGAGATATGAAACAGAATGTAACATATTTTTTGTAATAACTATTCTTCTCGATAAGTGTGTATGTCTAAAATAGAGAATCATATTTACTAGCCATGAGGAAAAGTATGATATCACGTAAAAAAATGAGTCGGGTATTAATAACAACTAGCTATAAAAAAGTGCAGTCGCGTGGAATTATTATGTATTATTCTTTACCAGATTCACAAGAATAAAGCACATAAATTGTGAAAATTCAAAGTGACGTAAACAAGTGCTGTGCAAATTTTAAGGCTTTTTTTAGTTATGATATTTTTTCTGTTATTGACGATCGTCTTATTAAAATTCTTAGTTTCAGAACACTGATGTTCCAACATAATTTCCGATGTTAAGATGAAATTAAACTTGCAATTTAATGTAATAGCAGCACGTTCAGCATCAAATTCCCCATATATTTAAATCAAAAGCGTGGGGTCACAACAGGGGTGCTGGCACCTACAATAGTTTGCTTTGACCAGGAACATACAAGAATGCATGACTTGGTGGGAAGCTATTCATTCTTGCAGCTGTTGGTCCAGAATAATGACGGTCCGTGGAGGAAGATTTGAAAATAATTGTTTCCGAATATACTTTTCATATGTCTTGCTCTCTACTTTATCACAGTGTTTTTCTCTCCTTTATGCACAGAAAGGCAAATTGGGACTGGACCTACAGTTTAAAGTGGGATCCGAACCACTGTGTGTCTCCAACGGGTATGAAACCCGGGAACCCTTGATTACGAGGCGACGACGTTACCACTGCGCCATCGGGGAGGCCTCTTTCACATTTTTCGGTGCACTCTCTCATTTGAAACGGAACAACGTTCATTATAATACCGGCATACACCAAAGCACCCCGGTCGTCGCATTTTAATTAAGGGATTAGGGTTCCATACCCGGTGGAGGCATATAAAGGTTCGTATCTCACATAAAACCGTAAGTCCGTCCAGTCCCAATTAACATATCTGTGCAGAAAAGTGAATTTAAAACTGAATTAATCAATTACTAGAGGTGTGAAATAGATGAAGTTCTGTTGTATTTGTGTGAACAATGATAACAGAAAGAAAGAGATAGACATTGGAAATATTCAAT
This sequence comes from Lepisma saccharinum, assembly GCF_977018435.1. Taxonomy (NCBI): domain Eukaryota; kingdom Metazoa; phylum Arthropoda; class Insecta; order Zygentoma; family Lepismatidae; genus Lepisma; species Lepisma saccharinum. Next base: position 73,756,441 of record NC_139231.1, read on the forward strand.
CTAAAATGCTCTCGCTTTGTGTCCATCAGTTAACGTTATTGCCTTGCAAGCAACAAGTCCCGGATTAAATTTACTTAGGTATCTCATAAATCTATTCCCTATTTATGCATTTGCGTCAAACTTTACTATCTGGAAAAGAACTGCTCGATCATTTTATGTTCTTTTAATATAATGATATCTAACTTTTTATAATAGTTAGTCATCCTTTGGGAAGAGCAAGTGAACCGGGGGTATTCCCGCTAGATCCGCCAATGCATACAATATGCCTGTTTTCAGAGAAAAATTCCCCAAAACGAGAAAGCGCACACACGAATAATAAATTTCTTGACCTGGCCCCAAGACGGAAGCCTATTCACGAACTTTTGCCTGGCCATTCCCCACCCCCTTCCCTCTTCCCAACACGTGTTTGCAACGAGTGGCAACAGGCGGACGGCTGTTATTTTTGACTCCCCAAATCGCGCTTAACATAAGAAAGGAAAGCGCATTTTTTGAATGTTCTGAATTGTAATAGAAGTTATAGACCATCAAAACCTTACATTTACTCTCCTTTTCGCATATTTATTATTTTCTCTTCGCATGTTAACGACTTTTGTTTCTGACAGAATGGGGGTGGTGATCTCAAAAGTAAAAGCCCATATAACAGCCCATACTGAACTCTTAACTTGGGCTCCTCTATAATTATACAACAAGTTCCATTTGCTTGCAAAAGGAACATCGATACCACGACTGAAAATCAAACTCGTGGAACAATGGAACGAATGGTGCAAGTACAAGGATCAATTTAAGTTTGTGGGTAATATATATAGATGGATTGCAGAATTAAAATCCAAGGACAAGGACCCTTGATTCAATTCATACACACTCCCACGGCAAGTCATAGTTTTTATTAATATATTAAAGAACAGGTCATGTGCGTACCAGCGATGCCAACCCTAGCATAATGGTGCTAAACCTAGCATAATGTAACCATCTTTGGCACCTAGCACCCTGTGTTTGGCATAACAGCCAAATCTAGCATAATCTTAGTCTGTGGCATAATCTGCAACCGTCGGTAGATATTGACCTCAAAGGAAAGTGCTCTGAAGAAATAAAAATAAAAGTAACTGCACATCTCTATTTCAGGAAGTGGACATATTTCCAACAAAAGAGAGTAAACCCGCCCAGGGATCCCGTCCCTCACCAACGCCTTGCATCTCTTCCGCGTCTTCCTGCCATAAAATCGAGGAGGAGGGTTTTGGCGGCTCACCCTCAAAATTTTGTCCTTTCTCAGCACCGACACAAGGGGTGCCATTTGCGGTGCCTGTATTTTTGCGAAGAATGTGTAGTAGAAAGTTGGATTGACAAGTAAAGCTCATGTGGCGCCCTCCTTTGTCGGCAAATTTTGACCATCTTTGTCTTCAGCTTGTATTCCGTTCGGTTCGGTCGGCATCTTACCATTTCGGAAGCCGTCTCCCGCGGCGAAAAAATCGTTGTTCGTGTGTATGATTTTAATTCTTCGTGCGTGCGTCTTTCAGTGTGTTTTTGAGCGTGTGTTTGAGTGTTTTTTCCTGCTTTTTTTTTGTAAAATATATTTGGAACAATTTTGAAAAATGCGTACTAATAGCAAAAGAAGTAACTGTGAAACTCCCGAAAAGAAGAAAGAGACCGTGCAGATTTAAACCAGTAATGGGAGTCGTATGCTCAGAAATATAGAAAGGAGTGGAAAAGAGGCGGTTTTTATTTGTTCGTTTGGCGAATGCCTTTTCTCCTTTCCTTTCTTTCTTTTTTTTTCTTTTTTTTTTTGAAATAATATTAGTTTACATAGAAATGCATTGTATGAGCATTTGTTGGAGGTGGAAATTGATTAATACGTTCTTCCATATAACGCAAAAAATGCAGTAGTATATGAAAGATATTTGTGAATTATACCATAGATTTACACCGCCCCCTCCCCCCCACCGGCAGTAATTGAAAGGTAACGATACTTATACTGTGTCATGTCATCTTCCCTCTCCCCATCTGCTAGAAAAAATATGTGAAGAATTTTTACAAATTGACTGAGCCACATGCCCTAGTTCGACCCTTGGCAAGATATGGACATGTAATTATGTTTTTATTCCATTCCATAGTCCATAGACCATTTCATCAGTTCTTCATCCACCCTCATTTTCTCTCCCAGAGAGACCCTAAGGCAAAAAAGCGACTTAAAATAAATAGATCTTAGGGTGGGATACAATATAACATCTGAAAATAGTAATAAAATATATTGTTAATAATAATAAAATAATAATAATTATTAATAATACTGCCCTAGCACCATTGGGTGGCGTTCTAGCATAATTTCACAGTTCGACCAGCACTTTTCGTAGCTGAGGGGTTGGCAACGCTGGTGCGTACACCAGGGGTGTGCGAGACATAGTGTTGCTCACGGGACGAGACATGTCCCGTCTCGTCTAGTCTCGTGTCTCGTCTCGAAAACGAGACGGTACAGACTCTTTGAAATTCGTGACGGGACGAGACGGAATGTCTGTCTCGTCTCGTTTTCGAGACGGGACACGAGACGGGACGGCTCGTGAAAAGTCTCGTCTCGTCTCGAAAGTCTCGAAAAAATAAAAGCAAAGAATTTAATCAGTTGTCAATGCTTGTTAACTTGGAATAATTTTTGTCATTAGAAACGTCGACAAGCGTGTATTACGTCAAAAGAAGGCTATCCTAGAAAGAGTAATGAATGAATAGCTAGACTTATTTTCGGTACTCTTCAAAACACAGCGTTATTCCCCATTTGTCAATTTATTCCAAGTTAATAATTTTATGTTATGATAATACTCCAGATTTTAATTTAAATTTCGTTTATTAAATGGCGAGGTTCAGCCTGCGGCTGTTCTACCACCTAAATACTATGATACTAATACAATGCTGAATAGCTTATTCAGATATCTATTTTGTGACTTGATAAGTTCCTCGAATGATCAGTTTACGAAAATATTGCAAACTGTAGGAGTCAAGTTTAGTCAGTATCTTGGCGGGTTGTGTTTGTATGTTGAGTGTCAGCCCTAGTTGGGCTCTGACTCATTATTTTCATTGCACTGACGACATGGCAGAATTGTCTGTTATTTTAGTCCTCCCCGAAACTGTCGTTGTTTGGAGGAAGAAAATTGCGAGCTTATATAATATCTTGCTTCGGATCAGATGAGCATTGTCATTCTGCAATATACACAAAAGAGCCAGCAAGGACAACAAAGCATTTCTTGGTGATTCTTAACTAAGCTAAAAACATGTAAATTGCCTTCCTTATTTATTCTTTTTAAAAAAAACTGACAGTGGTGTAGGCAATATAATGTAGGATTATATTTTTGTATGGCTTTAATGAAATCTAGATCTTTTCTGCAGTGATGGCGGCAGCCTGATATAAGTAGGGGGGCTACAGATTTCAGTTTCAAATTCTGGGTGGGCTAACTAACATGGGCGTAACTGAGGTCTAACCAGTGATGTGCGTCTACGCGTAAACAACGATAGTCTACATTCTACACGTAGACTATTTTATACACGTAGATTACGTAATCTATGTAAACAACATGGCGAAAGGTGATAACTTAACAAAGGGCGCCGTGGAATTAAAAGAAAATTATATTGCGTATCAGTTGCTGATGTGTGAAGAAAACTTTCCATACTCTTTCTTCCAAATTCGAACAATTTCTCACCTAGGAAGAAACCTAATATAGGAAATATTCTAGTGTTTTATGGGGAAAAGACCACTCTTGCCTCACGACTGCCATCTGTTGTTGCTTTTTGCATACTATTTATCTTCTTCCATAGTTGATAGAAGAGAAGAGAAATTTTGTTGTAAATAGGATTCTTTTAATTTCGTTAGGAACCAGTACAGTTGAAAATGTCACTTTCCTTTCATGAAAGCCTTGACAATTAATTTTAATGCACTTTAGATTGTCTACGTAGTCTATGTAAACTACAACTCAATGTAATCTACGCGTAGATTACGTGTAGACAACGCATGTAGACGTAAACTTATAGTCTACATGCGTTGTCTACGCGTAATCTACACGAAGATTACATTGGCTTATAGTTTACATAGTCTACTGTAGACAATGCAAACAACAGGGAAGAAATAAATCCCAGTGGCCTTTCAAAGAGAAAGTATTGTTTTCTTCAAATATGTCGATAGTCTGGGCCTATAACCAACTTAAGGCCATCCGACGTAATCAAAGTTATCGAATTTTCACTAACGAGGGGAAAAGCGACTACCGGAAGAAAAACAAATGACAGCCATAGTGAAAACTGACATTATTTTTTACACTGACAAAAGGCAAGGCTAAAAATATTTTTTTGTCTTGTTACTTCATAGGAAAGTGCATGTGACTCTAAAGCAGATTTTTCCACGTGTGAAATGGTAGAAATAGAAGTAAAACAAATCTTGTCATTCTACGGACATCGCATTTTTTTTTTCGCGACAAGTTCATTTTGCAGTTCAATTAGTACTTATTAGTGAATTGGTTGAACGTAAATAAATACTAAAACACTTATTTCTGGACAGTGGAATACTCGACGCTCTCTATGTCCACCTGTTGATGCTGGTTGCTGCTTCTTGAACGATGTGCGTGCCTTGCACGGAGAACGCCGAGCGCCATGTTGTCTACGTGCATTACGTAGATTACATAGTTTAAATAGTCTACATTGTCTACACGTAGAATGTAGACAATCGTTGTTTACGCGTAGACGCACATCACTGGGTCTAACTTGAGGGGGGTGTAGAATAGAAAAGTTTTCCATCCCATAGAAATAATGCCCAGAACAACTGGGTAAATAACTGTTACAGTTGAGAAATCATAAAAATCACTCCTTATTTCTTGTTCCTCAGGTTCCAGGAGGTTAACAAAAATACCTCGGTAAATTTTAACATTGAAAATTTTGGGACGCAAATGCTTCCCCTTTGACCTCGCTAAGTTATGCCTATGTTGACTAATACCAGATAAAAGATGTTTTACCAATGACATATTTTACAACCAGACCCAAAGATAAATCGCTATCTGAGATACATTCTGTTCCATCATATTCAAAAGAACTCTTACGCACAATCTAAAAGGCCAAATAATGTAATATACCATACATATATTTTCTTTATTTTCTCAAGGCATTACCTATTTAGCGGAATAATGCCACAGACTTACTATTCATATTAACATAAAAATACACTATAAAAACTACTCACTCTGAACTCTGGATATAGTACAGACTATTTCTGTGAAAAGAATGCAGCTACTTTTTTTGCTGAAATGAAAAATCAACCACATCAATAAACTACAATAAGATACGTCTTTTTAGGTGGGAGGCAGCTGCAAAATTATCCACAAAGTTTTTGCAAACTTTTTCTCATTGGAGAGAATTAGATAGATCACTTAAAATTTCGGTAAATGTCTGTTATATCGGAGACACTTTTCTTCAAATTTACAGGAGAAACTACTTACGGAAATGAGTTTCTGTTGCATTTATCAAACTTCGTGGAGGTATTTTGTCACTATGGAATGCTGCACAACAGAAAATAAGCACTTTTGATGTAATAAAGTAGCCTTTTGTGCGAAGCGACAACATTATGCCGTTGTTTCCATTATGAACCTGCAGATGGCGCGAGTGTCGAAAGTCACGCAGTCTCGCGAGAGGAAGAAGTGTTTCCAAACGTGCCTTTTTTTTTTACCAGAATTTTTATTTTTATTTTTTTAACTATGCTTACCTAACCTAACCTAACCTTGCCGGAAATGGTTCGTGGGGCTAACGTGAATGGTTTTTGGGGCTATCCGTCAATGGTTTGTGATGACATAATGAACACGAAAGTAGGTATTTTTCGGTTACGAAGGTTGCAACACTGCATGCCCACTCCAAATCGACAAAACACAAGCACGACGCGTGATGATCCACAGCTGTGCGCTTAATATTCTGTTCCGCAACGGAAGAAAGGACCCAAAAGAATTACTCGTAATGTGAAAAATCGAAGTTATTTTCGTGTAAAAAGCATAATGGTACCTTGAAATAGGTTCCGCAATACACAATTGGTAAGTACGAACCATTTGAAACTGAAAATATGCGTTAGAAATGTGTCTCCGATATAAAAGACATTTACCAAAATTCCGTTATCAAGCCGATTATGAAGGTAACAATTGATTTGCCGCAAACTTGAAAATTTTCTTTCACATCCAGCTATTGATGGAGTATGGACATTACAATAGCACAAAGCTTCTAACAACCACCTCACTGTCGCTGAATACATCCACCTAACCATGTAGGCAGCAGAGTATCATGTTATTTTAGTAGTCAGTTGGCGACTTGTGATGGACCAGTTACTTCGTATCAAATGATCAGCGTTCATTGTTGATCCAGTCAGATCTACCGGATCCCCCCTCCCCAATCCACCTATGCGATTTTGGAACACACCGTAATAAAGTAATCCTGTAATATTACTAACGTAGGAGATGCACTTGAACATGGTAATGGTCCTGCCCCAATGGAAGTTTTATAATTGAAACTATTGTAAGATCACCTCTAGTCCTTCTTCAAAAATATGGTGGGAGGCTACAAGAGAGGCTGAGAGCCGATTTGAGGGTGGAGGGACTTCAGCCCCCTTCAAGCACCGTCCCTGCTTTTCTGAAATCTAAATGCTGCTTATACAGTCATATAGTTAAAATGCCTGCATTCAGGTCATAATAATTGTAATTATATTTAATTTAAATAGTATTAATTAAAATATTCATTTTTTTTTACATAAATAGGCAAAAAGCCGGTATGAGGATAGTGCAGCACGTATTCATTATCCAGCTTACATATAGTCAAGCTCGGTAAAATTTGTAAAAAACCGACGTGCAAGGATGTATTTAGGGAGGTCCAGGGAGTCCGGACCCCCCCGAAAGACTTATTAAGTACTAAAATTAAAAATATATTCGTTTAGCCTTCGTTGTATAATTTCCTTTGGACTTATTGGAACACGAGGATTATATTGGGATCATTCAGCTTTCAAGGACAGGAAGGACATATTTAGGGGGTCCGGACCCCACCCCCCCTAGCCGAAAGACTTATTAAATACAAGAATTATATAATGTAAATATACTCGTTTAACATTTGTTGTATTATTTTCTCTGAACTTATTCGAAGACAAAGATCATATTGGGATCATACGGCTTTGAATGACATTACAAAGAAAATTTGTGTACACTACTACTCAAAATAATATGCATAAAATATTAATCAGAAACTTATTACTTTTCTCCAACCACATGTAACATCATTTTTGCTATTCGATAAATATTCAATTATTCATCTATTTGACATTAATTTCATTGCTAGGGCACTTGTTTTTACGTAAATTATTCTGATCTTAACTACAGGTAAGCTATTATCTCTTTACCAATTCGTGTAATAATAATATAATATTAATTTATGTATTGTAATTTGTATTAATTTGATATAATACAATTATTTTAATTTAAACATTACTAGTATTATTATTAATTATCCCTGAGACACTTGCTTCGGACCCCCCCCAAAAAAAAACATATTTCTAGATACCTGCCTGCCGACGTGGTAAGGAAATTAATGTTAAATAGATAAAGAATTGAATATTTATTGAATATTAATATGGATGAATTCATATATATTAATGAACACGAATGCACTTTGTTTCTGTTGCTTTCTTTTTTCATCGAGCAGCGAAGAAAAACAACAGTCGGAAAGCACAGCCAAAAAAGATCCCTTTTCCTTACCAAACTCAAAGATTATCTTCAAACTTTCACTGTGATTGGTTGTTATGAGGGTCACTTTTTATATTTTGACCTTTGGCAACACTGATTGAAGTTAGGCGCGATTTGACGTTTGCACGGAATCGTCTGGCATTATTGACCATAACGTACTTCAAATGTTTTGTCAATAGCTTCATTTGTGTTGTTTATGTTGCCTTGGAGATTGCGCGACAACAATAAAATGGAATTAACTCGTGAACATTTTCGTGCGATGATTTTTTACGATTTTCGACGTGGATTTTCAAGACAAGAGTGCATCGATCAACTTACTTCCACAATTGGCGATGAAGCCCCATCCTTTGCCACTGTGAATCGCTGGTATAACGAATTTAATCGTGGCCGCCATTCGCTCACCGACGAGATTCGCGAAGGTCGTCCAAAATCAGTTGTTGTTCAAGAAAACATTGATGCTGTGCAAAACCTAATACTGCAAGATTGTCATGTGACATACTGTGAGATTGAGGCAACCATAGGCATTAGTTCCACCAGCATATATAAAATATTACATGATCATTTAGCTGTGAGAAAGGTATGTTCTCGTTGGATCCCAGTGGCGTACGCAAGGGGGGGGTTACCGGGTTTAAACCCCCCCCTTGAGCTTTTGAAATATTATGGAATATGCTGTAGAAAAAAATTAAAAATGGCTAATTTATCACAGTCAAAGATCTGCGACAGTAGTAATAATAATAATAATAATAATAATTTGAATTATTATTCCCATGCAGCATGAAGAAAAAAATATCATTCCAAACACAATCTAAGCGGCCGCAAAGTTCAATTTTGCATTTTTTTTTGCAAAAAGTCGCGCAGTGACTCTCGCGAGAATTGTGAAAATTCCTTGCTTCGTCGCAGTGTGCCGACCTTATTGCAAACGTTCTTCCCGGTACTGATTTCACATCCCCTTGTGAACTCTCAAGTGATGCTGAGTCTACATCCACATCATTAAATGTTGAAGAAGTGCTTTGTGAATCACCTAGAAGTGATAAATGTGTTGGAATGTCTATAAACTTACTTTTCAACGAAAACATAGACTCAGTGGAATTTAACAACATATATTCTCGCGCTTCATCATCATCGTGGGCGAGTTCTATAGGTAAAGGTAATGTAAATTCCCCCGTGCATATAGCACCGTGCCATGAAGGCACACGTAGTCGTGTGGTGGGCCCCAAAGATTCTCGATCTCGAACTATTTTGCAGGTCATGTGATCAGCACCATGCTCCGGCAGCCTTCATCCCCCAGGGTTGCTCTCAGGTACCCATTGCTATGAGGCTGGGTGCGGAGACAAGGCTGGATAAATTCCAACCCATTCCGGGAATCGAACCCGGATATCCCACGAAGTTGTCCCACTAGACCAGCGCGACTCCTTGAATGAGTTTCATATTTCGATTTCAATAAATTTAATATATTTGCTTATTTTTATGGATTTTCTTCACACTTAAAATGTCTGACTTATCATATACAAATAACCGTTGACTAGACAATTATTTTGTAACAAAGAAACAAAAGAAATGTAATTTTGTTCTATTTCTTTCATAAATAGCAACTGCATTAGTAATAATTATTATTAGTAATTAAATTAATTAATTATAATAATTATTAATTAATTTATTATTAATTAATTAATTAAATAAATAAAGTATAATAAAACAATGGTAATGTGAATTTGTAGAAAGTTTTCGAAATAACACCCCCCTTGATGAAATCCTGCGTACGCTACTGGATCCCACACAATTTGACAAAAACTCAAGAAGACGCTCGCGTCAATTGGTGCAAACAAATGCTCAATAAATACAATCGTGGTGCTTCAAAAGACGTATATAAGATTGTAACAGGTGACGAATCATGGATATATGCATATGAGCCGGAACGTAAACAGCAGTCGACTGTATGGGTGTTTCAAGATGAACCCAATCCAACAAAAGTTGTTCGCGCTCGAAGCACATCGAAACAAATGGTCGCCTGTTTTTTTTCTGGAAAACTGGTCATGTGGCAACTGTGCCTTTAGAGGAACGTAGAACGGTCAACTCTGAATGGTACACAACAATTTGTTTGCCAGAGGTCTTCGGTCAAATACGGAAAACAAACAAACGCCGTCGGATCATTCTTCATCAAGACAATGCCAGCTGTCACACATCTCGTCTAACAACCGACTTTATGAACAGTCAAAAAATCGAATTGATGGGTCATCCGCCGTACAGTCCTGATTTGGCACCCAATGACTTCTTCTTGTTCCCGAATGTCAAGAATAAATTGCGTGGACAACGATTTTCGTCGGCGGAAGACGCCGTTGGTGCGTTCAAAAACCATATTATGGAGGTGTCTCAAGAAGATTGGAAAAACTGCTTTGACAAATGGTTCGAACGAATGCAAAAGTGTATTGACCATAAAGGAGAATACTTCGAAAAACAATAAAGCAGTTTTCAATGCCAAATTCCTGTTTTTTCATTGTTAGGCTCAAAATATAAATAGTGACCCTCGTACCACAGCATCAGTCAGAGAAGCTATTTGCAATTAGAGTCCGGTCTAGGCCTCCCCGATGGGTAGTCGGCATCGGTGGCGGAGTGGTTAGCACAGAGCGCTACAACGGCAGGGGTTCCGGGTTCGAGTCCCGGGTAAGACATGGGTATTTGTGTTTGTCCAGATGAAGGACTGCAACAATTGATAAGTGTAAAAAGTTGAGAAAGTGTGAATTACGGGGGATACTACCGCTTAGGGGTATTCCTTTTAAAAATTAAAAAAAAGTGTGGTCAGCGCAAAGCGCCTGGGGTTCCGGGTTCGGATCCCGGCTAGGACATGGATGTTTGTGTTTGTCCGTAATGAGAAAAAACAATGATACAGTAAAAAATGGTATGTGTGAAAGTTGAGAAAGGAGAGAATGACAGGGGATACTACCACATAGGAGTATTTCTTTTTTAAAAAATGGCGCAGTGGTTTTAATCAAGGGGTCCCGGGTTCGATACCAGGTGGAAGAACATAGTGGTTCAGATCCCATTTTAAATTGTATGTCGTACCGATTAGCCTTACTGTGCATAAAGTCGACTTACAACACTAATTCAATCCATCAATCCTAGGACAGCTTCTTTGAGAAGAATTTAAAACTTTACTGGAAACATTTATGAACGCAAAGGGGGAAAATGACTTTTGTTTGATTTTCTATATTAATGTAGTTTGTTTGTTTAGCATTTAAAGAAAAAACTGAAATGTGCTCAGCGTCTTTAAGAGTGAAACTACTGCTATAGATCCACCAAGGCATTTGAAACCTTGGCATGGAAGTAATGACCCAAGTGATGTCACGGGAAGCCTGTAGTTCACATATTTTCGGAGGTTTCAGAAGTCTTGGGTGTGGTCGGTCTACACAGTTTATTCTCATTACACTTTCAATGTAAGAGAAATTCCACATAAAATAGTGCAATATAATGAACTAAGTCTCAAAAAAGTTTTGTAGTCTTGCTATGGAAGAAACTGATTTTTGACATGTGACCTCCCTTGCCGTGCGTAATTCCCATAACTTCCCCTTAGTTTGTTATCCCTTCCTTCCTTTCGCTGAAAGAAAAAAAAAATGTTTTCCATAAAACAAATTACAAACTAAATTCAGTCAACTATGTATTCAGACAGTCCCGTAGCTAGACTTTTTTGGCGCCCTAGGCAGGATTGTGGTTTGGAGCCTTCCACCGCACTATAATGCACCAATATTTTATGCTCGTCCTTTGATATTTTCTTATGCCATGGTTTGTGATATTACATCCTACAAAATTTGAAACGAGGAAACAAAAGAAAAACTAATTGAAATAATATAGATAATATTTAAAGATTCATTGTTTACATTTCTGATTCAAGATAAGTTTGGCATATTCAAGAATATTTCAGGTATGTTTTAGTGCCTGAAGAACATATTTTAAAACGTACTATTACTACTACTTTGGGGAACAGAAAATTTCAGCAGTGTGTTAACAGAATATACCCCCGCCAAATTCAAATTTCTCCGTCGCATATTCTGACTTTGTTGTTTGTAAAAAAAAGAAGAAAAAAGCAATGTTGTTTGGAAAAAAAGAAGAAGAAAAAGCAACTTTGAATGGCGCCCTTCAGCTCCCCCCAGTCCCACTGTATGCAGATGCAAGCAACGTTCCATGAACATAAAATTTTAATTAGGAGAGATTGTGGAGACTTAGTAGCTCTGGACTCCGTTTTCTTTAAAATATGAAATAAAATAATGTGAATGTAAATATAATATTTCAATAAGATCAATATTCTGTGTTGTTGTTTAAACATGTGCATTGGACCACCATGGTTATATAGGACAGGACCTACATGCAGTTTTATGTTGAATCCAAACCACTTGCCGAGTTGTATGTAGAACACCCACGTAGCTTCTACGGCCGGAATCAAAACCACAAACTGCGTAGTGGTCAACATCTTGCCATGACACCAGAGCACCAGGATTCGAATGCTGGCCTGGAAATGGGAGTTCTCTGTGAGTGTCTCTCTATCAATTTCATCATATCCTCATCTTCGCGATTAAACAAAAAGAGACGCTAAATAACGAACATGAAGTCGAACCGTGGACTATTGAAACCACAGGGGGACGCACTAGTAACTGCGCCACCACAAAACCGATCACTTTGTTAGTTTGAGATTAACGTCCTTTACAACAGCAAAACTATACAGGACAGGAGTACGAAGGAAGCTTACAGACAGTGTAAGAAAATACCAACTCCAATTACACTAACATGTTACAGTCCGTCATCTTGTGACCACGATGCAATTCAGGTATGGAATAATTTAATGTAGTCAATGAGCCCTGTCCCTTTCGATATTGTTTATCACTTGCATTTCAGCTATGGAGCAGGTTATTGGGCAAAGTGGACATCAAGTTTTTTTTGCTGGGTCTTGAATTTCTTAAATTGTTAAGAAAAAGAGAGAAAATGTATCGGTTTACTGAACTAGAACCAAGGCGTTCGATACCCAGTGGAGTCGTATAGTGGTTCGAACCCCACTTTAAACTGTAGATCCAGTCCAGATTAGCCTTTCTGTGCATAAAGTTGACTTAAAAACAAACACAAACAAGAAAGCGATTCAGAAAATCACGTAGTCTAAAGACGCACGGTTGGGTGTCTGACGGCCATGTGGGAGACCTTGGTTCGATTCCCGGCGTAGGTGATCTAAAGTCGGAATGTTCCGATCTTGACAATCAAAAAACGGCTCCGCACAGGGGCTCGCGCTTTGAAATATTTGATATTATTAACTCTTTTATTCACATTCGTTTCTTGTGTAAAATTGATCACATTAGAAAAGAAGAAAGAAAATCAGCCTACATTAGCAATACAACTGCATGTTCAATCAGCACATGTCCGATAGAGAAATAAAACCGAAGTTTAAAAAGGTGACATGGAGACTGCCGTGAAAAGGAAATTTCCGCCCTTACACAGTTGAATTTCTTGTTTGTGGCCCCCAACCTTCTACCGATGCCCTGTCATAAACTCCATTCTTCGACAGAGTACAGGAAGCATCATTGTGATTCTTTGCATTGAAGCCGAGCGCCGGGGTCTGAAATTTGACGATGTGGAATTTACGATGGAGCTAAATTGAGAACAAATGACAAGAGAAGGATAGACCGTGGCAGGGAAACTTGTCCCGGTCCAGGCACGTATCCAGGAATTCCTTTCGGGGGCGGGGCTCAACACATTTTTTTAAGGGGTATAGTAAGAACCTCACAATTGTATATTTAAGACCAGTGGTGGCAATTGGGTTTCAAACCGGGGGGGGGGGGGGGCGGAGGGCGGTGCAAGGAAAGTTTACTTTCTTTGTGTAGACAAGGCTTAACATTAAGAGGCCATTATACACTTACAGGAAAAAAACCTATTTCCCTTATCTATGGCAACCAGAGCTTTAATCTGTTCAGGCAAAAAAATGGGGAGCAACTATCCCTTAAATCGTCGCCACTGTAAGGCTGTCATTTTAATCAGAACGTGAAATTGGAACATTTTTTACCACTCGACTCCTCTGTTTCCATGCATTAACATTGTGTGCCCGAACCATCTCAATATGTGTGTTTGTCCATTTCTTCTCATCAGGCATAAAAACATCTATGGTGTCTTTGAGTGTTTTTACGAAGCTGTTACACATGCACGAGATGGACAATCCCCTCGACAACGGGAGATTCAAATTGTGGGCTGCGAACTGGACGCAGACAGCTCTCGAATATTTCTCTCTGATTCGAGCCTGAACACCACTAACGTGTCTTGTCCTCCCATCTTTGCGGCTCTTATAAAAACCGAAACCCACCAAATTGTTCAGATTCAGGCCTTAGCACTCACAAGTGTTCAAAAATGCCTGTCACAGCTTCCGTTGTCTTCCTGCAGGTTTGGATATAATCCTTTAGGCTACGGCCAGACGAGCGATATTTACTGCCAGAATTCTGCCGTAAATGTCGCAACTACAATTATCGCAAGTGGGTGGTCACACGGTAGCTGTAAATGTCGCTCTACTCTGCGTTAAATATAGCAACAAAATTTCTGCCCCGGCCAGACGAGCGACATTTACTACGAAAAGCATTGTGTTCAAAACGTGTCTTGAGTTTGCTGAAAGAAATTGCTCCATTCATAGTGGCATGTAACAATGAATTGCCAGTCGAAAGCAGCTCTGTGCTTGCTTCTGATTCGTCGTCGTCGGCAAAAGCGTAAGAGACAGTGGTGGATTCATCCTATTATTAGTGAAAGATCGTACAAAGGAAAGTTTGTGCTTCTTCATAGGAAACTGAAAGACTATCCAGATAAGTTTTTTGAATATTATAGAATGTCTACAAGCTCCTTTGAACTGCTACTTGCAACTGTGAGTGGTAGCCTGAAAAGAGAAGGTACAGTTATGAGGGACTGCATAAGTGTGGAAGAGAAACTCGCAGTTACATTACGGTAAGTTTAGTTTAATATTACTGAAAGTAAAAAGGTAATACATACTACACAGACATTGATAAAACTAGAACATAACAAGATAAAATGTTCTCTACAAATCAAAGAAAGATAACACTGACTCTGATTCAACATCTGATTCAACGGTAGTTCTGGATGATGATGATGTGCATGAAGTTTGGGGAAGCAAATTTGTAGGGGAAACTGCTTGAAATGAACCCCTGCGTTCAGCAGCATCATCGTAAGACTTGAGCAACTGCATGACCTTTATCTGAAATTCTAATTTATCTGAAGGATGTAGTGTTTTCACAGTTGGTAGCAATGATAATAGAAACATTTTGTCAGGATCATTTTCATGTGGGTCGGGCCAGTTTTTTCCAAGAACGTCCAACCATTCCCTCTCAAATGAATCTCCAGATCTCCTCTTTCGTTTGGCAGGTACAGCTTTAAAGTGTTCCGTCGAAGAGGTGGCATTGCTGGTATTGGTCTGCGAGAGTTCTTCCTCTGTTCTGTGGTCAATTTGGTCATCAGTTTGATCCATGTTTCCGGACGTCCTGCAGAACAATATTGAAAAGAAAAACATTCATGTTACAAAAGCATAATACAGAAGAACAGATCAAGAGACAGGCGGGGCATAAGTGTCCAGTCATCAATTTCATCATATCATCACTCATTCCCATCATCGATAATGCAGTGTAATGCAAGGAGTGAAAATATAAACCCAGTCCATCAGGTTCGTTCCCAAACAACATTAAATAAAGGAACGTAACGTGGACCGAGTATTATTCCATGTCGTGAACACGAGACATTACTTCCGACAATCTTCATCTCGTATTTTTCTTTAGCATCACTGCTCAATTTACAGAGATGTATACTCGTGACTGGCATACAAGCCGAAAAATTGCAATGTTGGTTGGGTTGTCTAGTCACACGGCGCATGATGGTCAGACATGGAGGGCTTGCTTCAGTGCTTCTTCAATAGGATCGTTACAACCCAGCAGTGTCCGTGACTGTACATACATACAACTTTGTTAGGTCCAGAACCTCCACCCCATCCCCCCGCTCTCCAACAAGTTTCAGATCAGCCGCGTCTCTGATTTTCACATATGAAATATAGCAACCCTAATCATACCAAAAGTTAACTCCCCCCCTTACGTGAACTATATATACGCCCATGCTTCAAGGAAACAAACGCAAACTGCTGATTTGAAATTTATATATTAATGTACTGGAATGTGAAACAAAATCTATGTCCAACAACAGTTTAGTGTAGTAATTAAATAAGGTAGTACTTACTGCCTAGATTGCAAAGTCGGAAGAAGAAAACACATTTGTTTGTGGTAAACGTAAGGTTTCCTTGTAGTCGCACCACTGCCACTACGTCCATCTTGTGATTTCACAGATCTTGTAAATGCATCTTTCAAGCTTTTCCAACGTTTTTGAACCTCCTTACCTAAATTAATCATAACATTCATGAGGAAAATTCGAACTCTGTTCACACAATTGTTACAAGGAAAATGCTATGTCACAAATGTAACTTTAAAGGTACAAACATTTCAAAACTAGTGGCGTCTCCTGTGTACGTAACTAAATAAACAATTAAACCTGTAAATGATCAGTCATGTCTTTGAAAACGCTTCTCAAATCACTAGTTTCTACAGTTGGCATGTGGCGAAAGTACAATAACAAAGCTATTTGGATTTTAGTTTGAACATGTATTTTATATTGCGTCAACCTAATAAAATCACCACTAGCTTTGAGATGGTTATAGCTACAATATACCACATGACAGTGTCTGAAAACAATTTATGCATAATTGTAACTGAAAGCAACTCTGTAAACACAACGAACATACTCATCTCAGTTTAAATCACAGGACATCAACTAGATGGTACTTACACATTTGTTTTTACAATTAAATTATTCTATATTTAAGATCACTTCCTGCTTTTTTTCAGATACCTGGGTTCTGGATGCTCTTTCCGGACATTGCATTTCGATTTTCTAATTGGTCGTGCCACAATTGCTGACATTGTCAGAGAAACCTGTGTGGCCATATGGCATGGTCTTCATGCTGAATACATGACACAACCGTCTGTGGAGGACTGGCTTCAGATTAGCCACAAGTTCGAAAGCAGAGCTAATTTTCCGCATTGTGTTGGCGCTATTGACGGCAAACACATCAGGGTTATTAAACCCTGGAACAGTGGGAGCGAGTTCTTCAATTACAAGAAGTTTTTCTCCATAGTACTAATGGCAGTAGCTGATTCTGAGTATTGCTTCACGTACATAAATGTTGGAGCTTATGGAAAAGAAAGTGATTCAAATGTATTAAAGGCTACAGATTTGGGGGAACAAATCTATTCTAACACATTATCTTTACCAGAGCCCAAGACATTCTCAAGTGAACATGCAGGTGATCCAATTCCATATGTGTTTGTAGCTGATGAGGCCTTCGCACTCTGCTCAAGTTTGCTGAGGCCATATCCTAACAAAAACCTAACACCTGAAAAGAAGATATTCAATTATCGACTTACCAGAGCAAGAAGATTTGTTGAATGTGCATTTGGCATATTAGCAAATAAATGGCGGCTGTTCCATCGCCCCATTGATGTTAGTCCGGAGTTTGCCGATTGTATTATCAAAGCATGCTGTGTACTACACAATTTTGTTAGGAAGAGAGATGGGTACAACTTTGAGGATACACTTT
Source organism: Lepisma saccharinum (assembly GCF_977018435.1). Lineage (NCBI taxonomy): Eukaryota > Metazoa > Arthropoda > Insecta > Zygentoma > Lepismatidae > Lepisma > Lepisma saccharinum. The sequence continues at coordinate 73,773,835 of NC_139231.1, forward strand.
CATGTCCACTAGAGAGTATACCTGCTCAGGGAACAAGAGGAAATAAAAGTGGTGTTCGGATGAGAGATGCTTTCACTACCTATTTTTGTTCTGATCAAGGATCACTTCCCTGGCAAAACGATTGCTTGTAAAGCTGTTCTCAAAATGTTCAAAACTTTTTCTATACTATGCTCCCCCACCCCTGCATGGAACACACCATTGGCATTGGCTGTAATTATTTACTTTCGTTTAACCCACTTATGAGCATAGTAATACATTATACTATGTTTTCATTTACTATCAATATCATTTCATTTTGTCTTGTTCATTGCAATATTTGTAGTAAACAAAAATCCTAACCTGCTAATTGACGTAATAGTGTAAAAAATAATAACTATGTACTTTGTATTTTCAATACATTTTGATTCGTTTCAAGTACTTACCTATGTCGTTTCTTTCTTCAGAGGTCATATCTCCCCACTTCTCACCAACCACATCCATTGTCACTTTCATCCACGCATCCATCTTCATGTTTCTGTTCTTGTAGTCCTCACAATTCGTGTCAAACAAACAGGGATACTTTTGGACTTCAATTATTACATGTTCACTGTCAATATAATCCATAGTTGTACAGTTCGACAGTTAAATTACCGCAGTAAATAGTGTTGCCCACGAGACGAGACGAGACGAGACTTTGGTCTGTCCCGTCCCGTCTCGTGAAAATGCTGTCTCGTCTCGTGTCTCGTCTCGAAAATATTCGTTTGTCCCGTCTCGTGTCCCGTCTCGAAGGGTTCTGTCTCGTCTCGTCTCGTCCCGTCTCGTTTTGTCCCGTCTCGTCTCGTAAAAGTGATCCGGGATATCATGCCAACAAAAGTCAAAAGTAGCATAAACACGAAATATTTTTCCGGAAAGTGGGATAAAGCTCCAAATATTTTACCCATTGCGTGGTGAGAATAAATAAGGTTCGTTAATCATGAGGACATTAATATTAAAAATGCAGTTTGTTGGTTACTGATTGCTAGCTATCTTATGAAATCTACCTTGTGGTTTTTCTCGCTTCATACAACTGTCTATACATCGTACATTTATACCAAGTTTGTTAGAACCTGTCCCGTTTCCCGCGCTAGCGATCGCTCGACAGTTTTGGTGCCAATGAGAAACGAGAAAAAAGTCCTCTGCTGGGCAGCGAGGAGCGAATGGAAGCCAGAAGAGAGGACCTTACGTAGACGTTGTTGCCACGTTGCGTATTTTAATTTGCTGCCTGGCTTTGGCTTTCCCCAGCGCGGAGTTCAGGCGGTCTTCAGCAGCAACACCGCTTGGTTTATGCTAGAAAAGCCAGCGATCAGCTACCGCTGGAAGCCGGACAGGTTGTAACAAACACGGTATAAGTGAGTGCTCTTTTTCATTACTGCTATACCTTTTGGAAGTCTTGAAATGTTTTCCAATAGACCTTATTTCTTTCTGAATGTCAAACTTCCGTGCACTATGAAAATGTACATTTTTTCTTTAAATTCTAAGCTTGGCGCTGGGGAGCAACAAAAAAGTTTTTAAATGTGTAGTACGAACACAAAAGACTATTTAAAATTTCAATATTTAGTATATTACAAATAGAAAGCATTTATTGTTCTTAATATTGTTAAACATCTTCAATGACATAAGTTTCAACAAGTGTTTCTTTGTGATATTGTGCTGTTTCTTGTGCTCAGCTTATGACGCACATACTTCTTTGTTTTCCCATTAGCCTCTAAGTCCGGTACCACCACCGCTTGATCTCATTTATCCTTCGGCAGGCACGCATCTAGAAATATATGTCGGGGGAGGGTGTCCGAGCCAAGTGTTTCAGAAAAAAATGATGATAATAACATTAACGACAACAATTAAGCAAATGTTTAAATTAATGCATTAATATAATTCATAGGTCTATTCACTTGAATATGTAAATTAACCAATTCTATTATTGTTATTGCATGACATGTTACAAAGATGGTAGAAGAATAGTAATATAACAGCACAAATATTAGCTAATATCTAACTTACGTGTAGTTAAGATCGTCAAAATCTGCATAAAAACAGCTGTCCTGGCAAGAAAATTAATGTCAAAAAAGGTGATGAATTGAATATTTGCTGAATAACAAAAAAAGATGTTACATCCAGTTGACGAAAAATAAAGTTCCTGATTAATATTTTATGCTCATTATTATAAGTAGTAGCGTACATAAAACTTCATTGATACTGTCATTCAAAGCAGTATGATCCCAATAGAATCCTTGTTTTCTAGTAAGTTCGGCAGGAATATGTAACCCTCGATTATGCTAAACAAATATATTTTTTGTTTAGCTAGAGCAAGGCCCCAGGAGGATGCAAGAAGCCTTTCCTGCAAAAGTGTATGTTTTACGAAGCGAAGAAACGTGACAAAACCACCACGTATGGAAGGCAAACCTGCATTAATTTTATATCGCACGTTTACAGAGCCGTGCCTCCTGAAGTTATAAAAATCCCAACTTCAATGATTCTTTTAGACATGCTATAGTTGAAAAAAATATGTTTAGATGCACCCAAAGTGCATCATTATCAGATTATGCATATAACGTGTTATTGGAATCAACATATTTGTATAAATTGGGTGCCTCCCCGATGGCGTAGTAATAACGTCGAGGTCTTGTAATGAAGGGGCCTCGCGTCGATAGTCAATGGAGGCACAAAGTGGATCGGATCGCACTTTAAACTGTAGGTCGTTTCGCGATTTAGCCTATTTGCGAATCAAGTGGACTTAAAAAAAAAATATATCAACCTTAAGAATATTAGAATAAACTAATTCACCTGCAGGTAAGTCAAATTTCACATATCCTTCTTCATCTTCGTTCATAGACTTCCTGCAATACTCTTGTGTTGCATCTCACCAGGTGCGAAAAATGTGAAGTTATTATTTCCTCGTACTGCGTTATTTCTTTTCATAACAGTAAGGCTAAATTCTCGTTTTATCTGAACTTTTAAAAAATGTGCAAAATACGTCTCTATCTTTAAACACCCACCCTTTCCCATTTATGTGTAAAATAATCCCACTCTGTCTCAGAAAACCTCTTCCTAAGATCAAATGAAGGAAACAACTCTCAAGTCTCAACAATTACAAATTTTTGCTTAAATTTCCTATCATTTATACAAACAGTAGCACATATCACGTCCTTTGGTGCAACACTGTCAACAGCTAATGTTACTTTCCTCGTCCTAATCAATTTACTTCCAACCAGTGACGGCGCCAGGGAAATTTGACTTGGGGGGGGTGAAGGCTGGCAACAAAATATTGTAAGGGGCAGTCACATTAAAACGCCCGAAAACACTACACATATATATATACTTATATAATAATAATTATAATTATTATTATTATTATTATAATTATTATATTCATGTATGGTGTTTTGTGTGTGTCTTTTATTTAGAGTGGACGTTTACTGCCTTAATTTACTTCTTCATTACGAGTTTATCTCCACATGATTCGTTTTAATAAAGACATTAATTCTTTTTTATTGGTAAGTTGCGTTGTCTCTAGTGGCCTATTTCAGTATTGAAAGACATTCATAATTTTATAATTCATCGTCTCTCTTGAGATGAAACTACTGATATAAATATTTAAGTTATAAGATAATAATATAATGATTTTCTTGCAAAATAAACGTGACGTTGGAAGAAATGAATCTTCTTAAGTATTAGAAACAATGTGAGGCACTTGGTGAAGTGCAATTCTCCTGTAGGAGAATTCTGCTCTATGTGCTTTGGAGAACACATTGCGCACCTTTGGTACGTCCAGGACTTGACATTTCTTCTCAGTGGCAAGAACAGCCTAATGATGCAGTTTGTATCCAGCATCCTGTTTCGAGCAAGCCTTTTCAAAGATTTTAAGGACAACCATCTTCGTAACGCTGAAGAGTTTTGGGCAAAATTTGTGTTCCACCTTTCAGGGAAATGTTATCACAGGATAAAAAATCAGACAAAGGTTTCAGTTATCTCATAATTCAAGAAATATTCTGACCCTGCCATTACTTACTCTTACTCTACCACTCCAACGTATGTCTGTGCTACACAATTACAGGCACCTATGGAGTTCGTGGGAAGAAGTTCTTCGATTTTGATATGTACGAGAAAGAGCGAACCTGCATCTAATGACTGAAGAGTGGCAAATCCTAATAAGCGTTCTTTTACCTGCCCGCGATATGTTTTGAATCGAATTTTAAGTGTAATTTGCATTTTAAGGTTCACGTTCAATACATTTCCAAATAATATCCCCTCAATAGCTTCAAGAGTATCGAAGAAATCCCCTTTGTTAAGGTTTTCTCAGACTCATCATCTCGAAATTCAAGTCCCTGAATAGTAAGAAACCGCGACGAATCCACAACAACTGACATATAGTGACGGGTTTTCTCCGATCACCATTGGTCCTGGGTTCGATACCCAGTGGATGCCCTTTAAACTGTAGGTCCAGTCCCGATTAGCCTTACTGTGCATAAAGTGGACTTCAAACGCCAAATCAACCAACCAACCAAATCTTGAATCAACTTTGAATGTCTTTTAATAATTAGCGTTGTCTCTAACGACCACGATTAGCATAATTTGCCCGTACTACAGATGATGTCTTGTGGTCCTGAAAATATTCGTGATGTTTTAGAACCATCCACATTCAACACTTTTACCCAGTTCTTAAGACTGGTTAAAACTTAGGTTAATCTCAGCTATTACAGGACATAAATGAATGAGAAATCACCTATGCCCAGGTCGGCGCTCGAATCTTGGACGAAGCAAATTAATATTTGTTAATCAAGTTGGTATTATAAGCAGAAAAGTGATATCATGCAGAATACACCACTTTGAAAAGGTGAAAATCGTCATACTCTTATAAATGAAGTCTCTTATTATTCTATATTTAATTAACTTCAGTTGGGGGGCCCGGGTGGGGGGGGCGAAGTGTCTGACATGGGGCGTCCCCCTGCCCCCTCCGGCGTCGTCACTGCTTCCAACCCTCTAATAACTTCGCTGCTGATAGCCTCACCTTCGAAATGGAAGCTTGTGTGTCGGCGAATAATACAAAGAACTTGTGTTCACTGTCCCTCTTTCATTCAAAGTCTGCCGTTTTCCTTTTCAGCTTTTCCTGCAAAACTTCCTGTCAGCAAGCAAACCAAATTACAGAATTTTTATTGCCCCTCCCTTGCATCAACTTTCATTCCTACTTTAGGCCTGGATTTATGGCACGTACCCGCTACTGCAAGTCAACCTCGCCCTATGTTTGGTGTTTGCCCCCTGAAGCAACGGTGTCCATTGTTCAAAGCGAAACCTTTGTCAGTGGGGAACGGCGAAAAATAGTCTCGGAATACATCCTGGTCGTAAACAAGCTCCCGCCACCCTAACATTGCTGTCAGCTTTCCTCTGAAGTTCGATAAAACTACTTTGTGAAATGTGTTTAATAACGAGTGAAAATGTAGACAGTAGATATTACATGTATTTTGCTCATAAACTTGAAGGCTAAATTTACAGAATAAAAAGAACAGCTACAACATTCCTTCATCTGATTTACAGAAAGGCTAATCGGGACTGGACCCACAGTTTAAAGTGGGGTTCAAATCACAATGTGCCTTCACCGGGTATCGAAACCGGGACCCCTTGATTACAAGGCGACGATGCTACCACTGTACCATCGGGGAATCCCCTCATAGAACAAAGTTTCCTTCTACGACGATTATACAGAACTTGGTACACTTCCTTCATTTGAAATCTATTCTATATCAGCCTCAGTATTTCGTTATTACAATCCAAGGAATAATATTCTCCTTAAATAAGAAATAAAGAAATAAAAAAAAAAACATTGGAAATAATCTTCAAACGGACGTAAAAAAATCGAATCCAACCACCTGCAGAATGCCTGAGGAAAACAACAAGAATTTTCTCAACAAAGACATATCCGAAATTTCCATAACATTCTAATAATTTCGCAACCCGTGCAAATAATCATGTGTTAAAATCTTGTCGTGGTTCCCTGTAAACACTAAAATCACCAAATTACTTCTTTCCATATTTCCCATATTTTCTCCTCCTCTTCAGCTCTCAGCTGTTCGGAGTGGGATAATGCAAGATTATTTGTCCCTAATTATCTCCTTCTCTTAGTATTGCTTATATCTTGGACTCCTTAATAACTTTCCCAACAACTCCTTATCAATTTGAACTGCCATTTTTCCTACAATGCTTTTCCTACTTTCTAATAACAATCACTTGTGTACACCCTTTGATGTAAAAATTAAATAATAAAAATAAACCATATCCGTCGGTCCGTTTATCTTTCCAACCTATAGAGCTCAGACTATTTTTACAAGATAAACCTCGGACGCAGACATTCCACGATCTTTTGGCCCCTCCTTCCACCTTCTCTACCTGCCCTTTTACTTGATGTTATTCAGAATAGTATTAGTATCTGGAGTACTATCGTAACATAAAGTTATTAACCTGGAATATTTTTTTTAAAAAAATGGAGAGTAACGCTGTGTTTCGAAAGAGTATAGGAAATAAGTTTAGGTATTCATTCATGCCTCTCTCTAGAATAGTCTTCTTATTTTGAGTTAATACACGCTTATCAACGTTTCTAATTGAAATACTTTATTCCAAGCAAACAAGTATTTGCAACTGATTAAAAATTTTGCTTTTATTTTTTCGAGACATTCGAGACGAGACGAGACTTTTCAAAAGCCGTCCCGTTACGTCTCGTGTCTCGTCTCGAAAACGAGACGAGAAAGGCATTCCGTCTCGTCCCGTCTCGAATTTCAAAAGGCTTGTCCCGTCTCGTGTCTCGTCTCGAAAACGAGACGAGACACGAGACGAGACGGGACATGTCCCGTCCCGTGAGCAACACTAGCAGTAAATGTGGCAGCTACAAATATCGCTACGCGTGGCCACGCTCACGCGGCAAATACTGCGGAAAAAATGGGTCCCGGCGCATTCCTTCGCGACACGACCTTGAAGACGCGCCAAACTGGCTACAATTACTGCTGCTTCTGGCCACTCCCATACTCTGGCCACTCTGGCCTTAGGCTACGGCCAGACGAGCGATATTTACTGCCAGAATTCTGCCGTAAATGTAGCTGAAGAAATGCACCCTTAGGTCGTAAATGGGAGTGGCCAGAAGCAGCAGTAATTGTAGCCAGTTTGGCGCGTCTTCAAGGTCGTGTCGCGAAGGAATGCGCCGGGACCCATTTTTCCGCAGTATTTGCCGCGTGAGCGTGGCCACGCGTAGCGATATTTGTAGCTGCCACATTTACTGCGGTAATTTAACTGTCGAACTGTACAACTATGGATTATATTGACAGTGAACATGTAATAATTGAAGTCCAAAAGTATCCCTGTTTGTTTGACACGAATTGTGAGGACTACAAGAACAGAAACATGAAGATGGATGCGTGGATGAAAGTGACAATGGATGTGGTTGGTGAGAAGTGGGGAGATATGACCTCTGAAGAAAGAAACGACATAGGTAAGTACTTGAAACGAATCAAAATGTATTGAAAATACAAAGTACATAGTTATCATTTTTTACACTATTACGTCAATTAGCAGGTTAGGATTTTTGTTTACTACAAACATTGCAATGAACAAGACGAAATGAAATGATATTGATAGTAAATGAAAACATAGTATAATGTATTACTATGCTCATAAGTGGGTTAAACGAAAGTAAATAATTACAGCCAATGCCAATGGTGTGTTCCATGCAGGGGTGGGGGAGCATAGTATAGAAAAAGTTTTGAACATTTTGAGAACAGCTTTACAAGCAATCGTTTTGCCAGGGAAGTGATCCTTGATCAGAACAAAAATAGGTAGTGAAAGCATCTCTCATCCGAACACCACTTTTATTTCCTCTTGTTCCCTGAGCAGGTATACTCTCTAGTGGACATGAAAGTGTATCCTCAAAGTTGTACCCATCTCTCTTCCTAACAAAATTGTGTAGTACACAGCATGCTTTGATAATACAATCGGCAAACTCCGGACTAACATCAATGGGGCGATGGAACAGCCGCCATTTATTTGCTAATATGCCAAATGCACATTCAACAAATCTTCTTGCTCTGGTAAGTCGATAATTGAATATCTTCTTTTCAGGTGTTAGGTTTTTGTTAGGATATGGCCTCAGCAAACTTGAGCAGAGTGCGAAGGCCTCATCAGCTACAAACACATATGGAATTGGATCACCTGCATGTTCACTTGAAAATGTCTTGGGCTCTGGTAAAGATAATGTGTTAGAATAGATTTGTTCCCCCAAATCTGTAGCCTTTAATACATTTGAATCACTTTCTTTTCCATAAGCTCCAACATTTATGTACGTGAAGCAATACTCAGAATCAGCTACTGCCATTAGTACTATGGAGAAAAACTTCTTGTAATTGAAGAACTCGCTCCCACTGTTCCAGGGTTTAATAACCCTGATGTGTTTGCCGTCAATAGCGCCAACACAATGCGGAAAATTAGCTCTGCTTTCGAACTTGTGGCTAATCTGAAGCCAGTCCTCCACAGACGGTTGTTTCATGTATTCAGCATGAAGACCATGCCATATGGCCACACAGGTTTCTCTGACAATGTCAGCAATTGTGGCACGACCAATTAGAAAATCGAAATGCAATGTCCGGAAAGAGCATCCAGAACCCAGGTATCTGAAAAAAAGCAGGAAGTGATCTTAAATATAGAATAATTTAATTGTAAAAACAAATGTGTAAGTACCATCTAGTTGATGTCCTGTGATTTAAACTGAGATGAGTATGTTCGTTGTGTTTACAGAGTTGCTTTCAGTTACAATTATGCATAAATTGTTTTCAGACACTGTCATGTGGTATATTGTAGCTATAACCATCTCAAAGCTAGTGGTGATTTTATTAGGTTGACGCAATATAAAATACATGTTCAAACTAAAATCCAAATAGCTTTGTTATTGTACTTTCGCCACATGCCAACTGTAGAAACTAGTGATTTGAGAAGCGTTTTCAAAGACATGACTGATCATTTACAGGTTTAATTGTTTATTTAGTTACGTACACAGGAGACGCCACTAGTTTTGAAATGTTTGTACCTTTAAAGTTACATTTGTGACATAGCATTTTCCTTGTAACAATTGTGTGAACAGAGTTCGAATTTTCCTCATGAATGTTATGATTAATTTAGGTAAGGAGGTTCAAAAACGTTGGAAAAGCTTGAAAGATGCATTTACAAGATCTGTGAAATCACAAGATGGACGTAGTGGCAGTGGTGCGACTACAAGGAAACCTTACGTTTACCACAAACAAATGTGTTTTCTTCTTCCGACTTTGCAATCTAGGCAGTAAGTACTACCTTATTTAATTACTACACTAAACTGTTGTTGGACATAGATTTTGTTTCACATTCCAGTACATTAATATATAAATTTCAAATCAGCAGTTTGCGTTTGTTTCCTTGAAGCATGGGCGTATATATAGTTCACGTAAGGGGGGGAGTTAACTTTTGGTATGATTAGGGTTGCTATATTTCATATGTGAAAATCAGAGACGCGGCTGATCTGAAACTTGTTGGAGAGCGGGGGGATGGGGTGGAGGTTCTGGACCTAACAAAGTTGTATGTATGTACAGTCACGGACACTGCTGGGTTGTAACGATCCTATTGAAGAAGCACTGAAGCAAGCCCTCCATGTCTGACCATCATGCGCCGTGTGACTAGACAACCCAACCAACATTGCAATTTTTCGGCTTGTATGCCAGTCACGAGTATACATCTCTGTAAATTGAGCAGTGATGCTAAAGAAAAATACGAGATGAAGATTGTCGGAAGTAATGTCTCGTGTTCACGACATGGAATAATACTCGGTCCACGTTACGTTCCTTTATTTAATGTTGTTTGGGAACGAACCTGATGGACTGGGTTTATATTTTCACTCCTTGCATTACACTGCATTATCGATGATGGGAATGAGTGATGATATGATGAAATTGATGACTGGACACTTATGCCCCGCCTGTCTCTTGATCTGTTCTTCTGTATTATGCTTTTGTAACATGAATGTTTTTCTTTTCAATATTGTTCTGCAGGACGTCCGGAAACATGGATCAAACTGATGACCAAATTGACCACAGAACAGAGGAAGAACTCTCGCAGACCAATACCAGCAATGCCACCTCTTCGACGGAACACTTTAAAGCTGTACCTGCCAAACGAAAGAGGAGATCTGGAGATTCATTTGAGAGGGAATGGTTGGACGTTCTTGGAAAAAACTGGCCCGACCCACATGAAAATGATCCTGACAAAATGTTTCTATTATCATTGCTACCAACTGTGAAAACACTACATCCTTCAGATAAATTAGAATTTCAGATAAAGGTCATGCAGTTGCTCAAGTCTTACGATGATGCTGCTGAACGCAGGGGTTCATTTCAAGCAGTTTCCCCTACAAATTTGCTTCCCCAAACTTCATGCACATCATCATCATCCAGAACTACCGTTGAATCAGATGTTGAATCAGAGTCAGTGTTATCTTTCTTTGATTTGTAGAGAACATTTTATCTTGTTATGTTCTAGTTTTATCAATGTCTGTGTAGTATGTATTACCTTTTTACTTTCAGTAATATTAAACTAAACTTACCGTAATGTAACTGCGAGTTTCTCTTCCACACTTATGCAGTCCCTCATAACTGTACCTTCTCTTTTCAGGCTACCACTCACAGTTGCAAGTAGCAGTTCAAAGGAGCTTGTAGACATTCTATAATATTCAAAAAACTTATCTGGATAGTCTTTCAGTTTCCTATGAAGAAGCACAAACTTTCCTTTGTACGATCTTTCACTAATAATAGGATGAATCCACCACTGTCTCTTACGCTTTTGCCGACGACGACGAATCAGAAGCAAGCACAGAGCTGCTTTCGACTGGCAATTCATTGTTACATGCCACTATGAATGGAGCAATTTCTTTCAGCAAACTCAAGACACGTTTTGAACACAATGCTTTTCGTAGTAAATGTCGCTCGTCTGGCCGGTGCAGAAATTTTGTTGCTATATTTAACGCAGAGTAGAGCGACATTTACAGCTACCGTGTGACCACCCACTTGCGATAATTGTAGTTGCGACATTTACTGCCAGAATTCTGCCGTAAATGTAGCTGAAGAAATGCACCCTTAGGTCGTAAATGGGAGTGGCCAGAAGCAGCAGTAATTGTAGCCAGTTTGGCGCGTCTTCAAGGTCGTGTCGCGAAGGAATGCGCCGGGACCCATTTTTCCGCAGTATTTGCCGCGTGAGCGTGGCCACGCGTAGCGATATTTGTAGCTGCCACATTTACTGCGGTAATTTAACTGTCGAACTGTACAACTATGGATTATATTGACAGTGAACATGTAATAATTGAAGTCCAAAAGTATCCCTGTTTGTTTGACACGAATTGTGAGGACTACAAGAACAGAAACATGAAGATGGATGCGTGGATGAAAGTGACAATGGATGTGGTTGGTGAGAAGTGGGGAGATATGACCTCTGAAGAAAGAAACGACATAGGTAAGTACTTGAAACGAATCAAAATGTATTGAAAATACAAAGTACATAGTTATCATTTTTTACACTATTACGTCAATTAGCAGGTTAGGATTTTTGTTTACTACAAACATTGCAATGAACAAGACGAAATGAAATGATATTGATAGTAAATGAAAACATAGTATAATGTATTACTATGCTCATAAGTGGGTTAAACGAAAGTAAATAATTACAGCCAATGCCAATGGTGTGTTCCATGCAGGGGTGGGGGAGCATAGTATAGAAAAAGTTTTGAACATTTTGAGAACAGCTTTACAAGCAATCGTTTTGCCAGGGAAGTGATCCTTGATCAGAACAAAAATAGGTAGTGAAAGCATCTCTCATCCGAACACCACTTTTATTTCCTCTTGTTCCCTGAGCAGGTATACTCTCTAGTGGACATGAAAGTGTATCCTCAAAGTTGTACCCATCTCTCTTCCTAACAAAATTGTGTAGTACACAGCATGCTTTGATAATACAATCGGCAAACTCCGGACTAACATCAATGGGGCGATGGAACAGCCGCCATTTATTTGCTAATATGCCAAATGCACATTCAACAAATCTTCTTGCTCTGGTAAGTCGATAATTGAATATCTTCTTTTCAGGTGTTAGGTTTTTGTTAGGATATGGCCTCAGCAAACTTGAGCAGAGTGCGAAGGCCTCATCAGCTACAAACACATATGGAATTGGATCACCTGCATGTTCACTTGAAAATGTCTTGGGCTCTGGTAAAGATAATGTGTTAGAATAGATTTGTTCCCCCAAATCTGTAGCCTTTAATACATTTGAATCACTTTCTTTTCCATAAGCTCCAACATTTATGTACGTGAAGCAATACTCAGAATCAGCTACTGCCATTAGTACTATGGAGAAAAACTTCTTGTAATTGAAGAACTCGCTCCCACTGTTCCAGGGTTTAATAACCCTGATGTGTTTGCCGTCAATAGCGCCAACACAATGCGGAAAATTAGCTCTGCTTTCGAACTTGTGGCTAATCTGAAGCCAGTCCTCCACAGACGGTTGTTTCATGTATTCAGCATGAAGACCATGCCATATGGCCACACAGGTTTCTCTGACAATGTCAGCAATTGTGGCACGACCAATTAGAAAATCGAAATGCAATGTCCGGAAAGAGCATCCAGAACCCAGGTATCTGAAAAAAAGCAGGAAGTGATCTTAAATATAGAATAATTTAATTGTAAAAACAAATGTGTAAGTACCATCTAGTTGATGTCCTGTGATTTAAACTGAGATGAGTATGTTCGTTGTGTTTACAGAGTTGCTTTCAGTTACAATTATGCATAAATTGTTTTCAGACACTGTCATGTGGTATATTGTAGCTATAACCATCTCAAAGCTAGTGGTGATTTTATTAGGTTGACGCAATATAAAATACATGTTCAAACTAAAATCCAAATAGCTTTGTTATTGTACTTTCGCCACATGCCAACTGTAGAAACTAGTGATTTGAGAAGCGTTTTCAAAGACATGACTGATCATTTACAGGTTTAATTGTTTATTTAGTTACGTACACAGGAGACGCCACTAGTTTTGAAATGTTTGTACCTTTAAAGTTACATTTGTGACATAGCATTTTCCTTGTAACAATTGTGTGAACAGAGTTCGAATTTTCCTCATGAATGTTATGATTAATTTAGGTAAGGAGGTTCAAAAACGTTGGAAAAGCTTGAAAGATGCATTTACAAGATCTGTGAAATCACAAGATGGACGTAGTGGCAGTGGTGCGACTACAAGGAAACCTTACGTTTACCACAAACAAATGTGTTTTCTTCTTCCGACTTTGCAATCTAGGCAGTAAGTACTACCTTATTTAATTACTACACTAAACTGTTGTTGGACATAGATTTTGTTTCACATTCCAGTACATTAATATATAAATTTCAAATCAGCAGTTTGCGTTTGTTTCCTTGAAGCATGGGCGTATATATAGTTCACGTAAGGGGGGGAGTTAACTTTTGGTATGATTAGGGTTGCTATATTTCATATGTGAAAATCAGAGACGCGGCTGATCTGAAACTTGTTGGAGAGCGGGGGGATGGGGTGGAGGTTCTGGACCTAACAAAGTTGTATGTATGTACAGTCACGGACACTGCTGGGTTGTAACGATCCTATTGAAGAAGCACTGAAGCAAGCCCTCCATGTCTGACCATCATGCGCCGTGTGACTAGACAACCCAACCAACATTGCAATTTTTCGGCTTGTATGCCAGTCACGAGTATACATCTCTGTAAATTGAGCAGTGATGCTAAAGAAAAATACGAGATGAAGATTGTCGGAAGTAATGTCTCGTGTTCACGACATGGAATAATACTCGGTCCACGTTACGTTCCTTTATTTAATGTTGTTTGGGAACGAACCTGATGGACTGGGTTTATATTTTCACTCCTTGCATTACACTGCATTATCGATGATGGGAATGAGTGATGATATGATGAAATTGATGACTGGACACTTATGCCCCGCCTGTCTCTTGATCTGTTCTTCTGTATTATGCTTTTGTAACATGAATGTTTTTCTTTTCAATATTGTTCTGCAGGACGTCCGGAAACATGGATCAAACTGATGACCAAATTGACCACAGAACAGAGGAAGAACTCTCGCAGACCAATACCAGCAATGCCACCTCTTCGACGGAACACTTTAAAGCTGTACCTGCCAAACGAAAGAGGAGATCTGGAGATTCATTTGAGAGGGAATGGTTGGACGTTCTTGGAAAAAACTGGCCCGACCCACATGAAAATGATCCTGACAAAATGTTTCTATTATCATTGCTACCAACTGTGAAAACACTACATCCTTCAGATAAATTAGAATTTCAGATAAAGGTCATGCAGTTGCTCAAGTCTTACGATGATGCTGCTGAACGCAGGGGTTCATTTCAAGCAGTTTCCCCTACAAATTTGCTTCCCCAAACTTCATGCACATCATCATCATCCAGAACTACCGTTGAATCAGATGTTGAATCAGAGTCAGTGTTATCTTTCTTTGATTTGTAGAGAACATTTTATCTTGTTATGTTCTAGTTTTATCAATGTCTGTGTAGTATGTATTACCTTTTTACTTTCAGTAATATTAAACTAAACTTACCGTAATGTAACTGCGAGTTTCTCTTCCACACTTATGCAGTCCCTCATAACTGTACCTTCTCTTTTCAGGCTACCACTCACAGTTGCAAGTAGCAGTTCAAAGGAGCTTGTAGACATTCTATAATATTCAAAAAACTTATCTGGATAGTCTTTCAGTTTCCTATGAAGAAGCACAAACTTTCCTTTGTACGATCTTTCACTAATAATAGGATGAATCCACCACTGTCTCTTACGCTTTTGCCGACGACGACGAATCAGAAGCAAGCACAGAGCTGCTTTCGACTGGCAATTCATTGTTACATGCCACTATGAATGGAGCAATTTCTTTCAGCAAACTCAAGACACGTTTTGAACACAATGCTTTTCGTAGTAAATGTCGCTCGTCTGGCCGGTGCAGAAATTTTGTTGCTATATTTAACGCAGAGTAGAGCGACATTTACAGCTACCGTGTGACCACCCACTTGCGATAATTGTAGTTGCGACATTTACTGCCAGAATTCTGCCGTAAATGTAGCTGAAGAAATGCACCCTTAGGTCGTAAATGGGAGTGGCCAGAAGCAGCAGTAATTGTAGCCAGTTTGGCGCGTCTTCAAGGTCGTGTCGCGAAGGAATGCGCCGGGACCCATTTTTCCGCAGTATTTGCCGCGTGAGCGTGGCCACGCGTAGCGATATTTGTAGCTGCCACATTTACTGCGGTAATTTAACTGTCGAACTGTACAACTATGGATTATATTGACAGTGAACATGTAATAATTGAAGTCCAAAAGTATCCCTGTTTGTTTGACACGAATTGTGAGGACTACAAGAACAGAAACATGAAGATGGATGCGTGGATGAAAGTGACAATGGATGTGGTTGGTGAGAAGTGGGGAGATATGACCTCTGAAGAAAGAAACGACATAGGTAAGTACTTGAAACGAATCAAAATGTATTGAAAATACAAAGTACATAGTTATCATTTTTTACACTATTACGTCAATTAGCAGGTTAGGATTTTTGTTTACTACAAACATTGCAATGAACAAGACGAAATGAAATGATATTGATAGTAAATGAAAACATAGTATAATGTATTACTATGCTCATAAGTGGGTTAAACGAAAGTAAATAATTACAGCCAATGCCAATGGTGTGCAGGGGTGGGGGAGCATAGTATAGAAAAAGTTTTGAACATTTTGAGAACAGCTTTACAAGCAATCGTTTTGCCAGGGAAGTGATCCTTGATCAGAACAAAAATAGGTAGTGAAAGCATCTCTCATCCGAACACCACTTTTATTTCCTCTTGTTCCCTGAGCAGGTATACTCTCTAGTGGACATGAAAGTGTATCCTCAAAGTTGTACCCATCTCTCTTCCTAACAAAATTGTGTAGTACACAGCATGCTTTGATAATACAATCGGCAAACTCCGGACTAACATCAATGGGGCGATGGAACAGCCGCCATTTATTTGCTAATATGCCAAATGCACATTCAACAAATCTTCTTGCTCTGGTAAGTCGATAATTGAATATCTTCTTTTCAGGTGTTAGGTTTTTGTTAGGATATGGCCTCAGCAAACTTGAGCAGAGTGCGAAGGCCTCATCAGCTACAAACACATATGGAATTGGATCACCTGCATGTTCACTTGAAAATGTCTTGGGCTCTGGTAAAGATAATGTGTTAGAATAGATTTGTTCCCCCAAATCTGTAGCCTTTAATACATTTGAATCACTTTCTTTTCCATAAGCTCCAACATTTATGTACGTGAAGCAATACTCAGAATCAGCTACTGCCATTAGTACTATGGAGAAAAACTTCTTGTAATTGAAGAACTCGCTCCCACTGTTCCAGGGTTTAATAACCCTGATGTGTTTGCCGTCAATAGCGCCAACACAATGCGGAAAATTAGCTCTGCTTTCGAACTTGTGGCTAATCTGAAGCCAGTCCTCCACAGACGGTTGTTTCATGTATTCAGCATGAAGACCATGCCATATGGCCACACAGGTTTCTCTGACAATGTCAGCAATTGTGGCACGACCAATTAGAAAATCGAAATGCAATGTCCGGAAAGAGCATCCAGAACCCAGGTATCTGAAAAAAAGCAGGAAGTGATCTTAAATATAGAATAATTTAATTGTAAAAACAAATGTGTAAGTACCATCTAGTTGATGTCCTGTGATTTAAACTGAGATGAGTATGTTCGTTGTGTTTACAGAGTTGCTTTCAGTTACAATTATGCATAAATTGTTTTCAGACACTGTCATGTGGTATATTGTAGCTATAACCATCTCAAAGCTAGTGGTGATTTTATTAGGTTGACGCAATATAAAATACATGTTCAAACTAAAATCCAAATAGCTTTGTTATTGTACTTTCGCCACATGCCAACTGTAGAAACTAGTGATTTGAGAAGCGTTTTCAAAGACATGACTGATCATTTACAGGTTTAATTGTTTATTTAGTTACGTACACAGGAGACGCCACTAGTTTTGAAATGTTTGTACCTTTAAAGTTACATTTGTGACATAGCATTTTCCTTGTAACAATTGTGTGAACAGAGTTCGAATTTTCCTCATGAATGTTATGATTAATTTAGGTAAGGAGGTTCAAAAACGTTGGAAAAGCTTGAAAGATGCATTTACAAGATCTGTGAAATCACAAGATGGACGTAGTGGCAGTGGTGCGACTACAAGGAAACCTTACGTTTACCACAAACAAATGTGTTTTCTTCTTCCGACTTTGCAATCTAGGCAGTAAGTACTACCTTATTTAATTACTACACTAAACTGTTGTTGGACATAGATTTTGTTTCACATTCCAGTACATTAATATATAAATTTCAAATCAGCAGTTTGCGTTTGTTTCCTTGAAGCATGGGCGTATATATAGTTCACGTAAGGGGGGGAGTTAACTTTTGGTATGATTAGGGTTGCTATATTTCATATGTGAAAATCAGAGACGCGGCTGATCTGAAACTTGTTGGAGAGCGGGGGGATGGGGTGGAGGTTCTGGACCTAACAAAGTTGTATGTATGTACAGTCACGGACACTGCTGGGTTGTAACGATCCTATTGAAGAAGCACTGAAGCAAGCCCTCCATGTCTGACCATCATGCGCCGTGTGACTAGACAACCCAACCAACATTGCAATTTTTCGGCTTGTATGCCAGTCACGAGTATACATCTCTGTAAATTGAGCAGTGATGCTAAAGAAAAATACGAGATGAAGATTGTCGGAAGTAATGTCTCGTGTTCACGACATGGAATAATACTCGGTCCACGTTACGTTCCTTTATTTAATGTTGTTTGGGAACGAACCTGATGGACTGGGTTTATATTTTCACTCCTTGCATTACACTGCATTATCGATGATGGGAATGAGTGATGATATGATGAAATTGATGACTGGACACTTATGCCCCGCCTGTCTCTTGATCTGTTCTTCTGTATTATGCTTTTGTAACATGAATGTTTTTCTTTTCAATATTGTTCTGCAGGACGTCCGGAAACATGGATCAAACTGATGACCAAATTGACCACAGAACAGAGGAAGAACTCTCGCAGACCAATACCAGCAATGCCACCTCTTCGACGGAACACTTTAAAGCTGTACCTGCCAAACGAAAGAGGAGATCTGGAGATTCATTTGAGAGGGAATGGTTGGACGTTCTTGGAAAAAACTGGCCCGACCCACATGAAAATGATCCTGACAAAATGTTTCTATTATCATTGCTACCAACTGTGAAAACACTACATCCTTCAGATAAATTAGAATTTCAGATAAAGGTCATGCAGTTGCTCAAGTCTTACGATGATGCTGCTGAACGCAGGGGTTCATTTCAAGCAGTTTCCCCTACAAATTTGCTTCCCCAAACTTCATGCACATCATCATCATCCAGAACTACCGTTGAATCAGATGTTGAATCAGAGTCAGTGTTATCTTTCTTTGATTTGTAGAGAACATTTTATCTTGTTATGTTCTAGTTTTATCAATGTCTGTGTAGTATGTATTACCTTTTTACTTTCAGTAATATTAAACTAAACTTACCGTAATGTAACTGCGAGTTTCTCTTCCACACTTATGCAGTCCCTCATAACTGTACCTTCTCTTTTCAGGCTACCACTCACAGTTGCAAGTAGCAGTTCAAAGGAGCTTGTAGACATTCTATAATATTCAAAAAACTTATCTGGATAGTCTTTCAGTTTCCTATGAAGAAGCACAAACTTTCCTTTGTACGATCTTTCACTAATAATAGGATGAATCCACCACTGTCTCTTACGCTTTTGCCGACGACGACGAATCAGAAGCAAGCACAGAGCTGCTTTCGACTGGCAATTCATTGTTACATGCCACTATGAATGGAGCAATTTCTTTCAGCAAACTCAAGACACGTTTTGAACACAATGCTTTTCGTAGTAAATGTCGCTCGTCTGGCCGGGGCAGAAATTTTGTTGCTATATTTAACGCAGAGTAGAGCGACATTTACAGCTACCGTGTGACCACCCACTTGCGATAATTGTAGTTGCGACATTTACGGCAGAATTCTGGCAGTAAATATCGCTCGTCTGGCCGTAGCCTTAGGGTGCTGTCGTCTGCCTGCCTTCCCACCTAACCTTAACAAGGCTCTAATTTTCCATCCTTGTGACTTGGATTTTCAAGACTTAGAAAGGTTTCAGACCGAAGGACACGCGATACATGTGGATTGGAATCGGCCAATAAACATCAACGTTTCACACCGTAGCGACACAAAAGGCCGCACAAACCTAATTTCGACTTGTGAAATCCTCAGGCGACACGGTGTGAAATATCCCTTATTAGGCCACTGTCATTGTCACCACGAAGTAGTAGCTTTTGTTGACCACAGAAGAAAAAAATTCTCCTCAAACCGGTGAGAATGCTCCTCAGTTTTCTTCTCTTTCCTATATTCTCTGTGCTTATAAAGCAACCAGAGGACGCTGACTGATCACTAATCGACTGTATGAATTGTCACATTTACCTCTGAAATCTCATTAACCGATTCTTTGTATAGATCAACCGAAAAATTGAATCCTCGTATTTCCAGAGATTAGAAATGACAACGAATCGCCCTACATGTGGAGCTACCTTTGTTGTGTAGCTTCCAAATGCGGACAAGTCTCTACATAGTGCTCAACTGCGCTGCGACAACACCGAAAGCGCAAGAAAAGTTTACGTGCAATATTATCAACAACAGGGTTATAGAATATTCCCCGTCTTGTCTCGACAATTGTCTATCTCCTTAAATCATTGTCACATTATTCAAAAAGCCAAAAACCTAATTTTATCTAGTGTAAAATAAAAAAATTCCTGGGGGAGGGGCCTCGAGCCACCTCAACCCCACCTTGGATACGTGCTATTAACAATAACAGGAATATAAAACAATCTCCGTCTTGCCTCGATAATTATTTCTCTCCTTAAATTATTTTCACATTATTCAAGAAGCCAAAAACCTAATTTTATCTAACGTTAACTGAAAAATTTCCTGGGGAGAGGGTCGAGCCCCCTGTGCCCCATCTTGGATACGTGTTATTATCAATAACAGGGTTACGGAACATTCTCCGTCTTGCCTCGATAATTATTTCTCTCCCTAAATTATTGTCACATTATTTTATTTCACACCACAAGAGACAAGAAAACCTCATTTTATCTAGTGTAAACCTAAAACTTTCGGGGGGGGGGCTCGAGCCCCCTAAGCCCCCCCTCTGGATACGTGCCTGTCCCGGTTGGCATATTGTCTTTTGTGTGAACCTGATCAGCAGCAAAAATAGAAATAAAGATCTAGAGATACTTTTATTTCCGCTTTCTTAAAACTAGTGATGGGCACCATCGACTAATTTCCACCATCGACTAATTAGTCGTTAGTCGAAACAAAATATCGACTAATATTTGTCGAATTAGTCTTTCGACTAATATTAGTCGAATCAGTAGTTAACGACAAATATTAGTCAAAGTGGAACTATATATTTTTCTTATTATTTTCAAATTCCTCCACTCTTGTGCTGAGCTGAGCCAGGCTAAATTGGACTGTTTATAAACGAATGTTTATACACACACACACACACACACACCCCCCCCACACACACACACACATACACACACACATATATATATGTGTGTGTGTGTGGGGGGGGGTGTGGGTGTGTGTGTGTGTGTGTGTGTGCGTGTGTGTGTGTAGGCGCACAGAGAATAGACCCGGTATCTCTTCATTACAAGGTCACGCATGAGAACATTGAGAACAGTCTCTGTGGCCCGAAACGTTGAGTTGTGTACTCACGATGTCAGTCACCATCAAGGTTCCGGCTTCAAATAAAGACGTAAAGACGACATAGGCAGGCCCATAGACGGGAATTATCATGTGTCTTGGGTGGGGGGGGGACAAATCCTAATTGGAACAAAGAAAAGATGCGAAATGTTGTTTGTTGGAGTGTCAGATGTGACCGATAACTTTACTATAGTAGTATTACAGTTAGACATACAATTATAGAGATGCTACATTAAAATCTAAAGTAACGGAACAAATCAATCTCACTGATAGATACCTCGCATACGTCGTACAGCTTCATGTTTGATGTTTACATATATTCTTAGAAGTATTCTAATAGTATTCTAATAGTACTGTATTCCGTAACAGTGTTTTCAAATTTCCTTTAATCAACAGTGGAGGCGAGTTCTTGCTCCCATACTATCCAACACATATTGGTCGAAATTTTTAAAGGGGTGTGACCATTATGTGAAGCTTTTAAAAATATAGTTCTGATCAGTTAAAAATTATTTATTACGATGTAAACTGCCTTTTGTGCAATATTAGGATGAATGAAATACTAGCGAATAAGTTGAAATTGAATAGTCTAAAACGACAAACGTAATTTATTTGTGACAGTAAGCCTTTTTTCGGTATGAAACAAAAAAGTAAGACATTAGTTGTTATTGATTTGTGCATTATAGTCGAAATATTACACCTGAGAAAATTTACCAGAGTATTGCGAAACTGTGTCGAAAGATCATGCCTCGCAATAATTGGTTTCGTCTAACGCGACAATGCGACTATTACGAGATGAAAGATTATTAACCATTTTTGGACTGAAAAAGCAGGGTGCGACGGTCATGCGATGAAATACATGTTTTTTTTTTTAATGCCAAGCCTTATTTACCAAGAAAAGTACACTGCCCCCCCCTTCCCAGTTTTGGTACCCAATCACAATCACTGCTACTGTTTATCAATATCATTCACCAACCATGATACTTTTATATGTAGAAATAATATATTCTGAAATTAAGTGATATTTATTAGCAATGAATGAAGAACATGTCTGAATGTGAGTTAACCAAGAAAATGACATTTTTCATTGCCACTTAAGTCCGAAGAAACTCGGGACAGGGATTAAAAAGATTTGACTGTCCCAACTAAATCTGGATGTCTGGTAGACTTGCATCAATTGTTATAAAACTACCTGGGTACAATTACCAAATATGGCAGACTGGAGCCTGCCTCTCTCCGCGAACAACCCATTCATTTATGCAAGGACGAAATAAAATTAATTCGTCAATTAGTTTGATAGGTTTTATATAGCATCACATTAAAACATTTCATAATTCGAAGGGGTAAATGCCCTCATCGCCCCTTGATTACGCGGATCTACATGGCTTTCTTTGTGAGTTTCGATTCACTAATTTCTTAATCGTCACTCATCATCGTCGTCGTGTTTACTCAAAAGTGGTAGAAAAGCGACTCTAAATAAAAATTCGAATACTATAAGAGGCTTCAATACACCCTTCTCAAGTAATGAGTTGCTGTTTTAAGTCCACTTTATGCACACTAAGGCTAATCGGGACTGAACCTACAGTTTAAAGTGGGATCTGAACCACTTGTGCCTCCACCGGGTATCGAACCCGGGACCTCTTGATTACAATGCAATGACGCTACCACTGCGCCATGTGGGAGGTCCTCTCTCAAGTAATGATTACTTTCCGGTTCGAAAATAAGGTTTACAACTTAGAAGCAATATCATAATGTAAAATGCCTATTTTGTGTAGTGAAACAGCAATAATGAAACAACTTGAAAGAACGTTACTCATACCTGATGATTATTTGTTACAAGTTTCTGCAGTAAATAATCTTATGTCTTTCGTTATAATTTTCCAAATTTTTAGTCGCTTTTCTGTCTCTTTATGCTAATCAGGACAAAGAGAGAATAAATGGTGATTAAAGAAAATTAATGAGTAGAAACTTACAAAGGAACACTCCCATGAAAGGATTCGAACCCGGAGTCGTGATTGGCGGATAATGTGAATGGCCACTCAGCGCAAAGTGAAGATCAACATACAAGGTTGTATTATAGCGAGTGCAGCAAGTTTGAGATTGTACTTTACAGCGTAAAGTTTAGTATTTGCTCCAAGAACATAATTAGTGTTCATTTTTATTAAAACTAATTTTCCCTTGCCTTGCGTGAGAACTGGTTGATTTTAAACTATATTCTTAAGTTTGACATTAGTTTTAAGTTTAAGAATATTTTCATTACGGTACAATGCTTTTAAGATAAGATCTCTAGTTCACATGAAGGCCATACATTGAGATTTAAATATTGCGATATCTTTCTTGCACCACTAATGATACCTAGGGATGGTTAGGTCTTTGAATTCCAAGAAATTCTCCAAGTCCTGAATGCGTATCTCTTGAGAAAAGACACCATTGTAAACACTTTCGCTTTCAATTTGGCATGCTGTGAGGCGGTACCGGAATTTTCCAGTCACTCACCTTTCCAAGAAATTAAATACACCTAGGCCATTCTCCCTCGCATCACTTCTTAGCGATAAGCCCTCTCTACTTCAGTGGTCTACGCTTCGTCTGGAAACGGAATCAGAATCAGTTGTGTTCGATTTCCACTGATATTAGTCGGAAATAAAGTCGATTTCGACTGAAATTAATCGTGTGACTATTTCGACTAATATTAAATGTGAGAAAATTTACTAATGTTGCGAAGTACTTACTTAAAAAAATAATTCTCTGCGTCCAAAGATCATGTGTCGCTCTAACTGGTTTCGTGATCTGATGCGTCAATGCGTTAATGCGACGATTGCGAGATGAAATATTATGCTTTCATAGTGTTAAGCCTTGTCAATCAAGATAGAATCCTCCCCCTCCCCTCAAGTTTTGGCACCCAATCCCATCTATGTTTGAGGGCCTCCCCGATGGCGCAGTGGTAGCGTCTTTGCCTTGTAATCAAGGTTCAACACCCGGTTGAGGCACAAGTGGTTCCGATTCCACTGTAAACTGTAGGTCCAGTAGGTCCAGTCCCGATTAGCCTTTCTGTGCATAAAGTGGACTTAAAACATCAATCAATCAATCAATCAAAACCATCTATGTTTGACTATCAATTAACCAATCATGATAATTAGATGTATAGAAAATGATATATTTTTAAATTAAGTATGTGATAGCAATGATACTTATAATGAAGAGCATGTCTGAACTCCACGAACTCTCCCTCAGAGTGCCCAGACATAAAACACGGAGCAAGGAAACTTTCCACACTGCAACGCCCAGACTCTCGCTCATACAACGTTCAATATTCCAAAGGCTACCGAAACAATTCAACAACATCTCAAACCAAGTAGATATATTCACTGCATATTCGTCTTTTATCACCAACTTGAAAAACATTGTACATAAGTAATGCATTGTGTAAATAATCTGTTTACCTTGGTACTGTCTTGTCTTGTTTATTATTTATATTTTGTTTATTATCTTCCCTTTATTATAATTTTTTAATTTTTTGGTCTTGTTTAGTGTTTAATGTGTTCGTTTTAACACCAGTGTACTTTTTACTGTTGTTTCTTTCCGGTTTAAAATGGCTTCTGCTGTACTGGAAATTTCAATAAATAATTAAATGAAAAAAAAAGACATTTTTTCATCGTGAATGCAGTTCGAAGAAAGTCGGGACGGGGATTTAAAACAAGGACACTCTGGGCTGAATCCGGGCGTCTGATAGATATGCATCAATTAAACCTTTAAAGGTTATAATACTAAAATTATAAAATAACCAAATATTGTAGACTGCAGAGTCCTGGAGCCTATCTCGCTTCGCGAACAACCCATTCATTTATGTAAGAATAAAATCGAATTTCTTGCAAAATCTGAAAAATCGTCAATGTTATTTTCGTAGGTTTTACAGCTTCATATTAAAACATTTCATAGTTGGAGGGGGTAAATGACCCCATTGCCCCACCCCTTGAGTATTAGGTTGGACATGGATGTTCTTTTTGATCAATTCGTCCTCATCGTCGTGGTTACCCAAAGTGACATACATCCTCTATCTTTCTTTATTATTATCATCCTCATTTTACATCGCTTTTATGCCTCTTTAGGCTAATCGGGATGATGAGAATGAATTGTGATTACAGGAAATGGATGAGTGGAAACTTACAAGAAACACCCATGTCCACCACAGGATTCGAACCCGGAGCCGTAAAAGGCGTGAATGTGAATGAACCACCCTGCGCGCTCTGCCACCGATGTTGCTGGCAA
Organism: Lepisma saccharinum; assembly: GCF_977018435.1. Taxonomy (NCBI): domain Eukaryota; kingdom Metazoa; phylum Arthropoda; class Insecta; order Zygentoma; family Lepismatidae; genus Lepisma; species Lepisma saccharinum. The sequence continues at coordinate 73,799,004 of NC_139231.1, forward strand.
ATTTGTACCCCATAAGGGGCAGAAAGGTAAATTAACATCTAGCGACTGCAGCAAGTTTGAGATCGTTCTGGACAGCGTATATTTTAGTATTTGCCCCACGAACATAATTAATGTTTATTTTTAATTAAATTAATTTTACCTTACCTTGCATCAGAGCTGGTGGATTGTAAACTCTCTTCTTATATTCGACCGGTTTTTTAAGTTTAAGAATATTTCCATTCCAGTAAAATGCATTTATCATAAACCCTCTAATCCATCTGAAGGTCAGAAATGGATAGTTTTTCTTTTAAAATGTTGCGGTGTCTTTCTTGCACCAACAATGTGCACTGGCCTGTGAATACCAAGAAACTCTCGGAACTATGAATGTGTATCCCTTCAGAGAAAACAAAAATAGCGACTTGAATGACGGTAGGCATCGCCCCCTGGAGGTAGGGGGGGGGGGGATAGAGCTACAGCAGGGCCAGCTTTCCCTTTGCATACCAGCTCTGTCGCGGCATCAAGGGATAAAAGATTCCAGTCACTGACCTTTCCAAGAAATACCTACCAGCTTTGCTTCCCTTCTTGACAATAAGCCCTCTGCTCAAGTAGTCGATTATTCGTCTGGAAATGAGACATGTTCGGTCATTTCGACTAATATTAGTGGGAATGTTCCCGACTGAAATCAGTCGAAATGTTTCCGACTAATATTAGTCGAAATGTTTCCGACTAATATTAGTCGGAATGTTTCCGACTAATATTAGTCGAACGACTAATCCGACTAATATTAGTCGAACGACTAATTCGACTAATATTAGTCGAACGACTAATTCGACTAATATTAGTCGAACGACTAATTCGACTAATATTAGTCGAAAGACTAATTCGACTAATATTAGTCGAACGACTAATTCGACTAATATTAGTCGAACGACTAATTCGACTAATATTAGTCGACTAATTTTTTAAGTCGACTAATTTTCATTAGTCGATAATTTTTTCGATGGTTTTAATAATCGACTAATCGACTAATATTAGTCGACTAATGCCCATCACTACTTAAAACCCAGAGGTGGGGCAGATTTTGCGAATTTTAGCATTATGCCAATGAACCGAAAAAGGCTAACCCGAGACGGTGTGTGAAGAGCGAATGAGTACCCCTGTAGTAGTCAAGGTCCTTTGACCTGCTTCCCGCCCGCTTTTGGGGGGAAAGTAGAGAACCTTCTTCTGTGGTTGCTAATGTTTTTGCCCTTTAGGGGGAGCGGTATGCATGGGATTTTTAGAATATCTCGCCCGATGCTTCAGGAGCAGTTAACTTTTTTTTGATTTTGATTTGATATATTTTATTTTACTTCGCGTTTTGTGCCTCTTGGCTAATTTGCGAAGATGGGGATGAGTGATGAAATGATGAAATTGATGAATGTACATTCACTAACAACCATGCCCGAGCGGGAATCGAACCCGGGACCCTTGGCGTCGCAGCGTGATGTGCTAACCACTCAGCCACAGGGTCCGGCAGGAGCAGTTAACTGAAATAAATTCCTCCCACTTGAAATTTTTCAAATAGCACAATGAGCTCTCCTC